>NC_138771.1:407108134-407208134 GCF_965119305.1 Pelophylax lessonae | reverse complement strand
AAAAGCTGTATTGATAAGAAGCCGTATCTGGAAGTCCTAAAAATAGGAATTGAATATGATTCACATTGCTTTACAAATAAAATGCAGTTGGGATTCACATCTTACTTAAATCCCAGTGCCACATTTTAATTAAAAAATGTCTAAAATGACAGAAAGACAGCTCTGGCTAAAATACTCACCTCTGATCTTGTGCTGCCCGCTGGGACTTGCAGCTCTCCAATAGTTGGTGGTTCTTTTTTTGGTTTTAATATTTGCTCAACTTTATCTAACCTATTCTTCTGATCCCAGGTTGTCCTGGATATGCTTCTGAGGGGCATCATAATGGCCATCAGAGATCATAGTGCTCTTAAATGTGTTTTCTGTTTTTCTGGAAGCAAGGACCGCCCACTGATGCCGGCATGGGAGAAGAGGAAGGGGCCTGTAGCTAGCGAGAAATGTAACTTGATTTGGCTGTAGGTAGGGGGAAATGTAACTTGATTTAGGCCTTAATTTTCATTTTTTTGCATCTGCTTAACGTGGAGTTCCGGCCTATTTTGTAACTTTAGTGATTCCTGGAGTGCTCGCTATGCTGATCAACAATTGGGCATTTTAAATTTTTTTCGGGGGTCCCTTACCTTATTTTCAGGGCATTTTTGATTGTACTTCCTCCTTCTCCCTCCTCTGTGGCCACAGCCACCAACATCACTTCCGCCTTTGCATTTGCATTGCATCCTGGGAGCTGTTTGTCATCACTCCCAGGAGGCTGGAATCAGGAAGAACTCCCAGAACACTCCCTGGAATCAGGAAGAAGGACACAGCAGATTACAATGCTGCTTCAGATGCCCACATCTAAGATGGCCGCGCCCAGACAGCGTTTTTAAAAGTAAGATTTTTACTAAAATCCAATACTGTACACCTTGTAAGTATGAGAATAGTGGTTCTATAAAGGGCAATGGATTAGTATTATAGGGGTATTTTTAGTTAAAAAAAGGTATTTAAAGCCGGAACTCCGCTTTAATCAGTTTTAAGCATTCGGATTACTCTGTTCCCAAGTTACTGTGTCTAAAAGTACCAAAATCATAGCTGCAGAAAAAGAAAAAAAACATGTCATGAGCTGTCAGCTGTGCATATATGATACAAATATCCTGCAGCACTTTTAGAATAGAGTACTAAATGAATAGCACAGGGGAGAGAATGGTGTGACTCGGGCGTTGGGGGAACAACAGCAATTAATACAGCCTTGTTTGATTGTTGCTTATGCCATAAAATATCCAGGAAAACATCTGATTCAGAATGTAGACATGAGATTGTATGTGTGTGTGTGTATATACAGTGTATACAGTTGTGCTCATAGGTTTACATACCCTGGCAGAATTTATGATTTCTTGGCAATTTTTCAGAGAATATGAATGATAACACAAAAACTTTTCTTTCTCTCATGGTTAGTGTTTTGCTGAAGCCATTTATTATAAATCAACTGTGTTTACTCTTTTTAAATCATAACGACAACAGAAACTACCCAAATGACCCTGATCAAAAGATTACATACCCTGGTGATTTTGGCCTGATAACATGCACACAAAGTGACACAAAGGGGTTTGAATGGCTATTAAAGGTAACCATCCTCCCCTGTGATGTGTTTGCTTGTAATTAGTGTGTGTGTATAAAAGGTCAATGAGTTTCTGGACTCCTGACAGACCCTTGCATCTTTCATCCAGTGCTGCACTGACGTTTCTGGATTCTGAGTCATGGGGAAAGCAAAAGAATTGTCAAAGGATCTGCGGGAAAAGATAGTTGAACTGTATAAAACAGGAAAGGGATTTAAAAAGATATCCAAGGAATTGAGAATGCCTATCAGCAGTGTTCAAACTCTAATCAAGAAGTGGAAAATGAGGGGTTCTGTTGAAACCAAACCACGGTCAGGTATAATTTCAGCCACAACGGCCATTGTTCGGGATGAAAAGAAAAACCCACAAACCCACTTCAGGTGAAATACAGGACTCTCTGAAAACATGTGATGTGGCTGTTTCAAGATACACAATAAGGAGGCATTTGAAGAAAGATGGGCTGCATGGCGGAGTCGCCCCAGAAGAAAGCCATTACTACGCAAATGCCAAAAAGTATTCCACTCACAATACACCAAACAGAACAGAGACAAGCCTCAAACCTTCTGGCACAAATCAATTTGGAGTGATGAGAACAAAATTGAGCTTTTTGGCCACAGCCATAAACGCTACATTTGGAAAAGAGTCAACAAGGCCTATGATGAAAGGTACACCATTCCTACTGTGAAACACGGAGGTGGATCGCTGATGTTTTGGGGATGTGTGAGCTACAAAGGCACAGGGAATTTGGTCAGAATTGATGGCAAGATGAATGCAGTATGTTATCAAAAATACTGGAGGAAAATTTGCATTCATCGTCCCGGAAGCTGCACATGGGATGCACTTAGACATTCCAACATGACAATGATCCTAAACACAACGCCAAGTCGACCTGTCATTGGCTACAACAGAATAAAGTGAAGATTCTGGAGTGGCCATCTCAGTCTCCTGACCTCAATATCATTGAGCCACTCTGAGGGGATCTCAAACATGCAGTTCATGCAAGACAGCCCAAGAATTTACAGGAACTGGAGGCTTTTTCCCCAGGAAGAATGGTAATCTTTATTATGTGAGAAGATAAAGAGCCTCCTCCACAAATACCACAAAATACTTCAAGCTGTCATTGATGTTAAAGGGGGTAATGCACGGTATTAAGAACTGGGGTATGTAAACTTTTGATCAGGGTCATTTGGGTAGTTTCTGTTGTGATTATGATTTAAAAAGAGTAAACACAGTTGACTGATAATAAATGGCTTCAGTCAAACACTAACCATGAGAGAAAGAAATGTTTTTGTGTTATTATTCATATTCTCAGAAAAATGACCAGGAAATTATAAATTCTGGCCGGGTATGTAAACCTATGAGCACGACTGTATATGTATATATATATATATATATATATATATATACATACACACACACCAATTAGTCCTAACCTTATGACCACAGACAGGTTAAGTTAATAACATTGATTATATCATTACAATGAAATCTGTGGGATATATTAGGCAGCAAGATAGCAACAACATGCTGTCCCTGAAGTGTTTAAGGCAGAAAAAAAAGGGCATCACAGTTTGTTGTGATTTGGGCTCCGCAGCTGCAGACCAGATAGGGTGCCCACGCTGACCACAGCCAAATGCACCTACATTGGGCATGTAAGCATCAGAACTGGACCATGGATCAATGAAAGAAGATGATCTGCTCTGATGAATCAAGTCTTCTTTTACATCATGTGGATGGCTGGGTGCATGTGCCTCACTTACCTGAGAAAAGATGGCACCAGGATTCAGTATAGGAAGAAGGCAAGCTGGCAGAGGCAGTGTGATGCTTTGGACAAAGTTTTGCTGGGAATCCTTGGGTCCTGCCCTTCATGTGGATGTAATTTCACATGAACCACCTATGTAAACATTGTTACTGACAAAGTATACTCCCTTCATGGAAACTGTAATTCCTGATAGAAGTGGCCTGTTTCAGCAGGATAATGCACCCTGCCACACAGCAAAAATTGGTCCAAAAAAAGTATGGTTTGAGGAACACAACGAGTTTGAGGTTTTCACTTGGCCTCCATATTCTCCAGATCCCAATCCAATCTAACATCTGTGGAATGTTTTGGAAAAACAAGTCCTATCCATGGAGACCTCACCTCACAACTTACAGGGTTTAAAGTAATACTTAAAATCTGGCCTGTTAGTGGGCCCTGAGGACCGGAGTTGAGGACCACTGGTCTAGACCATTGATGGGGAAACTTGGCATCCCAGATTTTTTTGCAACTACATTTTCCATGATGCTCATGCACTCTGCAGTGTATTTGAGAATCATGGGAAATGCTGGTTTATTTGTGTTCATCTTAATCACCAAATTTCTAATACATGTCAGGTTCTAGCCTGATGCAGTGCCATTCTTCTGTGAAAAAAAAATAAATTAAAATTTTGATTTATCACATACATCCAGGCCTTGAGGCAGAAGAGTAGCCCTAATCAAATATGTTTTTTTTTTCTTTTTTCTTTTAGAGAGAAATTATTTACTATATGGTGTCTTTCTCTAATGAACAACAATGTGGACAGGTTGACAACATTTGTGCAGGTCCTTTGCTATTACCATAAGTATATTTTTTGACTTCTTCTGCATTGCATACTGGGAACATCAGTAGGAAAGGCAGACAAGGGCCTGACTGCATGCGCAGGAATGAAAAAAAAGATAAAGCAAAGCATGTGCTAATTTAGAACAATGAAAAAGTGAGAAGAGGAGGAGTGAAAGTTATTTGTGGACAATAGATAGAAAATGCTGGACATGAGCTAATTGGGAGCCATTGGAGTAATGGAGGAAAAACTGTCCATGGTCACGGGCATACAAGAAGATGCTTATGGTTCAGAGAAGCCAAAATGGGAAACTGATTATGTTAGTCTCCAATATGACATTGAGGGATCAATGGAGACAAATACTGAAGGAAATCTATGGTAACAGCATAATCTTTCATTTTTTAACATGAACATTGTAATAACAATACAAACAAAAGTTATTTTTGACAATCTAATGTAAAAAGTCTCCTTTGATGTTGAGAGTGCTGCCAGTCTTCTGGCCTTCTTTTTCTACAACTTTTTGGATCCCCTTTATACTTTGAAGCTGCTCCTCTGCTATTTACTTTCAACTTTTAAGGAGTACATATCCAGAGATGTATAGTAACTAAGTAGAACTACTTCACTACTGTACTTAAGTACCGAAAGGCGGTATCTGTACTTTCCTAGAGTATAATTTTTTTCTCCTACTTCCACTTTTATTTCAATACTTCTACTCCGATATTTTTTTTTGCTGCATAGTTACTCGTTACAATTATAAAAATGACCACTGCCAGAACAGTAGATGGCAGGTTTCATGAAGCTCAAAACATGTGTATTATCAGCGTATAAGAAAATAAATGCTACTGTATGTGTAAATAAAAGCTGCATTTGAAACAATAAAAAACAATATGATGTTCAAACTTTTGACTTCTTTCTCTAATAACTACATAACACAGTACTTGTACTTTTACTTTCAGTACTTGAGTAGCAATTTTTTTTTCAAAACTACTGGTACTTTTACTTTCAGTACTTGAGTAGCAAAATTTTTAAAAAAACTACTTGCAATACTTAAGTACAAAAACTGTTGAATACTTTAGTACTTCTACTCAAGTCACTTTTTGATCGAGCTCTTCCACTTCTACTCAAGTCACTTTTTGATCGAGCACTTGTACTTTTACTCAAGTATGGGTTTCGAGTACAACTCTGTACATATCCCATGGTACCTTGTTGCCCGCAAGAATTGTTTCCTGTACTGATTCATCCTGGGCAATAATAAACCCTGAAAAAGGTTCAGGGAACCACAAGTCTGAGGGAATAGCAGCAGAGCAGAGGTGTGTTTTATAGCCAGAGCTGCCTTTTTGTAATTGTTATACATTTGTTTTAAATAAAAAGTGGAGTTGAGCATTTATTTAATAATTACTGTGCAGCATAAATAACTCCTGTTTTTTAAATGAAATACTATTTAAATATTTTTGCATTTTATTTTCTACAGCTGAAAACCACTTCAAGTGAAATTCATACATTCAAGTGATGGCATTTATCAATGTGGTTTTCCTTATTGTGACACAGTGGACCATGTCTGCATAATGTGTGGGATTCTTTACAAAGTAAAGCCTTGTACACATGCACCGATTGTTGGCCGTGAATTTTCGGCCAACGTCCGATTGGCCGATTGTCAGCTTGTTAGTATGATGCTTCCGACAACTGACTGCGACTTTTCGGCCGAACAAAATCGATCAAAATCTGCAGGCTATAAAATTTTTGTTGGCCGTCAACAGAACGGCCGATTGTTCGTCAGTCAGTACAGATTTTGGCAGACAAAAATCAGATGAGCAAGACTGGGCATGCTCAGAGAAGAAAAAACACACGGAAAGTAAACCAGAACATGACATCACTTCTGAAGTTGGTTGTTGTTGGCCGACAAAATTCGTGTGCAGTCTAGAGCACATTTCAACCAACACAACAACACTGGACAAAAGACGGCCGATCGGTCGGCCAACAATCGGTGCGTGTGTACGAGGCTTAAGTTTACAACCTTAAAAATTGTTCAGATTAATAGGAGTAGAGGCTAGAAGAAATTGAAATACAGTTTGGAAATAGACCATAGATACGCTTAAGGAATGAACAGTAATGAGAAGAATGGGAAGTACAAAAATCTTTCCTTAAGATTATTTGTGCATTTAACACATATTATAAAGGTTATAGTCTCTCTTGTGTAGACATCAAAAATCTCTGAAATTGCTACAGGGCGCTACCATCATGGATGCTTTGCATCCCCAGCAGACTCAGAGCTGTTACTCAGGTTATACTCCATATTATTCCCTTTCACTTCTCCACTGGCTACTGCAGAAAAGGGAGGTTAAGGGATATGTGGGGGAGCTGGGCCAGCACAGAGAATAACACTTCCAAAAGAAGAGCGGTCTATGATTTGCAAGGAGGCAGTGGGCTGTCCTAGGGAATTAACTCTCATAGTGTAGTCAAATTTTCTTGTAAATTCAAAGGCACGTTGCAAGTGAATAAAAATGATTAATGGAAAGGAAAACACTGTAAGTAAGCCTTTGAAATAAGTGATTTTTCTGTGCTTTTGTCTGCAATTTTTGTAAATTGGTGTCAGGGTCTCTTTCAAGTACTTGGGGATTAGAGAGTACATTTCACAGTACAGAGACCATTGCATAGAAAGCAGTGTGAACAGATGTAGACATGACTGAGTTGGATTGTGTGGAGTGTGGAGAGCTATACAAGATAAGCTACTGTGGACAGTGTGGGGAGAGCTACCAGAGAACTAGTGTGAACAGCAGAGGAAGACCTGCAAAACAAGCTATCACAGTGTGGAAAGAGATGTAACAGATTTTATTGTGGAAAAAGTGGGGAGAGATTTAATGTAGGAGCACAAATAGAGAGTAACGATGTAGACACTATAGAGGGAACAATATGTATGGTGTCTTCTGACTTGCTATATTTGCAGAACAAAATTTCATGGCAGGTGTGACCTGGGATGCGTTATATGAACCGTCCTGTTATATTCTGTACCAATGGCAGGATCCTCCAGCAGTGAAAGTAAGATTTTAAGTCTTTCTCCATAGCACACAGTAGGAAGGATTGATACTCACATTTGCATATTTTTTGTGTGTTCTGCAAAGCATTGACGATAGAGAATGTACTTTAATTAGGGGTGGGGCATTCATTTTAAATGGCTTTGGTTATACAAGGGCTTATCTGTTTTAACAATTCACAGCACTGTGATTTTGTATGTAAGAATTTTGAAAAATACTATATATACCAAGGTGGCCGGTCAATAAGGGGCACAGTGGTGTATATATATACAGTATCTCACAAAAGTGAGTACACCCCTCACATTTTTGTAAATATTTTATTATATCTTTTCATGTGACAACACCGAACAAATGACACTTTGCTACAATGTAAAGTTGTGAGTGTACAGCTTGTATAACAGTGTAAATTTGCTGTCCCCTCAAAATAACTCAACACACAGCCATTAATGTCTAAACCGCAGGCAACAAAAGTGAGGACACCCCTAAGTTAACATGTCTAAATTGGGCCCAATTAGCCATTTTCCCTCTCTGGTGTCATGTGACTCATTCGTGTTACAAGGTCTCAGGGGTGAATGGGGAGCAGGTGTGTTAAATTTGGTGTTATCGCTCTCACTTTCTCATATTGGTCAGGACTGGAAGTTCAACATGGCAACTCATGGCAAAGAACTCTCTGAGGATCTGAAAAAAATAATTGTTGCTCTACATAAAGATGGCCTAGGCTATAAGAAGATTGCCAAGACCCTAAAACTGAGCTGCAGCATGGTGGCCAATGCCATACAGCAGTTTAACAGGACAGGTTCCACTCAGAACAGGCCTCGCCATGGTCAGCCAAAGAAGTTGAGTGCATGTGCTCAGCACCATATCCAAAGGTTGTCTTTGGGAAAAAGACATATGAGTGCTGTCAGCATTGCTGCAGAGGTTGAAGGGGTGGGGGGGTCAGCCTGTCAGTGCTCAGACCATATGCGGCACACTGAATCAAATTGGTCTGCATGACTGTCTTCCCAGAAGGAAGGCTCTTCTAAAGATAATGCACAAGAAAGCCCAAAAACAGTTTGCTGAAGAAAAGCAGACTAAGGACATGGATTACTGGAAGATAAACTTATTTGGTTCAGATGGTGACAAGCGTGTGTGGTGGCAACCAGGTGAAGAGTACAAAGACAAGTGTGTCTTGCCTACAGTCAATCATGGTGGTGTGAGTGTCATGGTCTGGGGCTGCATGAGTAGTGCTGGCACTGGGGAGCTACAGTTCATTGAGGGAACCATGAATTCCAACATGTACTGTGACATACTGAAGCAGAATATGATCCCCTCCTATTCCAACATGATAATGACCCCAAACACACCTCCAAGATGACCACTGCCTTGCTAAAGAAGCTGAGGGTAAAGGTGATGGACTGGCCAAGCATGTCTCCAGACCTAAACCCTTATTGAGTATCTGTGCGGCATCCTCAAATGGAAGGTGGAGGAGCGCAAGGTTTCTAACATCCACCAGCTCCGTGATGTCATGAAGGAGTGGAAGAGGACTCCAGTGGTAATCTGTGAAGCTCTGGTGAACTCCATGCCGAAGAGGGTTAAGGCAGTGCTGGAAAATAATGGTGGCCACACAAAATATTGACACTTTGGGCCCAATTTGGACATATTCACTTAGGGGTGTACTCACTTTTGTTGCTAGTGGTTTAGACATTAATGGCTGTGCGTTGAGTTATTTTGAGGGGACAGCAAATTTACACTGTTATACAAGCTGTACACTCACTACTTTACATTGTAGCAAAGTGTTATTTCTTCCGTGTTGTCACATGAAAAGATTTAATAAAATATTTACAAAAATGTGAAGGGTGTACTCACTTTTGTGATATACTGTGTGTGTGTGTGTGTGTGTATATATATATATATATATATATATATATATATATATATATATATATATATTTATCTATATATATTAAGATTTCTCATAATAAGGACAGAAACACAGCTAAGAAGGTATTGTTCATTAGTAGAATCAATTATGTTTTTGTTTAGCTACAACAGTCTATTTAACCGCTTGCCTACTTTCACCCCCTTCCTGCCCAGGCCAATTTTCAGCTTTCAGCGCTCTCACACTTTGAATGACAATTGTGTGATCATGCTATACTGTACCCATATGAAATCTTTATCATTTTTTTTTTCAAAAAATAGAGCTTTCTTTTGGTGGTATTTAATCACCTCTGGATTTTTTATTTCTTACAAAAAAAAAAAAGAAAAAAAAAATTTTGAAAAAAAAAAGTTTTTCCTATTTTCTGTGAGTAAATTTTGAAACTAAATACATTTTTCTCCTTCACTGATGTGCGTTGATGAGGTGGCACTCATGGGCACTGATGAGGTGGCACTTATGGGCACTGATGAGGTGGCACTAATGAGGAGGTGCTAATATGCTGCACTGATGGGCACTGATAGGTGGCACTGATAGGCGGCACTGATAAGCACTGATAGGCGGCACTGATGAGCACTGATAGGTGGCACTGATGGGCACTGAGAGGTGGCACTGATGGGCACTGAGAGGCAGCACTGACAGGTGGCACTGATGAGCACTGACAGGTGTCACTGATGGGCACTATTGGGTGGCACTGATGGGCACTAATGGGTGGAACTGATGGACACTTATGGACCGCACCATCAGTGCCCACAATCAATGCCCATAGTGCTGCCAGTCAGTGCCTAGATGAGCAGGCACTGATGGGCACTGACTGGCAGTACTATGGGCACTGATTGTGGGCACGGATTGTAGGCACTGATGACGGGCACTGATGGTAGGCAGTAATTGACACTTTATTTACATTTTGTGAAATCAGGGCACTGATGATCAGTGCCCTTATTATTTGTATTTGTCTCCCCTATGCGGAGGAGCCGCTAATCGGCTCTCCTCGCCTCACACACTGACAGTGTGAGGCAAGGAGAGCCGAATAACGGCCCTTCCTCATTTACATGTGACCGGCTGTGATTGGACAATCGCATGGGTAAAGAGTCATGTCATTGACTCTTAACCAAGATCGGGATCGCACCGTGTACTAGCAACATGCATAGGCTGTTCTGGCGCGCAGTCATATGATGGCGTCCCAGAACGATAGCTACACCGCTCCTCTGTCATTTGACAGCGGGCGGGTAGCAAGTGGGTAAAGTGCAGCAACTCAATGGAAAATACAGAGAATATAGTGATAAATAGGGATGGGCCGAATGACTCCCTGTTCAGTTCGCACCAGAACTTTCAAACATTGCGAAAGTTCAAAACCGAATAATGAACCTCAATGAAGTCTACGGGACCCAAACAGGAAAAATCTAAAGTGAACATTTTGAAGGCTTATATGAAAGTAATTGGTCATACAATGGTTTTGGGGGTCCAGGTACGACCCTGGGGGACATGTGTCAATGAAAGAAAAGTTACATGTGGTCTAATACTTCTTGTAGCAAAGCATCTGCTTGAATGCTTTGTTTCTACTACATTTTGACCTTTTAATAATGAATTATTGTAGTAAAGCTTGATAGAAATTAAAATAAGTTAAAAGAAAGAAGAATCAGCGCAAAATGTCACTAATGGGTGGGCCACATATATAGGACTAAACCTATTCAGACAATGAATATTCACAGAAATTCTATAAATACTGTGTAGTTGTCCTGTGCTCAAAATGTGCAAAATAACTCTTGCTGAAATACTTAAACCAAAGTATATAAGGTGCTATTATAAAACATTCAATAAACAACTCAAAATCATCTCATATAAATTAATATTTCAAGTGATGTGTAGAAACTCCAATAGGTGCCCTATAAAGAGTGAACCCCTGCAACCTCAGGTTGCACCAGGGGGTGTGCAAATAGTGAGTGAATTGATCCGTTTAAATCCTACATGGGATGGTGAAAGAAAAAAGAGAAAAAAATATGTATATAAAATATATAATTTTGAAATGTCTAATTGCTTGGCTGTCATGCTGGTCCAATGGCTTCAGTACTTTCTGTACCACTGACCCAAAGCAAGTATAGAGAGATATGAATGTCTGGCTTTTCTTTGATATTTGTTGAGTGCATGAATTGATCGGGTAAGTGAGGCAAAAGCACTGAGGTTACAGAGAACCACACAACTAGCATTTTCAGAAGGAGGCCAGCAGTGGTAGATCCCATATTTCTCTTATTACAGACTTACTTTACAATTTTGCGGGCAGGGTTGGACCACCGATACAATAAATAGGGATATTATTTAGAATGCATTTTGAAGTAAAGAGAGAAAATACATTTTGGCTTTACTCTGACTTTCATTTGACACTTGAATAGTTCATAGTTACGTAGTTACATAGTTAGTCAGGTTGAAAAAAGAAAAAGTCCATCTGTCTCGACCAATAAAAAAAAAAAAACAGTAATGAAAACCCAACCATACAATCCCATATACACAATCCTATACCCACAGTTGATCCAGAGGAAGGAAAAAAAACCCCAGCAAAGCATGATCCAATTTGCTATAGCAGGGGAAAATAATTCCTTCCTGATCCCCCGAGAAGCAATCAGACATTCCCTGGATCAACTTTACCTATAAATAATGCCTCGTTTCCACTGAGTAGTACGGTACGGTTCGGTTCAGTACGGTACGGTTCGGTACGGTTCGGTACGGTACACATTGCGTTTCCACTGCCAATAGTACCCTTTCATGATAGGCGTGGTGTAGCAGGAAAGCTGTGATAGAGAATTCTCTGTCAACCAATCAAAGTTCTGCAGAGTGTAGCTCCACCCAGTTGGTACGGGTCTAATGTGCTTAGTACCCCAACGAAAGGGTACCAAAAAAGTGGTACGGTACGGTTCGGAATTAGGGTACCATTCATAATGGAAACGGCATAAATAGCGTACCGTACCGAACCGAACCGTACTAGAAAGCTCAGTGGAAACGAGCCATTATAGTACCCACTTATATTAACCACTTGCCGACTGCCTAACGCCGATCTACGTCGGCAGTCAGCCCCTCACAGGCAAAGTGACGTAGGGCTACGTCACTAGCTTGTGAGGGTCTAGGGAGCGAGCGCGCGCCCCCGGAGGCGCGCTCCCGCTCCCGCGTGGTCACGGACCCCCCCGCGCGTGTGACCGGCGGACCCGATGTCCGCCGGTCACTCGGCGATCGGCGGGGGAGAGGGAGAATGTCAGGCAGCCTGTGTAAACAAGCTGCCTGTCATTCTCCTTGCTGTTAGGATACTGATCACTCGGATTTAGTATGTAGATCCGTTGATCAGTGTCCATACAGCTCAAGCCCCAGCCAATCACAGTAGAAAGCACGCCCCTAGGGATACACACAGCCCCTCCCTCCCAAATAAAGTTAACCCCTTCACTACCAGTGTATTTTTACAGTAACAGTGCATATATATAGCACTGATTACTGTAGAAATGTCACTGGTAACCCCAAAAGTGTCAAAAATGTCAGTCAAGGGTCCGATCTGTCCGCCCCAATGTCGCAGTAACGCAAAAAAAATCGCAGATCGCCGCCATTACACGTTAAAAAAAAAAACAACAAAAATGACAGAAATCTTTCCCTTTGTTAGTAAACGCGATAACTTTTGCGCAAACCAATCAAAATACGCTTTTTGCGATTTTTTTTTACCAAACATAGGTAGCATAAAACAAATTGGCCGAAAAAGTAAAAAAATTTTGATTTTTAAATTTTTTTTTTGGGGAATTTCATATAAAAAAATGTGAAAAATATTGCTATTTTTGCAAAATTGACGCTCTTTTTTTGTTTATAGCGCGTGATCAAAAAATCGCACAGGTGATCAAATACCACCAAAAGAAAGCTCTGTTTGTGGGAAAAAAAAGGACGTTTAGGTACAGCGTCGCACGACCGCGCAATTGTCCGTTAAAGTCACGCAGTGCCGAATCACAAAATACCCCCTGGTCGGAATGGGGGTAAAATCTTCCGGGGCTTAAGTGGTTAAGTACACCCAGGAAAGAATCCAGGCCTTTTTTAAAGCATTCTAATGAGCTGGCCAGAACCACCTCTGGAGGGAGTCTATTCCACATTTTCACAGCTCTTACAGGGAAGAAACCTTTCCATATTTGGAGACAAAATCTGTTTTCCTCTAGACGTAAAGAGTGCCCCCTTGTTCTCTGCGTTGACCTTAAAGTTAACAACTCAACACCAAGTTCACTATATGGACCCCTAATGTATTTATACATGTTGATCATATCCCCCCTTAATCTCCTCTTCTCAAGAGAGAATGAATTCAGTTCCTCTAATCTTTTCTCATAGCTGAGCTCCTCCATTCCTCTTATCAGTTTGGTTGCCCTTCTCTGCAGGTCGGTATTGCAAAAGAACGAGGGTTACAGCCAGATAACTAGCATTTTCAAAAGGTTATCAACAGTGACAATCCTTATATTTCTCTTGTGACAGATCCACTTGTGATCTCTTGTGACAGATTACTAATGCAATAAATTCAGATACTATTTTGAATGTATTCCTGTTAAGCTTCTGTGGCTTTAACTTTACTAGTATATATTATTTTAGTATCTGCAAATAGCTTGATATTTAAATACTGTATATACTTATTTTATTTTCTTTTTGTTGAAAACAGCAAACGTTTCTTCAAGGGTGCTTGTATAATCATATATTGTGTGTCACAGGATTAGTGAATGCATTTAATTGTTTGCTTTTAAGGATAGCAGCTTACTATGCTTTAAACTTAAGTAAACAAAGCAGGGCTTTTACTGCATTATTGCTAGGCTTACACTCTCACTGCTTCATCACAATGCAGAGTACAGAAATCTCCATTTTTTTTTTTCTCTTCGAACAAGTGACATTGTAGACATTCAGATAATATTTGAGCCTATTTGCTTTCTAATCTTTACAAGTATGGTAGGGGTTGGTGTTTTCTTTCAGTTAGACAAATAGTAATGTGGTTTTAAAAACTCAGTTTCATGAAGAGACATTTCGCTTTGGAAAAAGGCAAGCAGTAGCACTGTGCTAAATATCCTGTACTAAAATGTAGCAGAGAGGAAGAACTAAGACACTGTTCACTTATTTTATAGGTTTGTAAAAGTCATTGAAGCAAACAATTTATTTAATAGGTTAACCAAACACAATTATTTAATTGGGAAGTAAGAATTCATTTTGTGTTAACTTTTAAAAAGTAAACAGAAATGTAACTGGCTGGCATGGACCGCTAATTTAAAAATCCTGGCATTTGCTGCAAGGATTGGCCTTTCTCAGACTATTTGTGGACTTTTCTACTCATCTCTGGGTCATTTACCCTTAGTTCCACCTGTTTGAGAAAACATCAAAGTCACTGGACCTTTTTAAACATTTTGTAATTAGGCCACCTTATACTGTGTCAGCAGGAGAAGCTGTCAAAACTTGGTAAAAAAAAACACATGGAGTGTTGGCGCTTTAGGATATATATAGATGTACCACAGCAGAGCAAAGTATAAGGGACAGGGAACATAAGATGAGCAGGGCCGGTGCTAGACTATTTTACGCCCTAGGCAAGACCAGCTACTTGCGCCCCCCCCCCCAAAAAAAAATAAAAAGGGAAGGGGTTAAAAACTTCTCTATGTCGTACCCAGTGAACCTGATCTGATGGTTCCTCCATGTTATGCTGTCATACCCAGTAACCCCCATATTCCTCCATGTCACACCTGGGGACCCTGATGTCCCTCTATATTCCACCCAGGGAACCTGATGTTTTTCCATGTCACATTCTGGGGCCCCCAATATTCCTCCATGTCTTGCTGTCATACCCACTGACCCCGATGTTCCTCCATGTGGCACCCAGGGACCCCCGTGTTTCTCCATGTCATGCTGTCATACCCAGTGACCCCAATGTTCCAATATGTCACCCCAGGGGCCCCTGATGTTCCTCCATGTCATACCCGGAGAGACCCTGATGTTTTTCCATGTCACACCTGGGGACCCTGATGTTCCTCCGTGTCAAACCTGGGGAGCTCAATCCCCCATGGCACACCCAAGGACCCCAATTCCTCATGGCCCACCTGGTGACCCCAAACCCCTGTTACAACCGGTGACCCCTATCCCCCATGTCACACCTGGGGACTCTGATTCCCCATGGAACACCTGGTGACCCCAATTCCCTTTCACACCAGGGATCCTCCACGTCACACCCAGGGACCCGGATCCCCTGTTCTGGGGACACTCACTGGGCGGTATGAAGAGAGTGGCCTGCACTCTCCCCTTCTTCACTGTGATTCCTTTTCCCAGGACACTCCTCTTCTGGACCACAGTGCTCACCACAGCTCCAACAGGCTCCTGGTGGAGGAAGAAGCAGCAGTCAGAGAGCTCCGCACATCCTTCATCACCAACCTCCTCAGACTATTCCGTTGCCTCATCCGCCGTCGCTTCTGCTACAGTAAAGGTGTCGCCCTCCAGTGCCGAGCTCCGGCTCAGGTTCAGCTCTCCTCCACTCCCTGCTTAATACCGACCCAGGGAAATGACAGCTGCCCACCAGCTCAGTGCAGAGAATCACTTCCTGCCCGGGGATTTAGGCCGCTCAGCTCCAGCAGAAGAGGATCATCATGCAGGCAGCACTCCAGTGGGCTCCCCTTCTACCTTCTGGGGCCCCACCAAAGCCAAGGCTTGGTAGTTCCGCCACTGCCCCAGACACCTGGCATCTTCATCTGTGCCTTCTTCCTCCCCCACCGCCGCCCCTCCCCTCAGCTCACCAGGATCATTAATAAAGGAGAGAGAGTGCTGACTCCTGGCTGCGCCCCTAGGTGGTAATGCACCCTAGGCGGCTGCCTAGTTTGCTTAGTGGAAGCACCGGCCCTAAACATGAGCAAGGGGCAATTCAGTGTCCATATGCATGCACAGGGGATGGGGGATATAGATAAAGGACTGTGTCAAAGTCCATCTGTGGGGTCCATAAAAGTTCCAGGGTAAGATGATCTGCTACAAAGGGCAAGCTCTCCGGAAAAGTGAAGCCAACCCTGGATAGACGATAAAAGAAGGAGAGGAGAGCACCTCTGAGTTCAAGGTATTTAATTGGAACAATGAAAACAGTAGTAACTCACATGGAGGTATAAATCTTAGCGTGTGTCCAGACGTCTAGTGCTGTGGTGTTCACTCGCATCAGACCGCGGAGCCCAGGGTGGTCACAGAGACAGAGATTGAGTCGGCATTCTGGAGTCTTCCGGGAGGGCTGGCAGGAGGAGGAAGCCACGAGGAGGAAGCGTCTGATGTCAGGAGAAGGACGGTAGGGATCCACTACATGTTTCAGAGCATGCGCGAAGGCCACACTGGGTATGCGCGCTCCTTTATCAAGTCCTTTAAGGGGGTGATGGCAGGGGGTGTGTCCTATGCCTATTTTGCCAATAGGTGTCCCTCGTTCCCATCTCAGAAAGTTGGGAGGTATGGTGAAAATGTAAAATAATCTATTAATTTCAACATTGTATTTTAATGATTTGTAGCCTACTCCTATTAGTCCGAATTATCGTGAAGGTTGTAAACTTTTGTTGTGAAGATGCCCACACTTACTTTCTTCATTTCTGTGTCATATATTCCTTATACCCTATTGATTGGCTCCACCATTTTACAGAATTCAAAGAGCTTGCCTTCTAAACTGCAGAGGTGCTGGGAGGAGGATTTCAGGAGGCGGAGTCAGTACAGAAATCACTGCTTGCTACCATGGAAAATACAGTCCTTAGAATTTAAAAGTAAAAAGCAGAGAGGAAATTGCAAACCCAACAGAGAATCCAGAGATGTTCAGCAGACAGGCAGCACTCAAAACATGAAAGGAGATTTTCCAAGTAAGCTTATATTTGATTGTCAAAAAGAATTGTTTCTATTATGATAATACTGATGTTATAAAATAAAGTGTGTTCTGTGATCACAGGTTTCTTTTAAATGTATGGGTAAAACTGAATTCTATAAGAAAAGTAAGAAAATACCTCATTCCCAAAATTCAGAGTGCTGGGGTGTTTCTACCATGTAAGAGCCACTGTGCAGGTTAGTGTAGAAATTAGGTTTGTTTACCAAAATCTCCAGAGATAGCAGCATATCCATATGGCTGCCCAAGCTTCGTCTGGCTTGGGGATTGCCATGTATTTTTGCCAAGAGTGCAAACAAGTTATCCAACGATTAGCAAAAAGGTGTCCCTACTACAAGTTGAACGAGCCAAAAAGCATTCTACTCTCAGCACACTGAGTATTTCAGATGGTATCAACAGTTTTTACTAGTTTGTTTCTCATAGGAACAGGCTCCTTCCATCCATGTTGCTCAGATTAAGCCTTTGATGCCTATCATGTACCTATTGGAGATCGAGCTGTAGAGGGGACTTCACTTGCACCTCTTGTCCAATACCTCTAGTAGTAATGACAGGGGGTGTGAGGGCATTAAGTGGCACAAGGGCCGGTATAACAGGCAGCGCAAGCTGCGTTTTGCAGGAAGCATATGACCGTGGATCACCAAGCATGAACCAGGAACTGGAACACGGTGAAGCTCGATAAGCGGGCAAGAGCATAGCCAGGACAAAAGTCAAAAGGTCATCAACAGCCAAGCAGCGAAGGTACAGAAACACATAACCGAAGCAGGGTCAGAGTACAAGCAGAGGTCACAATAAGCAGGCAGGAATCCAGAGATTGGTCAAGGGCAAGTCGGAAAGAGTACAGATGGGCAGATATAGAAGGTCAAGGTGCAAGTTAAACAGGAACTAGCTGAAGATCACTCAGCAATCTGTTCAGAGGCAGGATCAGGATACAGGCTGGGATCTGTTCACAGTCTGGCAGCGAAGCACAGAAGCACATAACCGGAACAGGATCAGAATACAAACCGAGGTCGCAATAGGCAGGCAGGAATCCAGAGATTGGTCAAGGGCAAGCCAGAAAGATTACGGATGGGCAGATAACCAGATACAGCAGGTCAAGGTGCAAGTTAAACAGGAACTAGCTGAAGATCACTCAGCAATCTGTTCATGCCAAAGTCCAGCTTAAATAGGCTGTTTGCTGCCAGTGCATATATGTTTGTGCGCACGCGCATATGCACATTCTGTCGTGTGCACGCACTAATATGTTTGCACGTGCGTGCTTATGCCCCTTCTGTATTGAGCCATTGCTCAGAATTTTGAGCATGTGCATGTAATAGCCCAATGGTTCCAACTGAGCTTCTCTTACAACGCCTTTCCATTATCTAACCCTTTGTTGAATATATGTAGGTTTGTGGGTTGTTTTAACAACTTGACTTCTTGTTTTTCTCCTTTTTTTTTAAGTGATCACATACCCTCTGTTCTCAGCTGCATAAGGAGCTCAGAGAGCTAGAGGAGGAGAAACAGCACCACACTGGTCTTCCCAGTGAATGGCTATGCAGGGGGGTATCAGGACAAGTCTGATCATTGGACTAGATTGGAGTGAGTTCCCAGCACACCTAGAGAACTGGCCACACTGTGTTCCCATGCCTAGTTTGGTCAGTTTTTGATAGGAAAGCAGAGGGACTGGCAGGAACACACATCACACAATGGAAGCAAAACAAAATACTTTTTTATACACGTACATGATACAGCAGGCACATATTAGGAATATGAAATGTTGCGATTACATATTCTCTAACTTAAACAGCTCTGTAGTATTTTTTCTTTAAATACTGGAACCTCTCTACTCCCTGGAGGAATCTCTACTCCACTCCTTAGGATTAATCGTTTTAAATATTTGGGCATTGGTGTGTATGAGGGTATACTTCATTGCTTTATTCTTCAACAACTAAAGTGCAAATGCTCCCCAAATGTGCATATGTCTTAAGACAGTGCCTTGTCTGCTCCTTTATTTGGCCTGGAGACCCCAAGAAGAATGGAAATCTCCACTCTACAGCTACCCATACTAAGGCCCTTTTCACACTTGTACGTCCTGAAAGTCGCGCAACTTCGATGTGACTTGAGGCAATGCCTGTGTAATCTTGAGATCTATGGACCTCAAGTCATATTAAAGTTGAACCAAAGTAGTGCAGGCACTACTTTGATGTCGCTGCAACTTAAAGTCACACAGATATGAATGGTACTCATTGAAAATCATAGGGTATGACGTGTCATGCGACTTTGCAGTCCCAAGTCTCAGGACAAGTTGCACAAGTGTGAAAGGGGCCTAAGGGGTGGCTTGGAACTTCTAGATTTCCAACTTTATTACTGGACCTTATTATTTGTACCAATGGGATCGTTGTTTGCTCAACCTGAGGACAACACACAGTTTGGTTGGAGGTAGCCATTTTGAGCTCCTTATTAAAACTGAGTAATCTGATTTGTAAAATTCCATGGGTGCAGGGCTGCTGTTAGAAATCACAGGGCCCCATAGCCTAGTTTCCCCCCCCCCCCCAAACTGAAAGTAACTGAGGACATATTTATCAGTCCCTTTCTCTGTAGCCTCAGCTGCACAGGTGAATGAATAGGAAGTACTCTGAGGCTTTCTGCTTATTCACAATTGAAGCATAGTAAACATTGTTTACTTTTCTTCAGTTATGAAAAGCCACAGAAGTGATTGGTACCAATCACCTACTGTGTTCATTCGCGAAAGGAAGGGGCCAGTAAAGGACATATTTACCAGCCTCTTCCCTTTCATCCTGAAACATACCCCTGTGTGGCGGCAGCAGCTGCTGGCGGGGGAGGAGAGGAGGGAAGCTGGCAGCGCTGCGAAGGAAAGGGGCACACAGGAAGGACCAGACAACAGATGGAAGGGGTGCATATGCTAGAGCCAACCACCGTTCAGTGTACATGGAGGGAGAAAGAGGAGGAGAAGCTGACAGCGCTGCAGGGAGAGGCAGAAGAGGATCAGTGTCTGCAATAAGACTGCACAGATGGCCCTCGGGCTCAGCAGGTGCCCAGGTCCCCCTTTTCTTTTAATCAGAAAACAAGTTTATTTGTGGTTTGAAAGAAAACAAGGTACAAAAACACATAAACATATGATTTGCAAAACAAGGTACGCAATGGGATTTATCAGCTTGTGAAACAGGTAAACACATTCAATATTCAGTAAAAGGGGAATTGAGTCATTACACCATATCTACCCAAAAGTCGGTGTGGCACATACTCAAGTATAAGATACTGCTCATACAAGCAAAAATGGTAGGTTCAAGCCTAAAGCCGAACCCCGTCTACATCCCGGTGTCCAACCCTTGAAGGACTAAAGTAGCAGTTCAACAGAAGGCCTAGGCATTGCATGTCCGTGTATTCTCCAGCCAGCGACTCCAGGTTTTATCAAACTTGTTAGGCCACCCCTTTTCAACTGATTGGGCCCAGTACAGGAGGGCTGGCTGTACTGCCTTATCAGCAGCCCTGCATGGGTGTATCCTACTATACCAATTCCTAGGCAAATCACCTTTACGGTTTGGACCAGATATAGATTTCTTAACCCCTTCACACCGACATAATACATATATGCCGTGGGGCCATATATATGCGTATCTGTTTTGGGAGTGTACTCCCGATTCAAGGTCACCTGATTGTTGTGGTAGCCTCTGATCAGTCACTGTGAAGCCCACCCCTGTGTCTGTCTCTCTGTGAATGGAGAGGAAAGATACATTGTATATTTCTCGCACCGTGCAGAGAGAAAAATAACAATAAATATTTTAATAAAAAATAAAGAAAAAATACCTAGATCAGTGTTTGATCTAGGTCAGTGCCAGGGTTAGGGTTTGGGCCAGGTAAGGGTCAAGGGTCAAAGGTCAGGGTCCATATATTTTGGGCAGGATTTTGTTTTGTTTTTTCTTTAATTTTCTAATTAGTATCAGTGTCAGTTAATGTAGTGTGTTTTAGGCAAGACACAAAAAATATGCCCCTTTGTTTCTGGGCTGTACTATGGGTACAAAGAACAAATAACATACACATATATGGTATCGCTGCAATCGTCAGGGGCAGGAGAATTTATTTTGGGTTGTTCTTTAGTGGTAAGTTATAGTAGCAAGTAAAAAATATACATCTAAAAAAAATTAGGAGATATCTATTGCCATTTACCACCAAACCAAAGCCCAATTTGCCCTGAAAAAAACAAGGTATAATCCACCTGGATTCACAAAGTAGTTGGTGATATGTACAGTTGGTGATATGTACAGTTTTACTAACAAATGTCAAAGTTGCAAAATTGTGCTCAGATGTTAATATTTGTTTTACCTTTAGGCATGAAGGGGTTAAATTTAACTACTGGCCCATTTTCCACCCATCATGAGGCAAGCTTGTCCTACTCCATTTTTATACAACATCTGAAGCTAAATTATGGGTGATATTTGGTGTAAAATTGTTGCATAATCTTGTGACAAGTTGCAGCTCTTATCTTACCAAGAGCCAAGACCCAAAATACCAATATAGTCCACCCTAACTGATGCTTTTCTGGTAACTTCAGATGTACCATGCCAGTTCCTCACAGGATTACTCTTATGTTAGACCCAGTTGAGCAACTGCTACTAAGCAGAGACCCTAGAAAGCCACATTCCTCCTTATACCACTGCCTGCTTTGTACTAATTTACCCACACTTTCTAAGAGTCTTCTATGTCAGAGACAGTCAGTCACATACTCATCACCACTCTGGACCCAGGGGACTGGAAAGATTGTCTTGAAAAATGTTTCATGCTTATGATTACCTCTAGGAAGATTCATAGATTCTGTAGACAGAAAAGTTACCGTGCCAAATTGGCCCTTACCCCTATTGAAGGTTCAAAAACAAATTTTGGGACAGAGAAAGACGGGGCTTTACGGGCCTGTGGGAGTGGAAGGATCAGAAAGTAGAACCAGTAGTAAAATCAAAAATACATTTTATTTGTTTCTCAAAATATAAAAAACAAGCATGGATGACCATGCATGTATATTAACGAACAATTACAACATACAATGATTAAAATATAGTGTCACTGTAATTATAGAAACATATCCCATAAGGGTTTAGAAGCAGAAAAAACAAAGCCTGTATAGGTGGAAGGTAGGTCTCAAGCTGGATTCGGTCACGATAGGTCCCCAGCATAGATTCTATTACACCCCAAAAAGTCTAAATAAGATCTATTTTAACCTTCTCTCCTCATGTCCTCAGTAATGCATTGATTAAGTTACACACTTACATATGTTTTGGTCTTGCCCGCAGATTCGGAACTAATGGTTACAAAGTATAACTACTGTTAATTCTAAATTGCATACTACCTTGCATCCAAATCCAGCACTTGTACTTAGGAATCAACACTGCTGTACATCTAATTTGCATATGTAGCACCCTCTTGTGTGCTAGAAGTATAGATAGATTTCTTCCTGTTTAGTGTAGGTACATTTTGCAGGCTTGTCTGAGTTTTTCCTGGGTTGGGCAGAGATCAAGGGAAAGCTGGATGACTCACAGGCAGCATCACTGGGACCTCCCCCCTATTTCTCAAACTTACTGGAAACTTCCAGAAGAATGGGAGGGGAGGTAAGATGGGGCTGCCTGGAGTATTCTGAGGGTCCTGACCAATCCCCAACTTGGGTTAGCAGGGGGCAGGCCCCCTCCAATACTCTGGTTTAGCCCAGCTGGAGTATGGAGGAGGAGTATGTTATGGTGAAAGCTGGAGATGGAGTGTTAGGCTATCGGTGGCCTTTGAGGGAGCTCCCCAGTCTGAGGGGGTGACCTTGGGCCTGGGCTCGGGTGTGGACAGGACCCTCTTCAAGATACACAGACGTGTCCTAGCCAGGAGGCACAGGAGCAAGGAAAAGACAGAAGGAGAACACTGACAGGAAAGTCTCCAAGAGGATAAGGAACAGCCAAGAGGGCTGGTAAGTAACACACAGTCAAGAGTACTGGGAGGCATGCCTTAGAGGACTGGGATGGAGCAGTCTGGAATGGGTGCAGAGCCAGTAAGAAGGACTGTGGTGGCACGGGCAGTGGAATGGAGCAGCTGCAGCCTGGAGGGCTGGCAGTGCCTGAAGAAGTGGTACTGGGAGCAGTAGCCACAGAAAGGACAGCTAGCACTAAGGACTTCCATTTAGCTACCACCATAGAGGCGGTCCCTGCCTGCAAAGGGTATTCGTCCAGACCTAGTTGAGATTGTGCGGAGTCTGAATCCTGTGCTAGCTGATCCTGGGAGTGATAGTCTGTAAGCAAGTGTGTGCTGAAGGTAAAAGAGGAGAGAATGTATATACTGGAATGTGTATAGTTCAAGTCCTTACAGAGTATGAAATGGGCATCTGATATGCACCCTTCCCCATTGAAGTTCAATTCCCCTAATTTAAAAAAAACAAAACTAACAAAGCTGCAAGGACTGCTTCTTGTTTCTGAGTGATTGGAAATTTGTGTCCCTGGCTGTGCAGGGTGGGAGATGGACACATTCACCAGCGGCCCCTACGGGGGTAGCATGCACATATGACAATGCATCCAAATCAAGCCCTTGTACTTTTAGGATTCAACACTGATGTACATCCTGTCCTCCCAAACTTTTTTAACTGTATTATGAAAAAAGAGAAATCCTTTTCAAATGAAAGTCCCTAACGTCACCCTAGTTTTCATCATGGCAATCCCTGATAACTAATATATTTCCCATGTATAAACTACCATATATGAGTAGTATTCATCCACAAAAATGATCAATGAAAATAAAATTGAAAGGAGAAAAAATGGACATATTAAGCTTTATACTCAGACTTGTACAAGTCCACTATGTTTGCATTCAGAAGAAAAGCTCATACAAAACCTGAGCTATCAAAAATTTCTTAAACTCAAAACAATTTTTTCTGCTTTTGCCTTAAAGCACTAATATTTGTAAAATGATACTATATGTAACTATGTAACTATGATACCACCAAAAATGTGCCACTTCAAGAACAGAAGGGTCCATGACAATGAAAGCAACATGCTGTTTGGTATGTCAGTAAGTGGTGGGTATAACCCTGGGGTCTCCAAACTATGGCGCTCCATTTATTCAGGAACTACAATTCCGATCATGCATAGTCATGTCTGTAAATGTCAGAGTAAATGTTAGAGTTTTACAAGCCTCATGGGACATGTAGTTCCACAAAAGCTGGAGGGTTATAGTTTGAAGATTCCTGGTATAACCTATACAATAGGAGAAGTATGGCGTAAATAACATACAGCAGAATGTGGAGCATTTGATGCACACTACAGTGCAGAACATTGTAGACTAAACTGTACAGGTTAGTACTGCATATAGTATAGCAGTGTGGAATGTCCGAGGCCCTTGCAATATGCAGGGACCCTCATGGGAGAGTACAAAGGGCTTGTGGTCTGTTCTCCTTTTCCTCTCTCTTTCAGGTTGCTTTTGGTTCCTCCCTTGGTTTTCTCTCACAGCAACAAGCAGCTAATTGGTGCTTTTTGGCAGTTCTACATTTGCTCCATTTTGGAGCCTTTATAAGCTGGATTCTTCCCGCACACTGCCAGCCACCTGAAGAAGAATGGACCGTTCTCCCTCCCTTCTCTATGCCATGGCCAGTGGGGTTTGTCATCCAGTCTAGTCTGGATGGACAACGGTATTTGATGTACTTGCTAATTTGAGGCGTATGAAAATTTAAATATGCAGATATTTAAGTTTGGTTATTGTAATTATTAAACCTGGGTTACCCTTAAATAAACACCATGGCCAGTTTATGACCATTTAAACTTATTGGTGTTGTCAGACTCTTTATTTATATGGTTATATTGCTACTTTGTGCTATCCCATGTATTATATATGACACAGTGTAGGGAGTGGGGAGGATTGCAGCTTAGAACATATAGTGTAATGTATAGAGTGTTGTCAGAGCCAGATTTACATCTTGACAGTCAATAGGTACAAACACTGTGGTGCCTTAAGTCTCATCCATAAACAGCCCACACCCTAAGCCATTTACTAGTTGGGCTGCTTAGAACAGTTCAACCACTCTACACAGTGGGCAGAAGCGAACTGACTATTTAAATGTAAAGGCAATGGGAGATTAATCAGCAGCTGCATTTTAGCTTTAGGTCCATTGGTTCTACAATACATTTGCTATTGCTTATGATGTCAAAGTAATACATATATCTTTTTTATACAAACAATGCCTTCTTCTGACAATATTGACTTTCGAAAATTATTTTTTTCTCTTTTTTTTGCACTCTAAAGATAAAAATACATCATGATTTGCCCCATTTTTAATTACACTAAAATGTGCTTCTGGTACATAGCATGGTGACGTTTGTTTGCAAATTAAAGTTTTTTATTTAGAAAAGTTGTGGTGTAAAGAACATACAGCACAGAATATGGAATTGAGAGGTGTGAAGTACATAATGTAATGCACAGTGTATAGAACTGAGCAATGTCAAGTGTAAAATGAACAAAGCCGTATGAAAAAGAGAACCATGTGGCCTGTCAAGTGTATAGCTCTGTGTCAAGCATGAAACATACAGTTCTGTGTGGATTAAAGAACAAGCAAAATGGAGAGAGCACACAGCATCTCTGAAAAAAGATAGATAGATAGATAGATAGATAGATAGATAGATAGATAGATAGATAGATAGATAGATAGATAGATAGATAGATAGATAGATAGATAGATAGATAGATAGATAGATAGATAGATAGATAGATAGATAGATAGATAGATAGATAGATAGATAGATAGATAGATAGATAGATAGATAGATAGATAGATAGATAGATAGATAGATAGATAGATAGATAGATAGATAGATAGATAGATAGATAGATAGATAGATAGATAGATAGATAGATAGACAGATAGATCTTGGTGAAAAAGCATAATGAGCTGTTATAGAAACATTGAAGAGTAGAACAAGTGGTCATTCGGTCTGCAAACCAAGGATATGTGTGAGCCGCTCAGGCTGTAATGAAGTCCTGTGCCCTCTGCTGTGAGCACTGACTGGGAAGGCAGCTCATCTATGCTCCAGGCAATAGTAGAGAGTGACTAGGAAACTTGGGAGCAGCACATCATGTCAAGACCAGCTGTATGATAGTAAATGGACTCATGTAAGCTCCGGTGGGTGTGGTGAAATGCGTTGGGGACAAGGCTTGGTGGGGAGCCAGGCTGAGACTGCCATTTATTATCATACAGAAGATCTTGACTTGATGTGCGGCTCCCAGGACACCTAGTCACTCTCTGGTCATTCGGTCTGTTAATAATTTCCATCATAGCTCTTAATGTCATACCTATCCGGGTATGCTGGCTTGTTGCTGCAGGTTCATTTGCATCTTGCTGGGTATCGAGAGTTTGCCAGACTCTGTATCTTCCCTGGGTCATCACTCTTCGCCCTCGCCTTTTTCTTGCTCTGCTCCCAATAGTCCTGGCATGTGCTGCTTCTGAGCAAGGTACACACCTTGACTACATCAAAGTCCTGGAAACTAAGAACCACATTGCTCCTTTACCTACAAGGTTCTTAAAAGGTTCTTCATAGAGGCTTTTGACTCTATCCTTTCAGACACCACAGTGCATTTATCAAAGTCAAAGTATCTACCTATATTTCAAAAGAACTACAAACCCGAGTGCCCCCCGAATACAAAGTATTCTGGGGGCACTCAGATTTTTCCATTCCTCTAAGGCTAGACTCAAGCATTCGTATTTGCATAAAATGCTTTCAAAACACAACACATATGAAAACAAATATATGATAACATTAAAAACTCAAGTTTTACATCCAAATAATTACATTAACAAATATAAATTTATTCATTAAAACATGCAAATTCACCCTAAAATTGGCTGTTGCAGTACCTGGCATAAACACTAACATTGGATGCACACTGAAGCATTTAAAAAAAATAATTTAGCACATTCTAATGCCCCTTGTAGACAAGGGGTTACATAATGTGTGTCATATACAAATAAAATAGTTATTTTATACATTAAAATATTATCCTTTTTGCACCCACTCTGGGTTGTGGAGAGCTGCATCATTAAAATTGCTGCATATACATTTTGGTCTGTTCTAGGGCAATGACAGCCTAATCACATGAATAGGCTCCATTAACCTCCCTGGCGGTATGATTATGTCAGGAATTATATACCAAAAGCGGTACAATTCTTTTCATGGAAATTTGGCGTTATGTATTATAGGCCTACAATTCTTAGTGATTACTGACTTAAACCTGACCAAAACAAGAGTCTAGTAGACATCCCAGATGTGATAAATTTGAAACACAAACGCATGAATTATAATCGAATCAATAATATAATTTTATTATATAATATATAATATATATAATAAAATTATATTATTGATTAGATTATAATTCATGCGTTATATATTATATATATATATGTGTGTGTATACAGTTGTGTTCAAAATTATTCAACCCCCAATGAAATTGATTGTTTTGGCCAGTTTGACATTGATGTTGATCATTCAGTCATCCTGCTTACAATTAAACCAAAGAGGCACGTGTAGGTCAGACAAATATAACATAACATTTATAATGAAATAACCACAAATGTCTTTTCTGTGCTCACATCATTATCAGTTTTATTCAACCCCCAAGTGACATTCAATCTTAGTACTTAGTACAACATCCTTTTACAGTTATAACAGCTTTTAAACGTGAAGCATAGCTTGACACAAGTGTCTTGCAGCGATCTACGGGTATCTTCGCCCATTCGTCATGGGCAAAAGCCTCCAGTTCAGTCACATTCTTAGGCTTGTGCACTGCAACTGCTTTCTTTAAGTCCCACCAGAGGTTCTCAATCGGATTTAAGTCTGGTGACTGTGATGGCCACTCCAAAATGTTCCAGCCTTTAATCTGCAACCATGCTCTAGTGGACTTGGAGGTATGCTTGGGATCATTGTCCTGTTGAAAGGTCCAACGTCTCCCAAGCCTCAGGTTTGTGACGGACTGCATCACATTGTCATCCAATATCTCCTGGTACTGAAGAGAATTCATGGTACCTTGCACACGCTGAAGCTTCCCTGTACCTGCAGAAGCAAAATAGCCCCAAAGCATGATTGACCCCCCGCCATGCTTCACAGTAGGCAAGGTGTTCTTTTCTTCATAGGCCTTGTTCTTTCTCCTCCAAACATAGCATTGATCCATGGGCCCAAACAGTTCTAATTTTGTTTCATCAGTCCACAGAACACTATCCCAAAACTTCTGTGGTTTGTCCAAATGACTTTTGGCATACTGCAGTCGACTCTTCTTATTCTTTGGAGACTGCAAGGGGGTGCGCCTGGGAGTTCTGGCATGGAGGCCTTCATTACGCAGTGTGCACCGTATTGTCTGAGCAGAAACTTCAGTACCCACATCTGACAAATCTTTTCTCAGTTCCTCAGCAGTCATACGGGGACTTTTCTCCACTCTACGCTTCAGGTAGCGCACAGCAGTCGAAGTCAGCATCTTCTTTCTGCCACGACCAGGTAGCGTTTCAACAGTGCCCTTTGCCTTGAATTTGCGAATGATGCTTCCTATGGTGTCTCTTTGTATGTTTAACATCTTTGCAATCTTCTTATAGCTATTGCCCTTCCTGTGAAGAGTAATCACCTCTTCTCTTGTCTTCCTGGACCATTCTCTTGACTTCACCATGTTTGTAACCACACCAGTAAATGTCTAGAAGGAGCTGAGTATCACAGTCATTTTAAAGCTGCCTAATTGGTGCTTATTAGGCTTTATTGCTGCTCCCTGACATCAATAGGTGTTTTCAATACCTGATTGAAAACACTTCAATGAACCTCTGTTCTTCAGAGTGGTAGTCTTTAAGGGGTTGAATAATTGTGTCAATGAAGAATTCACAAAAGAAACATTTACTACTGTATTACAAAACTAATTGATGTAATTTTAGTTACATATGGTACTTTAAAAAGTCCTTGTAGGATTTCATTCTAAATACAATTACAAATGTACACTAAATTCCCTAAAACCCTTTACAGCATTGGGGGTTGAATAATTTTGAACACAACTGTATATATATATATATATATATATATATACACACACATATATATATATATATATATTATATAATTATAATCGAATCAATAATATAATTTTATATATATATATATATATATATATATATATATATATATATATATACGTGTGTATATAGGTATATCTATATATACGTGTGTGTGTGCATATATATATATATATATATATATACATATATACACATATATATATATATATATATATATGCATATATATATATATATATATATATATATATATATATATATATTTCCCTCCCTAGTTCCGCTCTCATGCAGCATTGCTGCTGCAGGGAACGGAACTAGGAAGTCATCACACCGACGGAGGACGGACGAGCGGCGGGACTCTCGGCTGGCGGTCACAGCAATGAGAGATCATCGCTGAATCGCCAGGAGAAGGTAAGAGACACCGCTGCGCTCTCTGCACATCCACCCCGAGCGTGACTCGGGGATACCGATCCTGGACTAAAAAATCCACCCCGAGTCATGCTCGGGATTACCGCCAGGGGGGTTAAAGAGAGACAGGACATGTGTTAATGCATTATTACAGTGCACAAGGATGGCAAAGTGTGAATGATCCCTAAAGCCTCGTACACACGCGTCGAAAATCGGCAGGGAATTTTCGTCCGACGACCGATCTGCCGATTTTCGGCTTGTTAGTATGATGCTTCCGACAACCGACTCCGACTTTTCGGCCGAAAAAAATCTGGTGTGCAGGCTATAAAATTTTTGTCCGCCGTCAAAACACGGCCGATTTTCGTGCAGTCAGTACAGATTTCGACAGGGAAAAATCTAATGAGCAAGACTGGGCATGCTCAGAGAAGAAAGAACACAAAGAAAGCAAACCAACACATGACATCACTTCTGAAGTAGAATTTTGTCGGGCGAGAAAATTCGTGTGCAGTCTAGGCACATTCCAACCAACAAAACACAACTCTGGACAAAAGACGGACGATCGGTCGGCTGATAATCATTGCGTCTGTACTAGGCTTAAGTCTTCCCCATGCTATCCAAAAATAAAAAAAAATGGGCTGGAATTGGGCTAGAATACCCAGCCATCCAAGAAAGGATAGCTGCCATGTCCTATTGGAGCCTGAAGAACTCATTGCCCATGTAAAGGGGGTATACACAAAAATGTAAATTATTCTCAAGCAATTTCCTATCAGAATTTTAATAAATAAACCACCTGGAAAATAAAGGATTTGTCTATTTTCTATGTTGCCCTTAAAGTTCATAAAAATGCATCCATCCTCCCAAATGCACAATTGTTATTGTAATTTATTTTTGTTTCTTGTCCCCCCCCCCCCCCCCCCACTTCTATGGGGTGCTTACCATGACATTTGGATGGCAAAAGCTTGTCTAGGGTCAAAAGTGACTATTAAAGTATGGTATCTGAGAGTTGTCAGACAGATTTAAAAATACTGCCAGCAGACATCCCCAGCAAAATGTTCTCAGGGAAAAACTTGAACTGCTAAATTGGATTATTTCCAGTCAAGCACTATTGTTTCCCCTGAGATTAGGCCAGCTGGTGATGTCTGCCTTCCCTCTACTGCATGAACATATATGTTCCAAAGTTATAAGCATACATTATCATGCTACTATTGTTGATATTGAAATAGTCATTTACAGTTAGGTTATATCCTATGTCCATCTGTTAGTTTATGTATATATTATATATTTAATATTCAGAACTAGCCTTAACCAATAAAGACAGTAGTTCTGTTCCTCCTCTACATCATAACTTTACAATAAGCCTGTCAGGTGTTCACATTGCCCTCTAACTCCTCACGCTATTCTACATTCTAGCTACATTTCTGATCTGTTATCTTTAGCATAATTGTCTGTCAGCAAATGACACTTGAGAACTTCATTCTGAATGAGTGAATCAAAAGGGTAAGACCTGGAGGATGTTTCATTGTTTCCATGGTAACTAAACAGTGATCTTTTGACTCAGTGCTATACTGAACATTGAAAGAAACAAATGCATTATAAGTAGAATTTCAAATTCAAAAAGTAAAAAAAAAAAAGTTGCTTTACATTACCATCCTAATATCATTTTCTATGGGGTTGTAGTAAATTAGGTCTTTGTTTTTATTAGTTCTAACAGTTATCATTTTTCACATATTACACTAATACACTTCCAGGTAATCACAAGAACCAATACGCAAACATGCCATATGGGTGCATCTGGTTTTTATTGTTTATGCTAGCTGAGAACTGCTCACAGTGTCTATTGTCCTTTAATTATTGGAAATAGAACTGTACCCGAACATCTACCAAGAATGCTGTACCGGATGTGTGCACCCTTAATTGTTTTCCTCAAGATATTTTGTTGGCCCACTGTTATCACTGTGATCAGGGGAGGGCTGGCAGCCTTAGGCCTGGGGGACAAGTCCAATCACGTGGCCCATTGAACCATCGAATCAGCACACAATCCATGCCCACCTGGTTTTATAACAGATATTGATGTTATGAAGCAAGACAAACATGATGCAATGTGGTAACATAATTTATTGTTAATAGCAACAAAGGAGGTTTAACAAAAATACATGACATTACGCCAGGCGGGGCCTAGGAAGCTCCTATTGGGTGGACATCACTCTGCCTGACAGGGAAGTTACTGTGTTAGTTTTGTGCCAGCCGGGTGCAGGAGCGTACTCTGCACACTCATACTGCTCCGCTGCAGCTCTGCAAATATAATATTGTGTAGCGGCGACCGGCAGCTCTATACAGTGTCTGGCCCCTACATTAATCCAGCCCTGAGTGCGCCCTTTTTACCCGGCATCAGAGTGGCCCAGGGGGCGATTGCCACCCTGCCCCCCTTCCCAGTCCTCCCCTGACTGTGATACATATGCACTTATACAATAAGTACAAAATGAAACCTTTGATTTGTAATTTTTTATATTGGAGTCCCATGATAGCTACATGTTTATCATTATACAGTTTAGATTTTATTTGAGCGTGTTGGCATTACTTGTTGATGACCATTTTGGTCACAATTGACTGACTCCTTCAGTGTGGGTCCCAATCCACTTTCTGACTTTCATCGAAACCACAGGTGTCAAACACAAGGCCCGCGGGCCGAATGCGGCACCCCAGGCCATTTTATGTGGCCCTCGCACCTCTCCTGCAGCTGCAGCACCCCCCTTGTCTCTGCTCCCACCTTGTCTCAGTAGTTGGCAGCAGAGAGAACAGAACTCCTTTGCCAGATCCTGCACTCCTCTGTGCAGCTGCAGAAAGGCTCATCTTTGCCCAATGTCCACAGCAGAAATGAGGGCAGGACTACTCCTACAGATCCTGCCCCTCTGTGTGCAGCCGCAACACCACCTTGCCTCTGCCTCCCCTGGTCTCAGCATTCAGCAGACTCTGGAAGCTGACTCTATCCCTCTTTTAGTTCTCCTCCAGACCCTGCACTTCTTCCCAGATCCACCCGCATCGTCTTCCTGGCAGCAGCACAAGGTAAGGGGGTGCATTGGGATGTAAGGAAAGGTGGGTGACTCTGACTTCTGATGGTGGGGGGGCTCTTGACATCTCATGTAAGGGTGTAAAGGGACACGGGGTGCTCTGGACATCTAATCTAACAGATATAATCGGCCCTTTGAGGGCAACCATCATGCTGATGCGGCCCGTGATAAAATTGAGTTTGACACCCCTGATCTAAACTGTCCTCACCCCCAGAACTTCATCTGCCAGTCTTGTTTCAAACCTTGTTTTTCTTATAGTTACCCTTCATATGGTACCATAATTGCTTGGCTTGTTTGATAGGCCAGTCTGCTCGGAAATTGGGCATGGTCACATAGTTCAGGCCTGCTGATGCTACTTATAAAACCCTGGAATACTTGAGTACAAGTTGAGTCTGCACAGGGTCTAAAAGACCACCATATAGCCATGCTATATCTATGTCAAGATGATCTAGATAACCACAATAGACAGAACAGTGTAAAACCCAGGAGGATTCTGGAGGCACATAGCAATGCTGAATGCTTAGGTCACTGTGAATTGTATTTTCATTCACCTACTGGGATAACCTGCCACAACTGAACCATGACAAGGTTCACAGAATCATGTATCCTACCTCACCTAACACTCACAGACCTTGTGACATTCCAGACATTTACTACAACAAATAAATTATGAGTTGGTCATGACACAGTGGCTCTGAGGAAGAGGCTGAGCCTCGAAACGCGTCAGCCGTTATCTTAACAGGAATATGGACTAATACATGAACTACTCCTGACACTCGAGCGACTGAGCTTGATATGACTATTTTCTACCATTGTTTGTGAGTAGCCATTTTTTATATGTTGTACAATAAAGCCTTATTTAGGATAATGCGCTAGGTCGGTGCGCCCTTTTTTGTTTCTTTTTGCCTAAATTATGAGGTAAGCCTGGGAAAAGAGCCCATTTTTATTTGACAGCACCAAGATCTGTCTTCCCCACCTCTCAAGACAATCCCACAGATGAGAAGCATACCTAAACCACTGGTTGATCATATATTTATGGGGGGGGTAGGGAAGTGTCATATTGCTGGGGCTATTCAATTCATCTGGAGATCTAGAAAAACTGCAACTTATTCTTGCTGTATGACCCCCTCTCAAGTAGCATACCTCTGATGCTTTGAAATCATGTGGAACTGCAGTGCTGGCAAGGATCCAAGGGAACAGGATCTAGGAACCTGTGAGATTTTGGGAGTACATATAGGATACCTCCACAAACCTTATTTTCAGACTATGAAAAATTGAAAATTGTGTATCACAGCTCTACTTATAACTCTAAGTCAAAGGTGGTGAGCGTTGTTCTATCCAGGTGAATGAGATGATCCATTATATACCAGGGAGCAGAAGAAAAACGTAGATACTTGTTTCTGAAGAGCACAATTACTGGGAAAAAAAGTTTCCCTTGCTAATATCTAATTGCCAGATACCAACTAAATACCCACTTACACAATGTGACCCTTGACCCTCTTTTGGATGTATTCAGAAGGGCGTCACACCTTACTTCTTTCTTAAACAGTTTAAACGAATGTTTGTTCACAGATGAACTGATGCCTGACGCATAGTACACTCAGATCATGGGGGATAACACTCACTATTCAGGCCCCCACAAATCTTTTTTTAGACTGGACTACTTTTTTGGCCAACAACAAGACCTACATAAAGTCTGCTCAGTTTAAATTAACACCACACCCATCTCAGATCACAAATCCAATCACTTTAAAGATGGAACTAGGGGATAGTATTGCAAAATATTGTTGGATAGAATTTAAAATAAAAATTCTTAGGAAGATTCATATGAAATTCTCAGAACATTTGAAAGTTATGTATTGCTTTAAACTTTCAACTCCAGAATGAATGGACCTTACAGAATGAAAACCACATACCTTGTTAGAAATTTGTTTGTTCGAGAAAAAAAAATTGCATCCTGCTCCTTCAAATTTTCTCATTACTGTGGCCAAAAACGAATATAGATTTGACCAATTAATGATTAAAAAATTGAACAACTTTATTATGGCATTCTTCTCTTAAGAATTTTTGGGGAAATTTTATCCATCTTTGGCTAGCTTAAATTAGCCTATACTACAAAAACCAAAACACAGACACTACTTTCAGGGAAACTAGCTCAATTCTTCTCTGACAACAATAGCCAAGACAGATGTCTCCTGATAACATGAGAAACCTACAAATACGTGATGCAAGGTCAACTTAATCAAACAGGACTCTGGAATCAAGAGAAGAAGATCATCAAATATCTCTCCATTTTTTGGTCAAATACATACACAAGCATTCTCTGACAAAGATTGTAGCAGTGGAACTTATAATTCTACATCTAGTACTGAAAAAGCATGTGAAACTGGGCATTCAGGGCGGAAAGTCTAAGTACTAAACCCCTCCCCCATAAAACTTAACCAATTCATGGACATAGCAATGGACTTAATGTTTTACTACACATTACTTCTTTAGCCAACCCATGCTCACAGCCAAACAGGTCTAATAGGATTGTGCAATATCTCCAAACCCCAGACATGCCACAATGGAGGAGGGTGGAGCCAATCTCAGAAACTGAACTCAAGAAAGTGCTTGAAAACATGAAATTCCATTAGGCACCTGTCCTGGATGCATTCTCAGTGCCTTACTGTAAAGCCAGGTACACACGGGCCATATGTCGGAAGACAATGGCTGGTTAAAAACAAAAAGGTCATACATTCATTCCGTGTGTATGTTTGTCTGTCTGAAAGAAGCCGGCCGTTTGGCCGGTTTCTGTTGGATGTTCATGCTGGAAAACCAGCATCAGACCGACTCCCGATCAGCACTTTCAGCCAATGGCAGAGATCACTTATCAGAGTGTTCCAGTGGGGGGGCCCATCCTTTTGTCAGAACACAACAGCTCAGCGGGGGAGTTTGCAGAACTAATCCCGCATGGTTAGTACAGCCGGGAAGGACTACTAACAATGCCACTCCAACCTCCCCATCTTACTACTCAATGTGAATCTTAGGATATTCACTAATTTGGATCCTGTATAAAATTGGCCCTACTATGTATGTATGAATGTGAGTTAGGGACCTTAGACTGTAAGCTCCTTGAGGGCAGGGACTGATGTGAATGTGCAATGTATATGTAAAGCACTGCGTAAATTGACAGCGCTATATAAGAACCTGAAATGAAAAATGAAATATTCACTAAAATATTAGCAAACAGGCCACTGTCACACCTTTCCACACCATCCATTTAGACCTCATTAGCCTTATGCTATACTAAGAGGCAAAAGACAACACCACAGCAGACCTTAAGCTTTTTCACGGGTAAATAAAAAAATACTTCTACCACCCTATTACCCACAAATGTCAAGACCACATTTGACAGAGTGGACTGGGCATTCTTTAAACTTAGGCTGGCCATAAATTGATCAAAATTTGGTTGGTTAAGCGGGGAGCAGCCAAATTTTTACCATGTGTGGCCACTCCCATTTGACAGAAGATGATCTAACAAGTGACTTTTTCTTGATCAGAGGCTGATTAATAATGTAAATCGTCACTCAAATTCAGATTAACTCTGCAAGCAAACAGCTTTTTTTCGGAGCAAAAACAGGTAGGGATCTGAAACAAAGTTTGTTAAAATCTTTGCAATGTACATACAGTCAGGTCCATAAATATTGGGACATCGACACAATTCTAATCTTTTTGGCTCTATACACCACCACAATCGATTTGAAATGAAACAAACAAAATGTGCTTTAACTGCAGACTTTCAGCTTTAATTTGAGGGTATTTACATCCAAATCAGGTGAGCGGTGTAGGAATTACAACAGTTTGTATATGTGCCTCCCACTTTTTAAGGGACCAAAAGTAATGGGACAGATTAACAATCATAAATCAAACTTTCACTTTTTAATACTTGGTTGCAAATCCATTGCAGTCAATTACAGCCTGAAGTCTGGAACGCATAGACATCACCAGACGCTGGGTTTTATCCCTGGTCATGCTCTGCCAGGCCTCTACTGCAACTGTCTTCAGTTCCTGCTTGTTTTTGGGGCATTTTCCCTTCAGTTTTGTCTTCAGCAAGTGAAATGCATGCTCAATCGGATTCAGGTCAGGTGATTGACTTGGCCATTGCATAACATTCCACTTCTTTCCCTTAAAAAACTCTTTGGTTGCTTTCGCAGTATGCTTCGGGTCATTGTCCATCTGCACTGTGAAGCGCCATCCAATGAGTTCTGAAGCATTTGGCTGAATATGAGCAGATAATATTGCCCGAAACACTTCAGAATTCATCCTGCTGCTTTTGTCAGCAGTCACATCATCAATAAATACAAGAGAACCAGTTCCATTGGCAGCCATACATGCCCACGCCATGACACTACCACCACCATGCTTCACTGATGAGGTGGTATGCTTTGGGTCATGAGCAGTTCCTTTCCTTCTCCATACTCTTCTCTTCCCATCACTCTGGTACAAGTTGATCTTGGTCTCATCTGTCCATAGGAGGTTGTTCCAGAACTGTGAAGGCTTTTTTAGATGTTGTTTGACAAACTCTAATCTGGCCTTCCTGTTTTTGAGGCTCAACAATGGTTTACATCTTGTGGTGAAGTCTTCTCTTGATTGTTGACTTTGACACACATAAACCCACCTCCTGGAGAGTGTTCTGGATCTGGCCAACTGTTGTGAAGGGTGTTTTCTTCACCAGGGAAAGAATTCTTCGATCATCCACCACAGTTGTTTTCCGTGGTCTTCCGGGTCTTTTGGTGTTGCTGAGCTCACCGGTGGGTTCTTTCTTTTTAAGGATGTTCCAAACAGTTGATTTGGCCACACCTAATGTTTTTGCTATCTCTCTGATGGGTTTGTTTTGTTTTTTCAGCCTAATGATGGCTTGCTTCACTGATAGTGACAGCTCTTTGGATCTCATATTGAGAGTTGACAGCAACAGATTCCAAATGCAAATAGCACACTTGAAATGAACTCTGGACCTTTTATCTGCTCCTTGTAAAAGGGATAATGAGGGAATAACACACACCTGGCCATGGAACAGCTGAGCAGCCAATTGTCCCATTACTTTTGGTCCCTTAAAAAGTGTGAGGCACATATACAAACCGTTATAATTCCTACACTGCTCACCTGATTTGGATGTAAATACCCTCAAATTAAAGCTGAAAGTCTGCAGTTAAAGCACATCTTGTTTGTTTCATTTCAAATCCATTGTGGTGGTGTATAGAGCCAAAAAGATTAGAATTGTGTCCATGTCCCAATATTTATGGACCTGACTGTAGATCACTCAGAGGGGATTTATTTTTTATGGGCCATACTGGTCTCAATACACAGTTTGTGGCTTGAGTCAAATTTCTTTATGTGGCATCTTCCACCAGAATTAATATTATTAATTTGTTTTTTCTTTCTTCCTCCTGCACTGAGGTGCTTGACAGCGATTCCCTCTTTCGACTTTAATTTTTCTAATGCATTAAAGCCTCTAGCTGCCTTTCTTATTCCCCTATAGTCCATTGGTTTATGCAAGCTGGTATAGAAGAGAAAATGTAGATGTATGCCATTTATACACTTTTATCTTCAGCAGATACTAGCTCCTCCCTTGAGCATGCCATTTTATTTCTGAATATTGGAGATTTTCTGGCCTCAAAATAAATTGTTATAAATCAGTGCTTTTACCTATGCATCCCATGTCCAACTCTGTTTTTGAGACAAAGAAATTCATTAAAATGCATAAAGTACAAACTCTTAAGTATCTTGGCATTCAGGCAGTATTAACCACTTTAGGACCGGAGGACTTTCCTGCTTAACGTCCAGGCCACTTTTTTCAACCTGGCACTGTGTGACTTTAACTGACAATTGCGCAGTCATGCAACGCCATACCCAAACAAAATTTACGTCCTTTTTTCCACAAACAGAGCTTTCTTTTGGTGGTATTTGATTACCTCTGCGCTTTTCATTTTTTGTGATATTAATAAAAAAAGAGCTAACATTTTGCAAAAAAATTTACATTTTCTACTTTGACAGTTAAAAAATATCCAATATATTCAATTTTTGTCATATATTTAGGCCAAAATGTATTTAGCTACATGTCTTTGACAAAAAAAATTCTCAATAAGCGTATTTTTAACCACTTTAAGACCGGAAGATTTTACCCCATTCCTGACCAGGCTATATTTTACGATTCGGCACTGCGTTACTTTAATGGACAATTGCGCGGTCGTGCGACGCTGTACCCAAATTAAATGTATGCCTTTTTTTCCCCACAAATAGAGCTTTCTTTTGGTGGTAGGTATATAATAATAAAGCCGCGCTTATCCTAACATAATTAATATCTATAATCAATAAATATAAGTGAATAAACAATTAATAATGTGCTTGATCAATAATAAATAATTCATATATTCAAAGTGCTCCTAGTGCCATCCAATGTATAAAAATAAAATATATAATAGCATGAATAGTAAGTGCAAGAAGTTAATATATAAATCCAGGGACGTCAATACATATACTCTCTTCGTCCCAGTGTGACGGCTAACTGTACCTCCAAAATATATATAGTGAACAAAGTGACAAGTGCACAACAGCTGCGTAACAGTAGGATGATAATATGATGTATAAAACTAATACACAATGAAATAAAAAAAAAATCCCATAAAACAAGTCCATTCAGTGATCTGTTGCAGCTTCAATCATCATGCAGTGAAAGTGGCATCAAATCAGGTGGTGTAAAATCAGGTGAGTTATTCCAGGAATCAACCAGTGAGGTGTAATAGGGAGATGTGCAAAGCTTCTGGGTGTGCTACACCCTTACCTTACTGTTGTAAGGTTACAGCATTTGGATGGTGTAAATCCCGCACTTCCGCATCCAGTCTCTGTCCCTGCATCTCTACGCGTATCGTCACGGCCCACGTGACTTCTTCGACAGAAACTGGATGCGAAAGTGCGGCATCACTGATCGCTCGTAATGTACAGCTGTATACACTAACTACTGTGAATTTAAATGTAAGTTGCTACTTTTTTTGGTCAATAAATGTTGTGAAATACTACACCAGTTTACACAGGTGGGTGGATCTCCTCACTCTTTCCCCGAAGATCAGGGAAGAGCAGCAGTGATCACCGCCTCTCCTCCCCTGGCCCAACTCCCGCTGTATCTGAATACAGCGGGAGCGAGCCTCCGGCGGCGCGCGCGGCGCCGAGAGAGGGAGGAATCCAGCGACGTAGGCCTACGTCGCTGGACCCAGCCGAGCCGCTCTGCTGCAGTAGCAGCAACGTGAGCAGTCGGCAAGCGGTTAAACCAGTATTAAACCTAAAGCCAAAAATGTAATATATTGCAGCTTACCAATCATTAGATGTAGTGTTCGTTTTCTTTTCTTTTTTTTACTTTTTTACTCTCTGTTTTTCCCTGGTGATCTAGGCTTTAACACACCTCCTGTTCTAGACAGGCACCGCTCTGTACGTATGATCATGGGGACAAATTTGGAAAGCAGCATTGTCAGTCTGGGGGAAGAGGAGTTTTAGATGTATTAGCAGATTTAGATACAGTGACAAATTTAAGCTGAACTCCAGCTAACACTTTATAATCAGTTACAGCATTTTTTTCTTTTTGGGTTAAAGGTTTTATATAAATAAAAAAAATCAATAATTTTAAGAACCCCTGCCAGTGGTAAATGGTCTGTCACATCCTTGTAACTGCAAGAGAGATTTTCCAATGAAAAAAAACAGACTGGGCCATCAGATAAAAATAGAAAAAAGAAAGCCTAAAAAGGAAACTAATACAGCCATCATATCTATTTGTAAGCTGCAAAATAATAAATGTTTGCTTTCGGGTTTAACACAGCTTTCGTCTTTTTAATAATGTTGGGAAATATGCCTCTCTTGGAACCAATGTTTTGAAAGTGAAGAAATAAGAGTAAAGCCTGGTGTAATTTCCTTCTGCAGGGGCAGGGAGGACCCCAATGTGCCAACCTGTAACTAGATATGCCTATTACTTGCGTTACACCCCCTTTAGCAAAGCAAAGGAAGTTTCAAAAGCTTTAATGACAGTTTAACATAAAGTGCATGACTGCTGAGAAGCATAGGCTCATTTATGAGCAGCCAATAAACCAATACCTTGCCCCCCAAAAAGACACAGAAGCTGATTAAGTTGGAAATAGGGCAAGGCCACAGCTTTATTGAACATTGTAAAAGTAACAACTTTCCAAATGTACCAAACAACAGTGCCAGTCACGGTTATACTGTGAGCACTCAACAATGCTAGTCACAGTTCTACCGTGAGCACCCATAAAACATAAACTCACATAGTCTAAGAGGCCTGTCCTTACCATCAGTGCCAGACAGACATTAGACTGACCCCAGAATTTAACTTGAGGGCATAGCCCATAAAGCAACATCAATTTCTGCCAAGGTCAAAACCGCCAATAAAGCTGTGACAAAACATCACAACGGGCGGGGGGGGGTGGGCAACTCTTGTAACAGCTGAATCTCCTCAGAGCAGTTGGATGTACCCCAGCGTAACCTTTTCCTAGAGCCCAGGCTCCACCCAGTCACCTCAGGTCTTTGTAGCCAATCCCAAGGGAGCTACTTAACTTCTCTTTTAGTTTCACACCCACAGTGATGCCATGCTTCCTGCAGTCAAGGCTCCTTTTCCCTAAAGGAGGTTCAAGGGGCCTTCAATCTTCTTCTAAGGATCGTTGTGATGCAGTCACAACTGGCTTAGAGGGCAGATATGTTTTTTTTTACACTCTCACCCCAAACGGAAAAAAATACTGGCAAAATGAAATAAAGTGGCAAGCCAAATTGTGGGTATGGTTAAGTTGTGCTAGCAATGGAAGAGGCTTAAAAGGACAAAACCTGTGCCCACTTAAGTCACATATGCCACAGTCCTTTCACACACAAACCATACTTTAATGACTGTGTCTTAAGTGAGAGACTAACAGTCAGGTACAAACCTCAGCACAATCATTATAATAAAATGAAACTGTTCTATTGCATATCCTTTTCTGCACACAACCTACCTTACAGAAGAACTTCAGGTGTGCTTAGAGTGCAGTAGTCAGGAGTATGAAAATACAATGAGGGGAATTTATCAATATTAGAGCAGACAAAATATGTAGCAGCTGTGCATGGCAACCAATCACCTTCTTTTTTTTTTCAAAACGTTTTATTGAATAATAAAGATACAATACAGCAAAGTAAACAACCATATGCGAGCAAACATGCACATACAGTAGATAACAAAACAATTAAGTCACCCACCCACATATGCAAACATAAAAGGGCCAATAGGACTCAGGACCAACTCCAATCATTGCATACTCCGATCTATACAGAACGGTCCTGGAGCAAGTACTGAGTCTTGCATAGAATGTATAACCCGCAAGGGTACACCAAAAAACCCACTATAAGGCACTCAAAGCGAACGGGTCATGACCCTGTTTGTGGACGTGCCCTGGGCCCAACCGGCCCAGGCACAGCATCGAGGGGGGGGGGGTAGTACCAAAAGAGAACATGAAAAATGGTCGTTAGAAAAACCAATCACCTTCTATCTTCAACTTGTACAGTTAAGCTTTTAAAATAACAGCTACTCCAGATTAGGTCTGCCCTAGTTTTAATAAATTCCCCTAAAAATCTATAGTACAGGGGTCCTGAGTGCATAATGCACAGGCCACTTTACATAGTACAACCAAAATTACCCCCTCTCCCCTATACAAATTACCCCTCCCCCATTGTAAAGATCACCCCAAAAATCTCTAAATCCCCTTAATCCTCCTAGCCTACTCCTCATTACAGACCCCGTCAGCATAGACCCCTCAAAAAAAAAAACAGATTTCCCCAGCACAGATCGACCCCCCCCCCCCCCCAACACAGATCCCTCAGTACAGATCAACCCCACCAACACAGACCCCAAGTACAAACTCCCCTTCCCAGCACAGACTGAACCCCCTGCACAGACACCTCAGTACAAACTGAGCTCCCCAGGACAGTCCCCTCAGTACAGACACCCCCCATCCCCCCACCTGAGTACCGAACCCTCAGTACAGACACCCCTATCCACATGCCCAAGTACAAAATCCCTTAGCGCAGACTTACTACACTCCTGGTGCCTGCAGCTGTAGCAGCATTATGTTGTGCCTGGGTGGGCACATTTATACAGGAGGAGGATGACATCACAGCAAGCTAGCACTGAATTACCCTGCCCTTACCCTGCCCCCACTAGCGTAGCCAAGCTGTCTGCGAGAAATGTAAAGTAAACAGTTGCAGCAATGGTAGCTGCTTACCGACAACTGGCATGGCATTTAAGTTGTTTGGTCAGATGTGGCACCCTCAGACTTGCTGGATACCTCTTAAATATTTCAGAAAAATAAATTCACTTATGTATTTGGAAACAACAACTAGAACGCGACTTGAAATGTTGCAGCTTCCTAAATGGTTGAATGGCTTGGCAGTTCTGATTGCCTGGCTATATTTTATCACTGCATAGGTGCAGCATATTACTGGCTGGGCATCTGGAAGTCATGTATCAGTCTTTGTAATTTTGGAATATTTTCTTCGTAAACATCTACTGTATATTGAGATGTAGTAAAACTTCTTTTACTATTCCCAAGCTCTATTTGATAAGTAACATTTGGGGAGCTTTTAGCAATGCATTAAACACCCACATTTTTGGTAAGAATTCCTTCTTTAAAATTAAGACAGGAACAGGATCTGTAATAATTAACCATCTGGAAAAGATATTGGATATGCTACCTACACTTTCCTTATTTCTGATCTATTGGCTTAATCAGCGTTTTATTTTATGCAGAATATACACTGCTCAAAAAGCTAAAGGAACACTATGAAAACACATCAGATCTCAATGGGGGAAAATATCATGCTAGATATTAATACTGATATTGACTGGGTAATGTGTTGGGAAAGAAAGGTTGGCTATTCCATTTTGCTGAAATTTTATTGCAGTAACTCAAAATGGAAGTTTGAATGGCCCCCACGTGCTTGTATGCATGCCTGACAATGTCAGGGCATGCTCCTAATGAGATGGGGTATTTCCTCCGAGATCTAGATCAGGGCATCACTGAGCCCCTGAACAGACTGAGGTGCAACCTGGCGACGTCGGATGGACCAAAACATAATGCCCAATAGGTATTCTATTGGATTTAGGTCCGACGAGCGTGGAGGCCATTTAATGGTATCAATGGTATCAATGGTATCAATGCCTTCATCCGCCAGGAACTGGCTGCATACTCTTACCACATGAGGCCGGGCATTGTCGCGCACCAGGAGGAACCCAGTACCCACTGCATCAGTGTAGGGTCTGACAATGGGTCCAAGGATTTCATCCTGATACCTAATGGTAGTCAGGGTGCCAGAGTTTAGCCTGTAGAAGTCTGTACATCCCTCCATGGATATCCCTCCCTAGACCATCACTGACCCACCCCCAAAACGGTAATGCTGAACGATGTTACAGGCAGCATAATGTTCTTCCCGGCTTCTTCAGACCCTTTCACATCTGTGACATGTGCTCAGGGTGAATCTGCTCTCATCTGTGAAAAGCACAGGGAGTCATTGGCAGACCTGCCAATTCTGGTGTGCAATGGCAAATGCCCATCGAGCTCCGCGGTGCCGGGCAGTGAGTACAGGGCCCACTAGAGGATGTTGGGCTCTCAGGCCACCCTCATGAAGTCTTTTTCAAATTGTTTAGTCAATGACATTCACATCAGTGGCCTGTTCCTCTTTGCACAAAGGAGCAGATATCAGTCCTGCTAATAAGTTAAGGACCTTCTATGGCCCAAATTCAACTCTCCTAGAGTAACTGCCTGTCTCCTGGAATCTCCCCCCATGCTCATGAGACTGTGCTGGGAGACACAGTAAACAATCTGGCAATGACACGTATTAATGTGCCATCCTGGAGGAGTTGGACTGCCTGTGTAACCTCTATAGGGTCCAGGTATCATCTCATGCTACCAGTAGTGACACTGACCCCAGCCAAATGTAAAACTAGTGAAAAACAGTCAGAGGAAATGTTCCTGTTTTGAAGGTTGTCTCATTGTTGCCCATCTAGTGCACCTGTTGTTAATTTAATTAACACCAAAGCAGCTGAAACTGATTAACAACCCCCTCTGCTTCTTAACTGACCAGATTAATATCCGAGGAGTTTTTATTTGAATTGATGTTATACTCTGATTAAAAAGTGTTCCTTAAATTTTTTTGTGCAGTATAAAATATAAGCAAGGAACTGGAAATGGTGCATGTTGCAGTAAATGTGTCTCAGTTAATGGCAAATTACTACATCTTTCATGGAAAAGCCCTAAATGAGTGTGATATTGGCAATGCTGTATTTAATATATCCTTACTTTGTGATCCAGTTACAGGGCATTCTTTGTGGCAAATAGCTAAAAAAAAAATGTATTTCACCTAATCTCCCGCTAGTACAGGTTGGTTTAAAAAATAATTATGATCACTTTGTCATTCTATAATTGGCGTCGTTTACATGTATTGAATAAACTGTTAAATCTAAAATCTTAATAGAAATTATCTAAAAAAATCTGAAAATTAATATTGTTATATATACTAAACAGAAGACAAAAAAAAGACATGGGTCCATTGTGTTATACATTTAAGTTGTGTGTGTGTGTGTTTGTCTGTGTTTGGTTGTAGCCAAATAAGGCTTTTTGCAAACGGCATAAAAAAATGCATTTTTTTTTTTTAGGAAACTGAATGCAGGTGAATCGTTTTCATTAGATACATTCACAAAGGTGTGTACACTGCATTCAGATTTGTAACCAAATCTGAGGACATGCATTTTCTGTGCTTTCAAGTAGAAACACATGTAAACGCATGTATATATACATATATATATATATATATATATATATATATATATATATATATATATATACATACAAGATGCAAAAAATGCATTATTGTATTAAAAAAAAAAAAGCAGGATGATACAAAACTACAAGTTTACACATTTTAAAAAAGTATCCAAGGGCAATCATTTCACTGATCATTTACTCAGGAACTATTGTTCTGGAAAAACCTTGCCTATATGATCAGTAACATTCTTTTGGGCATGTGTATGTAGCCTAAGAGTTAATGAACATAATATTACATAGTTACATAGTTACATAGTTAGTGAGGCTGAAAAAAAGACATCAGTCCATCCAGTTCAACCTATGATGTGTGTGTGTGTTTGCTTTTAACCGTACATTGTATACCCCTGTATGTTGTGGTCTTTAAGGTGTCCATCTAACAGTTTTTTGAAACTATCAATGCTCCCTGCTGATACGACTGCTTGTGGAAGAGAATTCCACATCCTTACCGCTCTTACAGTGAAGAACCCCCTACGCACTTTAAGGTTAAACCGCCTTTCCTCTAGTTTTAGTGAGTGGCCACGTGTCTTATTGTATTCCCTTACTCTGAATAGTTTGTCCCTTATGCTAGGGTCACCAGTACAGTATTTGTACATTGATATCATATCCCCCCTCAATCGTCTCTTCTCCAGAGAGAATAAGTTCAGGGCTTGTAGTCTTTCTTCATAGCTGATGTCCTCCATCCCCCTAATTATTTTTGTTGCCCTTCTCTGGACTTTCTCCAGTTCCAGCACATCCTTCCTGAGGACCGGTGCCCAGAACTGGACAGCATACTCCAGATGTGGCCGGACCAGAGTCTTGTAGAGTGGAAGAATAATCTCTTTATTTCTGGAGTGAATCCCCTTTTTTATACATCCCAGTATTCTGTTGGCTTTGCTTGCGGCGGCCTGGCATTGCATGCCACTGCCAAGCCTGTTGTCTACCAGTACCCCCAAGTCTTTTTCCATCCTAGACTCACCCAGAGGTTCCCCCCCTAGCGAGTAGCTTGCTTTCTGGTTTCTGGCCCCCAAGTGCATTACTTTACATTTTTCAACATTAAATCTCATCTGCCATGTAGTTGCCCACTCCGTTATTTTATTCAGGTCCGCTTGTAAGGTTTCCACATCCTGCATAGAAGATATTGGCATGCCTAATTTATGATCATCTGCAAATACTGAGATTGTACTCGATATCCCCTCCTCCAGATCATTTATGAATAAATTAAACAGGATTGGTCCCAGGACAGAACCCTGGGGGACCCCACTTTCCACACCCGCCCAATCCGAGTACTCCCCATTAATCACCACCCTCTGTACTCTCCCCTGGAGCCAGTTCTCTATCCAGGTACTCACCTTATGGTCCGATAATGTTTAAATCATCTACTTTCCTCCTTTACCTCCATATATCTATTACTGTAGCACAGGTGTATTTAAAGAACCTGTATCATTTGGACAGGCTGACATCTAAAGAGGTGCAGTTACACAATAGAAACAATAAAATCCATACCTACAGTACATTCATTGTGGGCTGGCGGCACAAGCAGGCTGGATCCCATACATGTAGATCATCTACTCTGTTCTGGGTTAGGGGCACGCATGCTGTCACTGGCTATAGCAGGATTTTGTCAACAGGTCCCGGCCAATGATTTATGGCTAAGAACTGTTGATCGCCTGTAGCCAATCACAGCAGAGAGTCCTGTGTTTACAAACACACAGGGCTCTGTACACAGATTAGTGATCTGGCTGTTTCTTCTGCCTGCAAAGCAGGGAGAAAAAACGCCAGATCTGTGAGTAAAAGCAGCACACATTACACTGGTTAGGCACACAGTTAACCCCTTGATTGCCCCTAATGTTAACCTAATCATTAGTACAGTGTACAGTATTATATCTGATCACTGTATTAGTGTCACTGGCGATGTCAGTGTCAGTTAGTCAGCTATTGTCCTTCCCAGCCACACTATCACAGTCATAGTCAAGTGGCTGATCACTGGCATTACCAGTATAGCATCATAGCTGTGTAAATTCTAGAATATATTCCATAGTTTGTAAAGCTATAATCTTCACACAAACCAATTATTATTACCCTTGTTGGGATTTTTTTTTGTTACCAATGACATATAGCAGAATATATTTTGGCCTAAATTCATGAAGAAATCAGATTTTTTTTCTATTTTCTTATTGGATATGATTTATAGCAGAAAGTATTATTGGGGTTTTTTCTAAATGTTCTGTCCTTTTTAATTTCTATAATAAAAAATAAAAAAAAAAAACAGCGGGGGAGTTTCCTGCATTCACATCATATGTGTGGATGTGGGGATCTGTGAGTTTTTGTTTTTTTTTTCGTTCAACCCACTATTTAAATGAAAAAAAAAAATATTCTCCATGTATCCATGTAACTTTATACTATTTTATAATAAAGTGCACTTTTTCTCAGATTACGAGCGCTAAAGTATTTACTGTACATATTAGAAACAAGCAATAAAATGGCTTGAAAAAAGCCATCCCTGACCCGTTTAGAAACATTTAAGTCATTCATTTTCAAAGATCCTCAAAGATCACAACACTCTAAAGTTGGGCTTCGCTTGGTTTCTAACAGCTTAGAAACAAGTGGGGTTTGTCTACATTGGAAGGCTGGTGGGCTGCCAAGACTCTGCTTTAGGAAGAAAAAAGCTGAGGTTGTAGGCCCAGTTCACACCAGAACGTGGTGCGGGAAAGGCGCATTCCGTGAGCATTTCCCACACCACGTTCAAAACGCAATGCCTTTGCAATCTGCTGTGGGTGCTAATAGATTGTTAACGGCACTCTAAATTCAGATCTCAATTGCATTGTGTTTATTTGTGGATCTCATGGTACCACAGTACAATGCACAGTACAATGCACAGTACAATGCAATTTGGTGAAGCATGTTTTTCAAAAGTAGTGCATGCACTACTTTTTGTGCATCCCAGTGCGATTTGTAGCCCATTGAAATAAATGGGCTGCAAAATCGCACTGCAGGGGAACACGCAGGAATCCACATTCCTACGCAATTCTTGTGTGAACAGGCCTTATTATTTCTGTTGTGAACTTAGAAGATGAATTTCCCCACAATGCATGGAGTAGCTACAGAGGAGAGCAAGGGCCTGTTTTATTCTGCTTTTGCAGAATATGCAAATACTTTAGTAATCTGGGCACAGGTTTACTTTATCCACTTCTGGACCGGAACATTTTCCCCCTTAATGACCATATTTTGCGATACGGCACTGTGTTACTTTAACGGACAATTAATGCAACGCTGTACCCAACTAAAATTGATGTCCTATTTTCCCACAAATAGAGCTTTCTTTTGGTTGTATTTTATCACCTGTGCGATTTTTATTTTTTGCGCTATAAACAAAAAACGAGCGACAGTTCTGAAAAAAAAACCTAATTTTTTATATTCTGCTATATAACATTCCCAAAAATAAAAAAATAAAAAAATAAATTTTTTTTAACATTTCAGTCCAATTTGTTTTCTGCTACATATTTTTGGTAAAAGAAAATCGCGATAAGCGTATTTTGATTGCTTTGCGCAAAAGTTATCTCGTCTACTAACTACGGGAAAGATTAATGTCATTTTTATTGTTTCCTTTTTTTTTTACTAGTAATGGCAGCGATCTGCGATTTTTTGCGGGACTGCGACATTGCGGCGGACAGATTGGACACCTGAGTGACATTTTTTACACTTTTGGGGGGACCAATGTCATTACTACAGTAATCAGTGCTAAAAATATGCCCTGTTACTGTAATAATGACACTGGCAGGGAAGGGGTTTACACAGTAAGTGATCAAGGGGTTAAATGTGTACCTAGGGGCGTGTTTCTAACTGTATGGGGGCGGGGCATGTGAAATGATCACAGAGACCTGTGTTCCTATATAGCAGGATCACAGGCGCTCTGTGATCGTTCCAGGGAGAAGAACGGTCGGCTGTGTTTACAACAGCTGACCATCCTTCTCTCTCAGCGGGGAACGATCGCGGGTGTCAGGCTGCATTCTTCGCTGCAGAGTGGGGGTGGGTGCACGCCCCCTAGCTGCAGGCGCGTGACCGACATATGCCTACGTCGGTTTGCGCAGGGGGGGCTGCCTGCCGCAGTATAACTTCAGCGGGCGGTCGGGAAGTGGTTAACTGATCTTTTAAAAATAATGGAGAATGCAATTATACTGACTACTGGTTTTTAAGATACTTTAACCACCTCAATACTGGGCACTTAAACCCCCTTCCTTCCCAGACCAATTTTCAGCTTTTAGCGCTGTTGCATTTTGAATGACAATTGCGCGGTCATGCAACACTGTACCTAAACCAAATTTATGTCATTTTTTTTCCCCACAAATAGAGCTTTCTTTTGGTGGTATTTGATCACCGCCAGGTTTTTTCTTTTTTGGTGCACAAATAAAAAAAGACCGAAAAGTTTGAAAAAAAAAAAGTTTTTTTTTGTTTAGGTTATAAAATTTTGTAAATAGATACGTTTTTTCCTGCACTGATGACGCCGCACTGACAGGCACTGATGGGGTGGCACTGATATGCAGCACTGATGGGCACTGATAGGTAGCACTGATATGCAGCATTGGTGGGCACTGATAGGCAGCGCTGATGGGCACTGATCAGCACTGATGGGGGGGGAAGATGGGCACTGATAGGCAGCACTGGTGGGCAATAATGGGCACTGGTGGGCGGCACTGATAGATGGCAATAACGGGCACTGGTGGGCAGCACTGATAGATGGCATTGGTGGGCAGCACTAATAGGGGGGCACCACTGGCAGGCTCTCTGAGCCCTGTTTGCCATCCCTGGTGGGCATCCCTGGTGGTCATGGGTGGGCATCCCTGGTGGCTCTAGTGGCACCCCCTCCCCCCAGGGCTGCACTGGTAATCAATCATCTGATTACCAGCACAGACCCCCCCCCCTGTGATCAGTGAGTAATTAGAAATACTCACTGATCACCACGGCTGCAGAATCGATCCTCTGCTCTTCTCCTCACTGACAGGATCTGTCAGGAGGAGAAGAGATCGAAGCCGTTACAACGGCTGTATTGACATTACATGACGGCTGTGATTGGACACAGCCGTCATGTGATCAGGAGGGCCAATCACAGGGCCCTCCTGCCGAGTCTTGTTGCTCTGTGTCCTAGGGACACAGGCACATCGAGATCACGCCGCTGCGCGTACCCGCGGCGGCGCGATCTCTCTCCTTCTGAAGGACGTTCCGGAACGTCCGATCAGAAGGACGAGACTCCCACCCGGCCGTATATGTACAATGGCCTGGGTGGGAGGTGGTTAAAGTAAAATACATTTGTTTGAATGATTACTGCTTATATAACACAATTGTATGAGCCAAAAACATTTTGCTCTAAGTAAACAAGACAGTGTAGGTTTTAGGCATGGCATGGTTAGCTCCTTGCAGTTATACCACTTTCATAGTGATGAATACAAAGTTAAGTGAGTTTTGGCCAGCGACCTTTGTTTTAAATGTACTTTGGATGTAATTTCCTCTATGATGGGACATTAATCGTTGCCAAAATAAGTTAATGAAGTGATCTAAGACGTGAATAAGTTTGTACAAATTGATACTGCAATGTTAAATGAGTTAACTTTTGAAATTTCGTAATTGTATGGCAAGCAATTAGAACCTTAAGTATTTGCAGCTTTACAAGTATAGCACACTTGTTGGTAGCTGTTTTCTTTTTTTTTGTTTACTTCCATTAAAATAACGGTATGCTTCTAACGTCACTAAATCATCTGCCTGTTCTCCCTATACCTTGGGACCTCAGCTGTTCTTAAGCCACTGTGTTTGCTTTAAAAATATATGGAAAGAACTGTAAAAGTCTTTCTGAGCCAACAAGACATGATCTGGTACATTTATAAAAAAACGTTAAGACTTACAAATGAAACTTTTACTGCACATAGTCTCCTATGTCAGGCTTGTATGATAGGTAATACAACATTATATATACAGTATGGCAGCCTCCCATGTCTCAGCATGTCAAATTAACAGCTAGCAAAGGTCCATACCTTCCAATTAAAGCCCGACTCCAGCCAAAACTTCTTTTAAGGTTTAGATTTAGGAAAAATTTATAATTCTGTGATATTTTTATTGCTGTCAGTGACCATGCTAAGATATTTAAACTAAATACCTGTACCTAGCCTATGACAGCAGGACAAGTCACATTTAGTAATAAAGACTTAACAAAGTATGAAACCCTTCCCCGATGTTACTAAAAAATTATGTTTTCTAGTCTGTACCCCCACCAGTGAGATTTATCATCGCCTCCAAAGGAAGCCATTGGACATCTCTCCAATGGGACACAAACCACTATAAAAACACTGGTTCTAAGCATTCTCCACTCCGTCAAATAACTAAAATATGGGTCTGACTGGATTTAGGCTTTGGGTTTTTCAGATATGGGTCTGACTGGAGTAAGGCTTTGGGTTTTTCAAGATTTCTACCTCAATGTCACTTTTGACTGCAAAACACTACACCGCTATGATAGATAGTTACATAGTAGTTGAGGTTGAATAAAGACAATAGTCCATCCAGTTCAACCTGTATAGGTGTGTATGACAGTAATCATCTCTCATACCCCCCTTATATTCTTATCCTTGAGGTGTATTTTCAAGATTCTTTTGAAAGTAGCCATACTTCCTGCAGAAACTACCTCTTGTGGTAGAGAATTCCACAATCTTGTAGCCCTAACAGTAAAGAACCCCCTGCGTTGCCTGAGGTTAAAATGCTTCTCATCTAATCGCATTGTATGTCCTCGTGTCCTCATACAATCCTTGCGACTGAATAGCTTTTTTTCTATGCTGAGATCACCATTGAGGTATTTGTAAATTGCTATCATGTGCCCTATCAGGCGTCTCTTCTCCAGGGAGAATAAATTAAGCGATTGTAGACGCTCTTCATAGTTAAGGTCCTCCAATCCCCTAATTAGTTTAGTTACCCTTCTCTGGACTCTCTCCAGCTCCAACACATCCCTCCTGAGGACTGGTGACCAGACCTGGCAGAATACTCCAGATGCGGTTGGACCAGAGTTTTATAAAGTGGAAGGATTAAAGTTTTATCTCTGGAATACATCCCCTTCTTTATGCATGCTAATATTCTGCCGGCTTTGGCAGCTGCCGCTTGACATTGCATGCTATTGCTCAATCTATCCTCTACCAAAACTCCCAGATCTTTCTCCATTTTTGATTCACCCAAAGGTCCCCCCCCCCCCCCCTAAAGTGTATTGTGCTTTTATGTTTTCAGTCCCCAAGTGCAAAACCTTACACTTTTCCACATTAAACCTCATTTGCCATGTCGTTGCCCACTCTGCTATTTTGTGCAGCTCATTCTGTAAGATATCTGCCTCATGCTGTGCAGTTATTGCCTTGCCCAATTTTGTGTCATCTGCAAAAACTGATATAGAACTACTGATCCAGTCCTTAATGCTGTTTATGAATAAATTGAACAGGGTTGGTCCCAGGACTGGGCCTTGGGGGACCCCACTTACCACCCCAGACCAGTGTGAGTATGCGCTATTTATTACCACCCCTTGGACACGCCCGTTTAGCCAGTTCCGTATCCAAGAGCAACCCTTGTGGTCGATGCCTGCAGACCTTATTTTATAAATTAAACGCTTGTGGGGAACTGTATCAAACCCCTTAGCGAAATCCAGGTACACCACATCCACTGGTCTCCCCCTGTCTAGCTCACAACTCACCTCCTCGTAGAATGTTAACAGATTGGTTTGACAAGAACGCCCATTTGTAAACCCGTGCTGATTACTGCTGATGATGTTGTTGACTTTAGCAAACTCTACGATATAGTCCCTTGTCATCCCCTCCAGAAGTTTACATACTATCGATATCAGGCTGACCGGCCTATAATTTCCTGGGACATGCCTCTGCCCTTTTTTGAATATCGGTATCACGTTAGCTTTCCTCCAATGCCCTGGTACATTTCCTGTCATAATACTGTTAGCAAAGATCAGGAACAGTGGTCTAGATATAACACAAATTGAATGGTTGGTACAAGGCTATGCCGAACCAGCCCAAAATCCCTTCCCCACTGAATTCATGAAAGAAACAACTATAGGTGTCCCTGGGGAATTTGAGTGGAAGGGCTGGAGATGGTAAGTGTAGTAATGAAAGGTATAGAAAAGAATATATAAAATTTGAGTGGAAGGGCTGGAGATGGTAAGTGTAGTAATGAAAGGTATAGAAAAGAATATATAAAATTTCAATGACCCGATGCACATAAGTGGAGAAAAAAAGCTCACAATAGTGTAACTCCGACATAAACTTTTAATGTGTAAATGCGGAAATTATGTCGACGCGTTTCGCCCTCCACTTTGGGCGTTATCAAAGATGTAGATTTGGTAATATTACCTTTATTGTTCATATGTATATCAGGGAATTGACATTGACACTGCTGAGATAAGAAAGAAAAGCAGTGACGCAGGAGTCCTAGACAAAAAAGCAGGGTCTGCATATCATGGAGTTTTCATGCTGTATGGAGATTGCAAGCTCTTTCTGTGCTTGTGTTGGGTTTCCTCTGAGTATTCCAGTTTCCTCCTACACTCAAAGACATGCTTGTTGGTTAATTAGCCTCTGTCTCAATTCTCTGTGCGTGTGCATGCATATGTATGTATGTGGGGACATGCAGACCTTAGATTGTAAGCTCCTTGGAGGCTCTGTCTAAATGTGTGTGTATGTGTATGTTAGATAGCGAACTTATATCAAAAGCTCCTTGAGGGCAGAGACTAGTGTGAATGTGCAATATGTAAGCGCTATGTAAATTATTTGCTCTTTATATAGACCTATAATAAATAATTAAAATTTAGGATGCTTGACTACATTCATAACTATATCTTTTATATTAACATATTAACAAATTATAACATGTACAAAGAAGTGCTTTAAAAGCTTACACTTACAAATAACAATTTTACTTATACAGTATATATATATATATATATATATATATATATATATATATATATATACACACATATATATATATATATATATATATATATATATATATATATATATATGTACATATGTATACATATGTGTATATATATATATGTACATATAAAATATTCTAACAAAAAAACAAAACAATTATACATATATATACATGTGTGTAAATATATATAAATATATATATATATATATATATATATATATATATATATATATATATATATTTACACACATGTATATATATATATAATTGTTTTGGTTTTTTGTTAGAATATTTTTCCCTTTAAAGCACAGGATATGAACAAAAGAAACGATAGGATTAACTCTGGGAGTAGAGATTTTTCCATTTGCAAAGTGATTGTTTACGTAACAAAGTAAATAAGGTACGTCTGTCTAAATCATCCAATCACATGCATGTTTTCTTGAACATGATTGAAAAAAGATAAGTGATCATTCTTCACTCGCTTAGTAAATAAACAGAAAATGTGTAAGCCACCAAAAAAGAAAAATAGCAAGCAGAACAATCCTTGCTAAATCTCCAATTTAGTTTAAAAAAAAAAACACAACTCTTTATACAGTAGTTTCATTCTGAATAAGTTATTATAAACATGCATAAATATTCGACGCTGATCTAGCCATTACTCTGAAGTAGTCATCCGAATAAAGTACCACCATCTCCTTAGCCTTTGAGTTTAATGCTTCAAGCACTAAATATAATGATGAAAAAAATCAAAACAGTTTCGTTTTAAAGAAAAGTATTCTAGAGCCTTACTTAAACACAGCCGTATGTAAAATGAAGGCATTATAACCAATGCTAAAAAAAAATGTTTAAAAAAAAAAAAAAAACTGCTTAGTTAATTTAGAAATTGGGACCAAGTTTCTTTCAAGATATAAGTGTTTTTATCTGATTGCAACATAAATCAGCAGTTGTAGCTCCAAGCAGACATTAGCTGTAAAACTTGTTGCAATTGCTGTGCTGTGTTAGCAAATTGCCTTTCACCCCCCTTCCAATTCCAGCCGCATGAGCTGCTTAATGGCTGCAGCTACATAGCACCTTTTTACATGATCTCCCAGGTCTGTAATGCTAAACAGGAAATATCCTTCCCTAGGTTGTTATAAGTTTGCTAAACACATCAAAATAGCATGTTTCGCGAGGATAAAAAACATACAGAAATGTTTGGTTTACGTTTATGCAGGAGGATACATTTATAGCCACTTCAATCTACAGAAATGATTTCAAGCATATTTAAATTACACCCAGAGTGGAATAAATGAGGTCACCTGGTGCCCACATTACAAAAATGCTCTTAACTGCTGCAGATTCATATAGAAAACTTCAGTCCCTTTTGATGGTGCATGTGTTTAAGTAAAAAATGTGCAAGGCAGTTTTCTTCATCATACTGGCATGTGTATTATATGTTTTTCCCATTCGCCAATCACTCCCATTCTTCTGGAAGTGATCACTAACAAATGGAGTTAGTAAAGGAATCGTTTTTCTGTGCTTCTTATTCTATAAATGCACATTATTATTGTCCTTTATCTCCAATATTTCTAATTTTCACTAATTTGCACATAAAATAGAAAGATAATAATTACAATTAGTGCTTTCAATTCAAGTACAGGCAGTACTGGTATTATGAAATTTACAGTATGTATTAAACATTGCATGTATGTATGTGTTTTACTGTATGTAATAATATATACTGTATGTATTAAACATTGCATGTATGTATGTATTTTACTGTATGTAATAATATATACTGTATGTATTAAACATTGCATGTATGTATGTATTTTACTGTATGTAATAATATATACTGTATTCATTAAGCATTGCATGCATGTATGTGTTTTACTGTATGTAATAATATATACTGTATGCATTAAACATTATATGTATGTATGTATTTTACTGTATGTAGTAATATATACTGCATGTATTAAACATTGCATGTATGTATGTATTTTACTGTATGTAATAATATATACTGTATGTATTAAACATTGTATGTATGTATGTATTTTACTGTATGTAATAATATATACTGTATGTATTAAACATTGCATGTATGTATGTATTTTACTGTATGTAATAATATATACTGTATGTATTAAACATTGTATGTATGTATGTATTTTACTGTATGTAATAATATATACTGTATGTATTAAACATTGCATGTATGTATGTATTTTACTGTATGTAATAATATATACTGTATTCATTAAGCATTGCATGCATGTATGTGTTTTACTGTATGTAATAATATATACTGTATGCATTAAACATTATATGTATGTATGTATTTTACTGTATGTAGTAATATATACTGCATGTATTAAACATTGCATGCAATATATGTATTTTTTTGTATGTAGTAATATATACTGTATGTATTAAACATTGCATGCATGTATGTATTTTTCTGTATGTAGTAATATATACTGTATGTATTAAACATTGCATGTATGTATTTATGTGTTTTACTGTATGTAATAATATATACTGTATGTATTAAACATTGCATGTATGTATGTATTTTACTGTATGTAATAATATATACTGTATGTATTAAACATTGCATGTATGTATGTGTTTTACTGTATGTAATAATATATACTGTATGTATTAAACATTGCATGTATGTATGTAATTTACTGTATGTAATAATATATAGTGTATGTATTAAACATTGCATGTATGTATGTATTTTACTGTATGTAATAATATATACTGTATGTATTAAACATTGCATGTAAGTATGTAATTTACTGTATGTAATAATATATACTGTATGTATTAAACATTGCATGTATGTATGTAATTTACTGTATGTAATAATATATAGTGTATGTATTAAACATTGCATGTATGTATGTATTTTACTGTATGTAATAATATATACTGTATGTATTAAACATTGCATGTATGTATGTATGTGTTTTACTGTATGTAATCATATATACTGTATGTATTAAACATTACATGTATGTATGTATGTATGTGTTTTACTGTATGTAGTAATATATACTGTATGTATTAAACATTGCATGTATGTATGTATTTTACTGTATGTAGTAATATATACTGCATGTATTAAACATTGCATGCATGTATGTATTTTACTGTATGTAGTAATATATACTCTATGTATTAAACATTGCATGTATGTATGTGTTTTACTGTATGTAGTAATATATACTGTATGTATTAAACATTGCATGTATGTATGTATTTTACTGTATGTAGTAATATACACTGTATGTATTAAACATTGCATGTATGTATGTATTTTACTGTATGTAATAATATATACTGTATGTATTAAACATTGCATGTATGTATGCATTTTACTGTATGTAGTAATATATACTGTATGTATTAAACATTGCATGTATGTATGTGTTTTACTGTATGTAATAAATATACTGAATGTATTAAACATTGCATGTATGTATGTATTTTACTGTATGTAATAATATATAGTGTATGTATTAAACATTGCATGTATGTATTAAAGCCTACATGTAGCTAATTATTTTTATTCAGTACAAGGGATGGTACATACATTTTATCTGATGTGTCCCTTGTACTTGCCTGTTGTTCTAGTTGAAATGTTTCATCCTGTGCCCCCACCTTTTCCCACACACACCCACAGCGATAATCTGCCAGTGCACTGGGGGTTGATATAACCAGCTAGACCTGTCATAGGCATTCCTCCTTCATTCATTAAAGCTGTACTATAACTTCCATCAATGAAAAGCACTGTATGAATGCAGGAGACAGACCTTTCCTACATCTGACCATCCTCCATTCATAAAATGCTTTTCATTGATGGAAGCTATAGTACACCTTCTAAGAATGAAGGAGGGGTTGGAAAGGCTAGACATAGTTGGTATCTTGATCCATGCCCATGAGAGGTACAGTGACTGTATTAACCCCCCTCAGCACTAGAAGATCATTACTGCTGAAGTGTGTGTTTGAGATGATGGATGATTTCAACTAGAACCATAAGTACCATCCCTTTTGCTGATTTTTAGAAAAAAAAGTTAACTACCACTGAATATTATATATTATAATGTATAACCACTAATTTCTCTCCTAATTACTCAACACTCTGAGTGAAAAAAAAAAAATAAGGTAAAACATAAACCATTAGTGTTCAAATTGCTATTATTAGTTGAAAAAAAGCAATAATGGTGTTATTGACATATACTGTATGCTTTAAAAATGTACATATATTGTTTATATTTATATTTTTATATATATTGAATGTATAAGACTCTGTTTCACACTATGTCGGATCCGACTTCTAGGCGACCTGAAAATGAATGTCTATGCAAGTCGCTCCAGGTCGCCCCGAAGTAGTACAGGACCCTTTTTCTAAGTCGGAGCGACTTGTGTCGCTCCTATTAGAACGGCTCCTGTAGCAGTCAATGGACCGCGACGGTGCATGACTTGTCAGGCTGACCAAGTCGCCTGACAAGTTGTGCTAGTGTGAATGGAGACTTAAAACCTACATTTATCTAAAAAGAAATTCAAAAACTTAGCACAAGGGACAGTACTTACATTTAATAAGAAGTATCCCATGTGCTGGTGCCGGCTGTCCTTGTTGAAATCTTCCATCCTCTGCCCAAGCTCCCATCCCCCACACTCCCTCAGCGGTAATCTGCCAGTGGTGCAAGGGTTAGAAGAATCAGCTGGACCTGTCATAGGCACTAGTCACCCCCCTCATCCATTTATAGAAGCTTCATTATAGCTTCTATCAATGAAAAGGTTTCTATGAAAGGGGGAGGTGGACCTTTCATTCATCCACCTCTCCTCTATTAATAGGAGGTGGAACAGCGTCATTGGGAAACTAATACTTTATAGGGTCATATACTTCTGGTGAGTGTAGAATTATTTTTAGGTGGTGAACACAAGCCGTGTTGAGGTTTTCCCAAGCGGTATCTAAAGTTTTTTTATGCATTTTAAAGGTGTTAAATCCTTCTCACAGAATGAATTGCCACATACACCTACATTATTAAAAACCTATACATTGTATTACAGATTCTTTAAAAAGAGAGTATTTGGGGCAATCCCCTAAAAAACATAAAAGTGGCTCAGCAAACCATGTTCTCTACTGCAACCCCTAATAAGGTGGCAACTCCCCTAGTAAATAATTGTCATACACCAGAGACAACAGCTCAACAGATAGAACAAATTAAATATCACATATTCCAGTGTATAGAAGAAAGGGGACGAGGCACCCTCTTTCTTCCATACACTAGAATACGTGATACAGTATTTAATTTGTTCTATCTGTTGAGCTCTTGTCTCTGGTGTATGACAATTATTTACTAGGGGAGTTGCCGCCTTATTAGGGTTTGCAGTAGAGAACATGGTTTGCTGAGCCACTTTTATGTTTTTTTAGGGGAATGTTTACCCCAAATACTCTCTTTTTAAAGAATTTGTAATAAAATGTATACTTTTTTAATAATGTAAGTGTATGTGCCAATTCATTCTGTGAGAAGGATTCAACACCTTTATAATCCCTATTCCTGTCTAAATGTTTTTTTTCTACATCATTTTGGGATGTGGTGTTGATTTATACAACTGGACTCATTCAAAATGAACAAGTTTTATACACATGCAAGGTTGAAGATGCCAATAATATTTGATGGACACTTTGATCATTAATGGATTCTGTTTCACTTTTTGATTTTTTTTTTTCACTTAGAGTGTTGAGAAAATAGGAGTAGAATTTATGGCTATACATTGTTATATAGATATACAATATTTAGTCATACTGCACTGTCAATGTTGTTTATATGACACCAGTGTTCAGTGACATTTGGGGAGGTGAGTACTTCCAATTTTCTCTCCCCAAGGGACCTATTTTGGCAGTTTTATTTTACCAACAGAGTCACTATAACTATAAGAATTTCAGAAAATGGGATGGTCAGCGTCGACCTCAACTTTTCCATATAACTTCAGAGCTTTGGCAGGTAGTCCTCTTTTTACACATTTTCATCATTCATCTATGCTTGGTTCAAATTGCCCAAGTTTGTGACAGGTTAACTTTAAGCCCCTTGACAGTCCTGATGAAACTAAAAAACCCAATCTGTGAATGGCCATGATCCAGTGAAATGATAAACAATAGTGGTGCCATGCTCCTTCAATAAAAATCAGTGTTACAGTCTCTTTAAACCCACCTTACCATATTGCAATAGAACGATATTACAAATAAGGAGTAATAAATAAAGAAAACATGCTGTGAACAATAATACAATCCTTGATCATGATCCGGTGAATAATTTACATTAATTGATTAGCAGAGGCCACAGAGGATTGTTGGGTGGGTTCCAATGCCCTGTGACATTATTACACTAATAAGAAAGCAATAAGAAAGTGCTATATGTTATGAGATGAGCTGATGTGAACATATTCTTTAGAAATTGATCATGAAAAGGCTTTTTTTATATATATTTATTTCTCATTAAAGTGATACACAGTGATACAGAGAGTGCAAAATCTGGTGCAGCTTTGCATAGAAACCAATCAGCTTTCAGTTTTTATTTTGTCATTCCTTAATTGAACAAGCTGAAGTTAGAAGCTGATTTGGTACCATGAACAGCTGCACCAGGTTTTGCACTCTCCAGTTTTAGTAAATCAACCCCATACTGTTTAATTTACATTTTCCCTTCTATTTCTGTATATGGATGATGGCACTGTAAATATTTTAATTTAATATATTTAATATAATTATTATATTAATTCATTAATATTAATAATAATATTTAAAAATCTAAGCATTTTTTCCCTAATTGTTATACAGCTGTCACATGACCCAGATATTTCCCAGCCTGTGCTGTATGCAGGGAAACATCAGCAGGGAGAGCATCTAGTTCTCTGCTGCTAGTCACATGTTCAAAATGAAAAAAAAAAAAAAAAAAAACAGCCTTTGGAATACTGAGTAAAAATAAATAATTAATACCAATAAACTGTTTTCAATTGTCATTCAGATATATATTTTTGAGATCAAATCTTTTTTGGTAATGACATGGTGTTGGGCCAATTTTTTGCCAGTCACAGTCTGTGTCTTAGAATAAGAGACAGACAAAGTCTTTATCTATCTACATGTAATATCCCACCCCCATTGTGTTTACCTGGTTAGTAGGCATGGAGGAGGAAGGACGAAGTGAAGTATCATATACCACTGTGTATATGCCCACATGTGTGATTCTATAGTCACATAGGCTGCTCAGATATAATGGGAGGAAAAAGCTCAGCATAGAAACTCACTGAAAACTGAGCATGTGCAAAGCTGCCAACACTGCTCTGCAAAATCCCTATCTGCAATGGGGACTTGGACAGAAGGGTGAGATAGAGAACAGCAGGATTAACCAGGTTTTTGGCAGAATGCAGAAAATACATCTTATAGTCACCCAGAGTGAGTATGAACCACATGTAATACACCATTTATTGATAGTTTTTTTATGATGTGGGAATAGTGGCACTTTATTATCTAAAGAGGTGTGTATCCTATTTCTTTCAGTTAGTACAAACTGTTGTTTTTATTGTCAGTGCTCGATGTATACTCTAAGAATTGTTCAGAAACTGGCACTGGCAAATGATAAATTCATTTTTCTTAACATCATTCTACTACAAAATGCAAACTGCTGTTGTTAGCTTTGCAGCATCATTAACCTGATAATCAAAAAAGAAATGTTTCCTAAAAAGAGGCATGCCATCCAAGTGGCAAGATGTTCCCGATTAATTCCTAGTTCTGTCTAACTTCAAGAGCCATTACATTCCCCAAAGGATTATTTTTCATGTGGAAAGAAAGCAAATACCTGAGATATCTTGTTGCAAGAGAGGTGCATCTATATTATGTATATTATGGTCTTACAGGAGAACAAAGCCAGAGAATAGCAATCTACAATGTACTTTACCCTCTGCTTGGCAATAAGAATAGAATCTCCACTGGCAAATCTGAAAGGGTGCAGAGGATCCCTAATGGCGCTTTCCACTGCATGGAACCGAACGGTTCGGCTCGCTTTTGTGCTTTTCCACTGCTGGTACCGCATGTTATAGTGTAGGAACGGTTCGGTGCGGTACGGTACGGCGGCGCTTTCCACTGCATGGAACCGAACGGTTCGGCTCGCTTTTGTGCTTTTCCACTGCTGGTACCGCATGGTATAGTGTAGGAACGGTTCGGTACGGTACGGTACGGCGGCGCTTTCCACTGCATGGAACCGAACGGTACAGCTCTCAAAAACAGTACCTACTCGATTGTGGTTCCAACAGATACCATACCCCGTACCATATCCCACAATCCTTTGCATGCAGTCACTACTAGCCACTGATTGGTCAGAGAATCCCACCCACCCCGTTGTTATCACACCCACTTAACTTTAGTACTACTTTAGTGGAAAAGCAAACCATACCGTACCGTACCGAACCGTTCCAACACCGTACCATGCGGTACCAGCAGTGGAAAAGCAAACCGGGCCAAGCAGGGCCGAGTAGAGCCGAGCCGGTACTTGCAGTGGAAAAGTGCCATAAGTGAACCAGTAAGGGGCCCAGAGGACCCTTTACGTGTCCATTGGAAGTAAAGTAATTCAGGGAATACTGTAAACTTTTTGAAGTAGAGGACTGCACTCATAGTTATGATTAAGTGAATTTGATTTAGTGAAACGTGTCAACTATTTCTTGTCTCCTGTCTCTGATATCTTTGTCTGTTATGGATTTTTGGATTTACCAATAAACCATCATTTTTTTCAAGTCGGAGTGAAGTCCTCTACTTCAAAAAGTTTACAGCTGCCGGGATTGCGGTTCTGACGTGCACCCGACCTCTGATTGTTGGACCTTACATACCTGAGCAGTCTTCTGTGCGTGTGTCTGCAATTCAGTGAATAGTTTGGATATCTATGGCAAATATTTGCTTGCCTTGACTTGGCCCAATGCAGTTGAACTTCTTGTTCTGACATTTATCCAATTATTACTTTTTATTAGCATGTCAGATCTAATATATGAGTATATTTTTCCCCTGATCAACCAATCCGCTTTAGCTTTCTTGTTGCTAGGGCACACATAAACATAAAGAGGAGAAGCTAATCAGTTGTTAGGAGAGGACACTGTTCCTTAGCAAGACAGAGGACTCAGTATGTTTTATTTTTAAAATGAAAACTGATCTTCCCCACATTCAAGGGGCTCGAAGATTAAATGGATAAAACTAAATCCAAATATTCACCCTTGCGGAGGCTTTCAAGAGGATAGCATGAAACATCTCCTAAAATAACATTCATAAATTTTGTACATTAATTGCAGGCCTTAAGATTACATCCACTCAAGAGACGAAAAAAAAAATCACAAATATATAAACAGTAAATGCTATAAAATAAACTGTATCAGGAATGGATGACAATATTTGTTTTTATCACAAACGTACTCCTTTCAAGAAAGTGTGAAGTAGAAGTAGCTTCTAAGACTTTTGTACTGTTCTTCTGATTAGGCTAAAAGTCTACATGAAACATCTAATAGTTAAACAGAATGATGTCTGTATAACATAAAATGATATATTGTGGATATTTGGATCAAGGTCTAGACTTAAGTAACTTCTTCATTAATACAAAAATCCTCAGAGCACTCATCTTTGGCAGAGTGTCCTAAGATATACAAAGTATTTTTACAGGAATTGAATGTGCCTTGTCAGAGAGAAATGGTCAATACTGTGACTGTTATGAAATAGGAAAGTTTGTAAACCTTTCATGCAGTTAGATGGGCTCAGCATGGATTTCCCGTGGTCTTTACATTTGGGAAACACTTTTTTGTAACAAGTAAAAGGAGAACATTTTAAAGGGCCACTGGAATTATGCTAGATTTATTCGAAATATTTAAAGCAACATTTCAATTTGATGCTAACATTTTTGTATGAGGGTAGCATCATTTTGATAGGAAGCTATCCTTAACCACTTTACCACCGGAGGATTTTGCTGTCTTATGTCTGGGCCACTTTTTGCGATTCGGCACTGTGCAAATTTAACTGCCAATTGCGCGGTCATGCAACGCCGTACCCAAACGAAATTTACGTCCTTTTTTTCCCACAAACAGAGCTTTCTTTTGGTGGTATTTGATCACCTGTGCGATTTTTAATTTTTGTGCTATAAACAAAAAAAGTGAAAATTTTGAAAAAATAACAATATTTTTCACATTGTTTTATATGAAATTCCCCCCAAAAAATGTAAAAATCTAATTTTTTTATCATTTTTGGCCAATTTGTTTTCTGCTACATATTTATGGTAAAAAAATTGCAACAAGCATATTTTGATTGGTTTGCGCAAAAGTTATTGCGTTTACTAACTAAGGGAAAGATTTCTGACATTTTTGGTGGGTTTTTTTTAACGAGTAATGGCGGCGATCTGCGATTTTTTTTGCGGGACTGCGACATTGCGGCGGACAGATCGGACCCTTGACTGACATTTTTGACACTTTTGGGGGTACCAGTGACATTACTACAGTAATCAGTGCTATAAATATGCACTGTTACTGTAAAAATGACACTGGCAGGGAAGGGGTTAATTTTATTGGAGAGGGAGGGGTTAATGTATGCCTGGTGCTTACTGACATGTATGGGGGGAGGTGACTGAGTGACACAGGGACAGATCGCAGGTTCAGCTAAGCTGAACCCTGCAATCTGACCCTGCCTGTCACTTAGGAGATCCGCCCCCTTTGTTTACACAAGCGGGCGGATCTCCAGACTCGATTCACCGACGATCGGGGAAGAGCGGCGGTGATCACCGCCACTCCTCCCCTGGCCCGACTCCCGCTTGACTGAAAACAGCAGGAGCAAGCCTCCGTCGGTGCGCACACGCCGCCCACAAGGGGAGGAGTCCAGCGACGTAGGTCTACATTGCTGGACGATAACGAGCCACATTGCCGCAGTAGCAGCAATGTGAGCGGGGGTAAAGTGGTTAAAGGTACACTAAATGTATATTTAGAACTTTCTTTCGTTTCGATTTCCTTATTGTACACTTAGACATTGTATTATGCTAAAAATCCCCTAATTCTCGTTTAAAAAAAAAAAAACAATTTTCCTTTTAAGCTTACTTCTAAATTAGGGCAAAAAAAATATCAAAATTTGATCTGATGGGCAAGGGAGACAATTCTTTCAGCATAGTGGTTATGGTGGTTCTAAGCAGCATTTGAAGAGCCATAAAAATAATAATTGCTTTATCCCATCACTGTATTTATATTCTTGTATGTAAAGTACTGCCATACTACATAGCACTAAAAAATTACCAGCATTATCGTTGTCCCCCAAAATGTTACTTTTTTGCTTATGTATGATAAATGTACCATTGGCTATCAGTCAGAAATATTTTAAACTCAGCAATCCATATACAGTTGGAAGCTGATCAGATTTTCTTTTCAGCATATTGCTTATGCTTTGTTTTTAGATGTTTTAAAGTGGATATCCCATTCAAACACAGGAAAAACATTCAAATTCAAATGTGTCCCTGGTGGGAGCAAACACAGGTGCAAGGCAATAGTGCTAACCTCTTTCTTTCTGCGTTCTTCAAAATATAGTATTTTGTGAATTGTACTGTTTTTCTATCAATTGTAATATTTATTTAAATCTTCTATTTGTGTGCTACAATCCGGTTTGGGCTTTATATATATATATATACAACATACCATTTATTTTTTTATTAAAAACATGCAGAAAAATTGAGCTTTACTTTGAGTAGACATAGTGATAACATAATGATTTGGAGGGTTTCAACATGTAACAATTGATGATTGTGTACAGCACAAGCAAGTACTCATTCACTAGGATTTCAAACTCTAGGCTATTTTATTCTTTTGACGTCACCCTGGAGGTTTTCTAAAGGAAAAAAGTAGCTATGGCTGCAGGGCTGGCCCAAGACATTGTGCTGCCTGAGTCCAAGAATGAAATGCTGCCCCCCCCAAAAAAAAAAATAATCAGGCCCACCAAAAGGCCCCCACTTCCATTATATATAAAATCTTGAAAATATTATATATACTGTTATCTTCTTCCAAAACTCACCCCCGGACCGGTCCAGCAAACACCCTCTGTCTGTCCCCCTGTCACCCCAGTCACTCCGGTGTCTGCCGCACCCACCGCCCTAGAAGATCCAGCCTGCCCTGCGTGACATGAAGTGTGCTGATGTCTGACGTCCAGAGACATACAAAAATCCGGAATATTGCTTCACTCATTGGTAACTTTTTTGAAGCATTAATATCACATCACAGGTATGACAGGAACATAAAAGATAATGCGTTTCACGCTATAGTCAGTGCTTACTCAAACCAGTCTGACGTCATTGCGCACACCACGATCATGTGAGGGATGTTCCCCGGAGGAGACATCTCCACATCTTCATACCCATCAGATTGCACTACAGGTGGCAGTATGAGCTGAGGAAAGGCCTGTAAACTGATGACACACAAAACTGCTGGAAAAAAATCTTGGGAGTCAATTTTCCGCCCCTCTCAAAGTTCTGCCTGGGTCCAATGGACCAAGCAGGACCTAAGGTAGGGCCAGCCCTGTATGGTTGCAATGATCACCTTTAATCTTAAGATGCCCTCACAATACTTTTTCTTCCTCACAAGATGTCCTTAGTCTTCCAGTTTTAAAAATTTCCAGTGCTACTTAACCCTTAACATTCAAGCAAGACTTAGTGTAGGACATCATGGCTCTGCCCTGGATCATGTGCCCACAATGCCCAGAGTGCCTCTGACATACAGCATCCAGGACCACCCAAACCTGGAAGAAGACCAAAGAGGTGAAGAACCCAGTTTATCACATGATCATCAAGAATACATCAAAAAAAGGTATTAAAAAAAGAGCTTTAGCAGTTAAAGTGGAAATTCACTCCTCCCTGTCTCCCCCCCCCCCCTCCACACCTTCGACTTTCACCTGTTATGCTGGGTTCTCTTCAAAATACGTGCTTTGTCCTGAAGTTTTTGCTGTTCAGGTGTAAAAGGATATGTTCCATATGTCATTTTGGCCTCTTTCAGCGAGCTGCCTCTTCCTGATTCAGGCAGCTTGGCCCCCAATAAAGCCACCCAACTCAATCTCCCTGGCCACTCTATAAGTGGGTATATGTGACATGGAATGGCAGGGGGCTGCCAGGAAAAACAATAAAACAGAAATGGTGCCCCAAAAATAAAACAAATGTCCTATTATTTTTGCAGAGGGGGCTCAAGAAGCATGGCTGGAAGTTACATACATAGTTACATAGTAACATAGGAAGCGAGTTCCACGATCTTATTGCCCTTACTGTAAAAAACCCTTTGCATAGCCTGAGGTTACATCGCTTCTCCTCTAATCGCATGGAATGGCCTCATGTTCTCTTGCACTCCTTCTGACTGAATAGTTTTTTCTATGCTGAGATCACCATTGAGGTATTTCTAAATCGCTATCATGTCCCCTCTCAGGCGTCTCTTCTCTAGGGAGAATAAATCGAGCGGTTGTAAACGCTCCTCATAATTTTGGTCCTCCAATCCACTAATTAGCTTAGTTGCCCGGCCTTCATTGGACTCTTTCCAGTTCCAGCACAAGTTCTGGGTGAAATGATCCTATAAGAGAGTAAAAAAGTTGAAGTTGCATACACTTTAGTCATCTAACAATGTGCAAAAAATGTGTTGGGTTTTTTCCTTAGTTATAATTGAGTGTTTAAAGTGCACCTAGCGTCACCATTTTAACTAAGGTCAGAGAAATTATTCTTTTCTTCCATTAAATCATATTATATGCATGAAAAACATCATGTAAGTGGTTTATTAACCTCTTGCTGAACGTATAACTTATATATACGGCAGCAAGGCAGCTCTGCTGCGCAGGGTCATCATGTACCTAGTACATGATCCTGCACTTCCGGGTCTGGGGCCTGCATGCGCTCCTCCAGAAAACTGCTGCCATAATGATTTTACACAGAAGGCGCTAATCTGGGGGTACCGTGGACTTGATGTCTGCCAGCACCCACCGATCATTAGGTAGAGAGCCAGAACAGTGATCTGCCTATGTAAACAAGGCAGATCATGTTCTGTCAGTAGGGAAGACATTGATCCTATGTTCCTGCAGGAACATAGATCAATGCCTTCCCCTAGTAAAAGCACCTCCCACACAGTACATAAGCACTGGCTAGGCACACAGTTAACCTTTGATCGACCCTGTTAACCTCTTCTCAGCCAGTGTCATTAGTACAGTGGCAGTGCATATTTTTAGCACTGATACCTGTATTAGTGTCACTGGTCCTCAAAAAGTGTCAGTTAGTGTCCAAATTGTTTGCCGCAATATCACAGTCCCGCTATAAGTCGCTGATTGCTGCCATTACTATATCCCATAGTTTGCAGACGTTGTAGAATTTTTTTAACAAAAATATGTAGCAGAATACATACTGGCCTAAACTGATGAAGAAATTTGATTTTTTACATTTTGTTTAATGGATATGTTTTATAGCAGAAAGTAAAACTTTTTTTTTTTTTAAATTGTCAGTATTTTGTATATTTTTTTTTTGTTTATAGTGCAGTAAATATAAAAAGCAGAGGTGCTTTTTTTTTTTTTTTTTTTTTTTTTTTTTTTAGATACCACCAAAAGAAAGCTCTATTTGTGGTAAAAAAAAATGGAATTTAATTTGGGTACAGTGTCACACGACCGCGCAATTATCAGTTAAAGCAACGCAGTGCCGTATCACACAAAAATGGCCTGGTCATGAAGGGGGGATAAATCTTCCGGAGGTCAAGTGGTCAAACAGTTACACTAAGTGTGATTTACTAAATCGGAAAGGAAAGGCATAGCTTAGCAGATAAAGTTGCGCTTCACTTTGAATAAGCAATAATGTGAATTTGTGGGGGGAAAAAACAAGATTATGCCTTCCACATGATTGGATGGTGTAGTAAATACAGCTTCACTAAGCTTGACTAAGTGAAAAGTCTCTACTGCTTCAGAAAATCAACCTCTATATGTTATAATATTATTTACAAGGTTTTTTAAAACTAACAGAACTGAAATTGAAGGCATAAAAGTGTGAATGTACTGCAATACTTTCATTGCTTTCTTATTTAAGTCAAAATGTTATTTTAAGTCTTGCTATGGAGCGTACCTATACAGTATATACATGTGAAGTATTAACCCTCCTCCTCCTGACAAGAGGACAAAAATGCGAAAAACAAATACTGTTAAAGTGATCGTAAGGTTATTATTTTTTTTTTAAATAACAAACTTGCTTGCAATGATTTTGTACAGAGCAGACCCGATCCTCCTCTTCTGGGGTCCCCTGCTGATGCTTTAGGCTCCTGCTCTTCTCCATGCGCCACCATAGGAGGTGGCAATAAATTGAGTTATTAAATTTAAGGTCATCAAAGAGGACAAGAGGGCACTCTTTACGTCTAGAAGAAAAGAGATTTTGTCTCCAAATATGAAAAGGTTTCTTCACCGTAAGAGCTGTGAAAATGTGGAAGAGATACCCTTCAGAGGTGGGAGAACTGAAGAAAGTGCAGAAAAGGGCAACCAAACTGATAAGAGGCATGGAGGCTATGAGGAAAAAATTAGAGGAACTGAATTTATTCTCTCTTGAGAAGAGGAGAATAAGGGGGGATATGATCAACATGTATAAATAAATAAGGGGTCCATATAGTGAATTGGTGTTGAGTTGTTCACTTTAAGGTCAACACAGAGGACAAGGGGGCGCTCTTTACCTCTAGAGGAAAACAGATTTCGTCTCCAAATACGGAAAGGTTTCTTTACCGTAAGAGCTGTGAAAATGTGAAATAGACTCCCTCCAGAGGTGGTTCTGGCTAGCTTACTAGATTGTTTTAAAAAAGGCCTGGATTCTTTCCTGGGTGTACTTAATATAACTGGGTACTAATATTTATAGGTAAGGTTGATCCAGGGAACATCCGATTGCCTCTCTGGGGATCAGGAAGATTTTTTTTTTCCCCTGCTGTAACAAATTGGATCATGCTTTGCTGGGTTTTTTCCCCTTCCTCTGGATCAACTGAGGGTATAGGATTATGTATATGGGATTGTATGGTTGGGTTTTCTTTACAGTTTTTTTGTTTTTTATTGGTTGAGCTAGATAGACTTGTGTATTTTTTTAACCTGACTAACTATGTAACTAACTATATAAAATGTGGGCTCGATTCTAAGAAGCGATCTGTGTGTCCATCATTGGATTTGACTGACAGCAGCAAGAGCCGATGGTACCAGCTGCTTCCACTGAGTCCAGTAAGGAAGGACCGAGAGCAGGGAGAGATGTTGCTCTCGGGCACAGTGCTGGTTAGAGATTGGGCTCAGGTAAGTATAACCGGGGGGGGGGGATATCCTGCACACAGAAGGTTGTTTACCTTAATGCAGAGAATGCATTAAGGCGCAAAGAAAAAACTTAAAGTATAATTAAAGGCAAAACTTTTTTTTTTTAATTTTGAATAGAGTGGAGAGGTATTAGAGCACCTGTCAGTTTATATTACAGTCTGTGTCCCCCTTAAACCTTCTTAGCGGTATTCCCGAGCGTGGCTCGGGGTTAAATTTCAGAGCCAAAAGCGGTAACCCCGAGCCACACTCGGGGTACCGCCAGAAGCATCGCAGGATCCTGTAAAAGAGGTTTCTTACCTTGTCACCGGGATCCAGCGATGTGTCTCAGCGGTATGCGGCGGCGGATCTTCCTCCCGATCCTCTCCGTGCCCCGGATTCCGTCTCCTGCGTCGTTTGCAGGGGGTTGGAACCGGCGGCAAATTCAAATGTAAAACACACCAAACACACTGATACCATTCAAAATAAAATAAATTCACATTACATTGCCCCCCAGTGCCCTTTCCTGCAGTTTTACTGTACTTTTTATGTATATATATATATATATATATATATATATATATATATATATATATATATATATATATATGTATATGTATATATATATATATATTTGTATGTATGTATATATATATATATATATATATATATATATATATGTATACACGTATATGTGTGTATATATATATATATATATATATATATATATATATATATATATATACGTATATATATATGTATATATATAATATATATACATATACGTATATGTATATATATATATATATATATATATATATATATATATATAATATATATATATATATATATATATATATATATATATATATATATATATATATATATATATACATACATACATACATACTTTAACTTATTTATAGTTTTTTATTATATTATAATTTATGATTTTGTGTTTCAAACTTTATCATACCCAAGATGTTATAAAGAAGAACGCACAGTAAAAAAAAAAATATGTAAATAGTTGGTTTGGGTTGCTCATTCTCAAGAATTACATGCAAAATAATGGTACCGCTTTCAGCACCTAAAATCCAAAAGAATCATACCGCCAGGGAGGTTAAGGAGATTCAACCTCTCTTTGTCCTGTTTACCATCATCATTGAAAGAAAATCCCAAATTTTGGGTTGTCCCCCAGAAAAGTAATAGAGGGGAAATATTCTAATTGAGGGAACTAGTTATGGTGACCTGAGGGTCCCCAAGGAATTCCCTTAATTTGTAGGGATTTCCTTTCACTTCCTGTTTGGCTAGGGGACAGGAAGTGAAGGGAAATCTGGGACACAGATGGCAAAAACAAAAATTGACAGAGGTTATAACCCTTCCTTGCTCTATCCAAAATGAAAAAAAAAAAAAAAAGTTTTGCCTATAGTTCTACTATAGTCTTTACAACCATTTTAAGGTTTAATTATTTTTTAAACCCGGTGAAATATGTATTTCGATGTGTACAGCAATTGCCCTAGGAAAGAAATATAATGACAACTGGAGCAATCTAGGTTTGTTTTCTGACATATCTCATGAAATCATCTTGTCATAGCTGACATGGCAATCAAATGATCAGGGACCTCTTGAAGTGGTTTCCAGTTGCTAATAGACACTGGCAGTGACAGCGCAGTCTTAAAGCTTGGAGTGAGCACTGCAGCTGGCTCCTAGCTGTGAAAGGGAGCATGGGTCAACATTTTCTCAGCATGGGAAATATTAATCAACAAATTGGCAGTTGAAAATCCGAAGTGTATTTCTGGAGGATTTTTCCCTTAAATACGGTCCGCTTCTTTTCACATTCTGCACGTTTTAGCAATAGGCAACACTCAGGGGAAGACAAGGCAAAAAAAACTGCATTACATACATACACAAAGAAGAAGTTTAGTCACTGTCACAAGGGCCCTTATTATATATATGTATGCAAGTGCATGCTTAACCAGTTCTGGACCGGAAGGATTTGCCCCCTTAATGACCAGGCCATTTTTTGTGATTCGGCACTGCGTTATTATAACAGAAAATTGCGCGGTCATGCGACGCTGTACCCAAATAAAATGAATATCCTTTTTTCCCCACAAATAGAGCTTTCTTTTGGTGGTATTTGATCACCTCAGCGATTTTTTTTTTTTTTTTTGCACTATAAACAAAAAAAGAGCGACAATTCTGAAAAAAAAACAATATTTTTCACTTTTTGCTATATAACATTCCCAAAAAAGAATTTAAAAATCAACCATTTTAGGCCAATTTGTATTCTGCTACATATTTTTGGTATAAAAAAAAAAATTGCAATGAGCAAATTTTGATTGGTTTGCGCTAAAGTTATAGCTTCTACAAGCTAGGGGAAAGATTTATGTCATTTTTATTGTTTTTTTTTTTTTTTCACTAGTAATGGCTGCAATTTTTAGCATGACTGCGACATTGCGGAGGACAGATTGGACACCTAACTGACTTTTTTTTACACTTTAGGGAGGACCAGTGACATTACTACAGTAATCAGTACTAGAAATATGTACTGATACTGTAATAATGCCATTGGCAGGGAAGGGGTTAACACAGTGGGTGATCAAAGGGTTGAATGTGAAAAGGGTTTAAATACCAGCGCTATGGAGTTTCAGTACTTTTTTGGACTAAAAAATGGTGGTGTAAGCTGCCCCCAACCTACCACTGAGGTAGTAGAATGGTAAAAAGTGCAAGTGATGTTGGGACCGGCGCTACCACATAAATATTATGTCTGTGCAATTCCATACACTGTATAATTCATATAAAACATATAAAAGTACATATAGTGCTTAAACCAAAGTGCTGCGTGCTGTAAAACTTTTTATATATTCGCATGGGCTGTGCTCAGTGTACCATATAAACACATGTGTACATATAAAGTGCTGAGTGCTATTGATAACCACGTGTGTGATTGCGTGCTATAACAAAGTTTGGCGCCAGTGGGTGTACCACCGATTGCACCGTTGCTTACCGCACTCTTAGGAAGGTGGCTCAGCACTCCCTGGTCACGCACTCTTAGGAAGGTGGCTCAGCACTCCCTGGTCACTAGAACAGAAAACAAGCCTCCATTGCGTAGTATATCCTTGTTAGGGTAAAACAACGTAGCATCCACTCACATTTAGGGAGTTCACTATCAGCTTGAGGTGTTCGCCGGGTCGCTTCCGCGTTCCACCAGCTCAAACCACCGTTCCCGGAAGTGACGTACTGACGTACGCAAACCACGCCCTACGCGTTTCGTCATACGACGTCATCTGGAGCGCTCCAGATGCAATCGGTGGTACACCCACTGGCGCCAAACTTTGTTATAGCACGCAATCACACACGTGGTTATCAATAGCACTCAGCACTTTATATGTACACATGTGTTTATATGGTACACTGAGCACAGCCCATGCGAATATATAAAAAGTTTTACAGCACGCAGCACTTTGGTTTAAGCACTATATGCACTTTTATATGTTTTATATGAATTATACAGTGTATGGAATTGCACAGACATAATATTTATGTGGTAGCGCCGGTCCCAACATCACTTGCTCTTTTTACCAAAGGGTTGAATGTGAGCCTAGGGGAGCGATTCTAACTGTATGGGGGTTGGGCTTTTGAAATTATCACAGAGACCTGTGATCCTATACAGAAGGATCACAGGAGCCCTGTGATCATTCCAGGGAGAAGAACGATCAGCTGTGTTTACAAGAGCCGACCATTCTTCTCTCTCAGCAGGGAGCGATCACGGGCGTCAGGTGGCAATCGGAGGTGCCAGCCCCGTGAATCGGAGTCCCCGCTGCCGAGTAGGGGCAGGAGCGCGCCTCCGGCGGGCGGTCCAGAAGTAATTGCAAAAATGCAAAATTAGAGAGAGAGATAAGCAGGTTGACTGAAGGAAAGACACGGGGGGGGGGGGGCTTTACTAAAACTGGTGCACACAGAATCTGGCACAGCTGTGCACAGTAACCAATCAGCTTCTAGGTTTTATTTGCAAAGCCTTATTGAACAAGCCGAAGTTAGATGCTGATTAGTTACTATGCTCAGCAGCTGCTCCAGATTCTGTGTGCACCAGTTTTAGTAAATCTCCCCTAAAGGACTTAATTTGTTACAGTTGGGCTCTGGATGCCAGGTCATTGTGAGCACCTGTGTCCTGCAGCAGAACTTGAAGTGGTAATAAACCAAAAACCAGAAATGTAATATATTGCAGATGTGGTGACTGCATCAGTTTTCATTTCCTAGGCTTTTTTTCCCCTTTCTTTTAACCTGCTGATCTGGCCAGTAATACACCTACTGTATTAGAGTGCCTCTGGATGAATGAGCACAGGTGGCACCTTTGGACAGCAACATTGTCAGTTGGGGGAAGGGGGTAGTTAGATGTACTAGCAGATTTAAATACATTAACAAATTGAAGCTAAACTCTGGCTATTGCTTATTAACAGTTACAGCAAACAGTTTTATTTCCTTTTGGGATAAAGGTTTTACATGAATAAATACATTTTGATGATTGTAAGCACCCCTGCTAATGTCAAATGGTTTTTCTCATCTCTGTAACTGATACATTCTGCTGGAGAGCTTGTTCTTTTGAAAAACAACAAACCTATTGGCTGGGTCACTAAATGAAAATAGCAGAAAGAAAGCATTAAAAAGGAAATCAATGCAGCCATCAAAAAAGAAGAAAGGAGTTGAAAAACTTCACACACTAATCATTTCACTTATCCAATCACATAAAAAAAGCTAATTCCTGTTCCCCTTTAATACCAAATCATGTCCTGTGAAATAAGTAAACATAAATTTTCTTATCACATTATTGGATAATTGAAGTTAATATTTACAAAATGTATTAACCGAAGGTTCTCAAGCTGTTTGTAAATCAGCCTCTTTATCTGTGTATAGGCTTCCCTGACCCACTCATACTCACTTCTTCGCTACTCCTGCTTCTCTTTCCACCTTCACAGTAGACACCATGCTCAATGTCTGGATAACAGGAGCATGTGATCCCCTCCCATTATGCAGAGCTCTAGCCCAGCGGAGGGGCTTTGATACCAGCTGACACCCAGGATTTTGATAAAAGCTGACACTAGGGAAGAAGGGGTAGGGGATCACCAAAGAATCAGGGGGTCAAATTCAGGCACTGTCACTTTAGCTCTGAATGTTTTTCCCCAGTTTCAAAAACTGTAAGGATCAATAATATGAAAATGATCTCTTTCAGCAGACAAAATGGGTACTAATATGTATAGGTAAAGTTGATTCAGGGAATATTTTTTTTCCCCTGCTGTAGCAAATTGGATCATGCTTTGCTGGGGTTTTTTCGCCTTCCTCTGGATCAACTGTGGGTATAGGATTGTGTATATGGGATTGTATGGTTGGGTTTTCTTTACTTTTTTTTGTTTTTTATTGGTTGAGCCAGATGGACTTATGTCTTTTTTCAACCTGACTAACTATGTAACTATATATAAATAATTTGTTGCCAGGGTCTGCAGTGCTTTCCTCTTACTGTAAATCAAGGATGTTTCTCAGTCCACCTACTTTTTTTCACAGCGAGGACATGCATAGAAGAAGTGACCACACAGCTAATGATTTTTATGAATTCCCCCAAAATAACTATCTTTGACTGTCAAAATCTTAGGGAGCTTAGAAATAGCAAGTGTTTTTCACACGTTTAATAATACAGTGCACCTCTCTAATAAATTATAAAACAGAATATGAATTTGCTATCAAAATGTCAATTTGTGTGCATAATAAAATACCAACATACGTAACAATATGGATAATAGTGTCCTTCTTTGATGATGAAACAAATAGTGCCAGTAACTGTGTTACATAGTGCACTGTGTATGTATAAACACATCAGAAAGTAGAAAGTCCCACAAACACAATCCAAATGTGAAATTCAGAATACACAAAGTGTGATCTCACATCCTGTACAAACAAAAAACTCACCGTAGATATGGGTCCTTTCATTATATGAAAATCAGCAGAACTTTATTCTCCACATTTGCCACAATATTTATGATAACCCTTAAAATCTTCCACTCTCTTCCATACCCCAAATACTGTAATACTGTCTCAAAACACTTTTAATAGGAGCAATAAAATGAATGCACTCATGTTTACAAGTGTTAATACTGCACCAGCATATAACAGCAAATAGGTTTTATGACCAAGCCAGGTACAGTATCTCACAAAAGTGAGTACACCCATCACATTTTTTTTTTAATATTTTATTATATCTTTTCATGTGACAACATTGAAGTAATTACACTTTGCTACAATGTAAGGTAGTGAGTGTGCAGCTTGTATAACAGTGTACATTTGCTGTCCCTTCAAAATAACTCAACACACAGCCATTAATGTCTAAACCGCTGGCAACAAAAGTGAGTGCACCCCTAAGTGGAAATGTCCAAAGTGGGCCAAAAGTGTCAATATTTTGTGTGGCCATCATTATTTTCTGGCACTGCCTTAATCCTCTTGGGCATGGAGTTCACCAGAGCTTCACAGGTTGCCACTGGAGTCCTCTTCCACTCCTCCATGATGACATCACTGATCTGGTGGATGTTAGAGACCTTACGCTCCTCCACTTTCCGTTTGAGGATGCCCCACAGATACTCAATAGGGTTTAAGTCTGGACCCATGCTTGGTCAGTCCATCACCTTTACCCTTAGATTCTTTAGCAAGGCAGTGGTCATCTTGGAGGTGTGTTTGGGGTCGTTATCATGTTGGAATACTGCCCAACGACTCAGTCCCTGAAAGGAGGGTGTCATGCTCTGCTTCAGTATGTCACAGTTCATGTTGCCATTCATGGTTCCCTAAATGAACTGTACAGTAGCTCCCCAGTGCCGGCAGCACTCATGCAGCCTAAGACCATGACACTGCCACCACCATGTTTGACTGTAGGCAAGACACACTTGTCTTTGTACTCTTCACCTGGTTGCCAACACACAACCTTGATACCATCTGAACCAAATAAGTTTATCTTGGTCTCATCAGACTACAGGACATGGTTCCAGTAATCCATGTCCTTAGTCTGCTTGTCTTCAGCAAACTGTTTGCGGGCTTTCTTGTGCATCATCTTTAGAAGAGGCTTCCTTCTGGGACGACAGCCATGCAGACCAATTTGATGCAGTGTGCAGCATATGGTCTGAGCACTGACAGACTGATCCCCCACCCCCTTCAACCTCTGCAGCAATGCTGGCAGCACTCATACGTCTATTTCCCAAAGAAAACCTCTGGATATGATGCTGAGCACGTGCACTCAACTTCTTTGGTCGACCATGGTGAGGTCTGTTCTGAGTGGAAACTGTCCTCTTAAACCGCTGTCTGGTCTTGGCCACCGTGCTGCAGCTCAGTTTCAGGGTCTTAGTAATCTTCTTATAGCCTAGGCCATCTTTATGTAGAGAAACAATTCTTTTTTTCAGATCCTCTGAGAGTTCTTTGCCATGAACTGCCATGTTGAAGTTCCAGTGACCAGTATGAGCGAGTTAGAGTGATAACACCAATTTTAACACACTTGCTGCCCTTTCACACCTGAGACCTTGTAACATGAATGAGTCACGTGACACCAAGGAGGGAAAATGGCTATTTGGGCCCAAATTGGACATGTTCAATTAGAGGTGTACTCACTTTTGTTGCCAGCGGTTTAGACATTAACCTCCTTGGCGGTAGTGTGGCTTGGGGTGGAATATCAGTGTCATTAGCGGTAACCCCGAGCCACACTCGGGGTACCACCAGGGAGCATCGCTGGATCCTGGAAGAGAGGTTACTTACCTTGTCCCCGGGATCCCGCAATGTATTCCTGCAGCATATGGCGGCCGGATCTTCCGCCTGATGCTCTGTGCCCTGCTTCCGTTCCCTAAGAGTGTCACGTCGCAGGGAGGTGGAACCGGCGGCAAATTTGAAAAGTAAAACACACAAACACACTGATATATTGTAATCCTATTGGATTACATTACTAAATAAAATAAATTGACATTATTTTGCCCCCCAGTGCCCTTGCCTGCAGTTTTACTGTACTATATATATATATATATATATATATATATATATATATATATATATATATATATAGAGATAGATAGATAGATAGATAGATAGATAGATAGATAGATAGATAGATAGATAGATAGATAGATAAAGATATATATATATATATGTATGTATGTATACACATATATATATATATATATATATATATATATATATATATATATATATATGTGTGTGTGTGTGTGTGTATATATATATATATATATATATATAATATTTGTATACATATATATATATATAATATGTATATATATATACACACACACACACATATATATATATATATATATATATATATATATATATATATATATATATATATGCTTTAACTTTATTATAGTTATTTATTATATTATAATTTATGATTTTGTGTTTCAACCTTTATCATACCCGAGATGTTATAAAGAAGAACGCACAGTAAAAAAAAATCATATGTAAATAGTTGGTTTGGGCTGCTCGTCCTTAAGAATTACATGCAAAATAATGGTACCACTTTCAGCACCTAAAATTGGAAACAATCCTACCGCCAGGGAGGATAATGGCTGTGTGTTGAGTTATTTTGAGAGGACAGCAAATGTTCACTGTTAAGCTGTACAAGCTGTACACTCACTACTTTATATTGTAGCAAAGTGTCATGTCTTCAATGTTGCCACATGAAAATATAATATAAAATATTTACAAAAATGTGAGGGGTGTACTCACTTTTGTGAGATACTGTATATGCTAAAGGCTCACTTTTCTCCTCTGGTGCTGGGAGACAAATCTGAGCCCTTCCTCCCTCATCTTTTGTAGACTTTTTCAAGGGTTTTGAAAAAGTCTACAAAGTATGAAATGTATTGTTAGTCAGGGCCTAAGCACACAAATATACAGATTGCTGTCCCAACATGCGGAAGAGGGGAGCAGGCCTTCAGCATACACCCAGCTGGGTACTGGCACCAGGTGAAGGAGAGCTGTTCATTAGCATATGCCATGAGGAGTGTTAATATAAGCATTTGGTATATACTATGATACTTAGTGATTTAGTAAATTAAATGTTTTTCAGTTAGAGTGTAAGATTTATTTTATAAAGGAGTTGAGAATCTTCACTTAATAAATTGACATTTCACTTTTATTATCAAGTCATGTAAGAAGCAAATTCCTGTTCACTTTAAATACCCAATCATGTAGAGAATAAATAGGTAAAGAGGTATTTGAATTTAATTCTCACAGGTTATCAGTTGTGTACCGCCAAAGTTCAGGGTTGGGACCCTTACTTTTTAATATCTTTATAAATGATATAGGGTCTGGGATTAAAAGTAGCATTTCAGTCTTTGCAGATGACACCAAGCTTTGCATTGGAATAACTTCCTTACAGGATGTCTCCAACTTAAAAGCTGGCCTCAATGCACTGTTTCATTGGGCAACTATGTGGCAAATGAGGTTTAATGTTGATAAATGTAAAGTTATGCACTTGGGGGCTAAAAATTTGCATGCATCATACATACTAGGGAGAGAAGAACTGGGGGAATCCATAGCAGAGAAGGATCTGGGTGTCCTGGTAGATCATAAGCTTAATAATAGCATGCAATGCCAAGCTGAGGTTTCCAAAGTAAGCAAAATCCTTGCTAGTATTACCAGAGGCATGGACTCCAGAGGGAAAGATATCATTTTGCCCCTGTACAAAACCTAATCTGGAATATGCAGTTCAGTTTTGGGCACCAGTTCTCAAAAAGGATATCGGGGAACTGGAGAAAGTGCAGAAAAGGGCAACCAAACTGATATGAGGCATGGAGGAGCTCAGCTATGAGGAAAGATTAGAGGAACTGAATTTATTTTCTCTTGAGAAGAGGAGATTAAGGGGGGATATGATCAACATGTATAAATACATAAGGGGTCCATATAGTGAACTTGGTGTTGAGTTGTTCACTTTAAGGTCAACACAGAGGACAAGGGGGCACTCTTTACATCTAGAGGAAAACAGATTTAGTCTCCAAATACGGAAAGGTTTCTTCACCGTAAGAGCTGTGAAAATGTGGAATAGACTCCCTCCAGAGGTGGTTCTGGCTAGCACACTAGATTGCTTTAAAAAAGGCCTGGATTCTTTCCTAGGTGTACATAATATAAATGGGTACTAATATTTATAGGTAAAGTTGATCCAGGGAATATCCGATTGCCTCTCGGGGGAATCAGGAAGGAATTTCCCCTGCTGTAGCAAATTGGATCATGCTTTGCTGGGGTTTTTCCACCCTCATCTGGATCAACTGCTGGTATAGGATTGTGTATATGGGATTGTATGGTTGGGCTTTCTTTACTGTTTTTTTTTTTTATTGGTTGAGCCAGATGGACTTGTGTCTTTTTTCAACTTGACTAACTATAACTACTATATGATTGGATAGTTGAAGTGAAACTTCATGTTATTTACTGAGTGAAGATTCCCCCACTCCTGTAGTAAATCAGTCTCTTTAAAGCTGCTTTAAATAAAGAAGGTCAAAGATTGTTTTTAATTTTTATAATAGACTTCACAGGACCAACAACAATCACTTTGGTTAGGTTTCTTCTCACTTAATGTGTCTCAAGGGGAGCTTCCCCAATGAGACAGTAATAACACCTTACAGTTTTCTTACAGTTTTTTGGGACACCTAATAATTTCCCACTCTATTCAAAACTAAAAAAACTGTCAAGACAGTAGATATGCTTATAAGCTATTGTTTAAAGGGCAATTTCAAAATTCTACAAAATTTTTGATACTCCAAAAATGAAAAGGTGAACTAACTTACTACTCCCTCCCCAAATTCCTAGTCCCTGCTGCACTTAGCAAAGATTAACTTCTGCCATCCATGCCAGCCGATGCAATGGTCAGGACATCTGAAAAATGCTGTACACAGTCAGGAGGCTGTGAAGCATTATAATATTCACAATAGTGAGCAGACAATGGTCAGTGCAGTATGTGACCACCTCCACCCAAGGAGGTAAATGCAGTAGGAATGAGTGTTGGGAGATAGGGGAGGTGTTGTGAGTTAGTTCACCATTTCATGTTTTGTGAAAAAGGCAACAAAACTGTGACGGTACTCACCGTCACTGGGAGTGAAAGACAGATACTTAATGGTTTGGATTGCTTCAAGTGGAACAGTAATATTTGTCAGCAATATCTCTCAAGAAATGTAATGATTTAAATCCCAATTTACACTGTGAGACCTATAGCCTGTTGCCATGAAGTCTGACTCCTAAATAATCATAGCAATACGTAGATGTGTATTCCATGTTCTTCAAAGTAGGAGACGGACAGACTGTCATTGGCAGTCTTGTCCTATTGTCTGTTTTGAGGTGGGATGTGGATTGTGTTAAGACTGTCTGTTTCATTGTTAAATGTTAATGACCTCACATTGTTCTGTCAAGATGGCTAGATAATCAGTTCAGGTTAATTCTATTTCTGTATACAATTTCATCTTCATATGAAAATGTAATCAGGCAGAGGGGAGGGATTTTGTACACTGTATGGGAGTGACTGAGTGTAAAACTTTTATTGGATTGTAAATGTCATGTCCTGTTCCCCACAAGGTCCACCTGGGCAGTAACCTTTTGGGGAAAACTGTATAAAAGAGCAGCTGTACCATTAAACCTTGAGTTCTAATTTACCCTCAAGAGTCCTGTCTCTTATTGGGGAAACTGCTACATGGGGTTGCTATGCTCTTCATACTCCCTTGAATGATCACTAAGCTCTTGTAAGAGCTTGTTCCTGTTCCTGCTTCACTTTCTGGGGAAAGAGTGGTTCACCCACTGGAACCTGGAGCCTTGTTGTAGGTCCAGGGTGGGTAGGAGACAGCGAGACCCCAACCAAGCTGCGGCGGTTCGTGGGGTCTGCGGTTGTTATGGTATCTGGTGGAGTGCTTGGAGCCCTCGGGAAGCACTAGGAGCATCCGTCAACGGAGGTACCCAGTCGGGGTGCCAGGTGATCCGTTACATTGATGGCAAGCAGTGGGATGCTTCCTGCAGTCTGGGACATCCAAACCTCCACTGGGATCCAAGGTCTGGATAGCAGAAGAGGAGAAGGTTCCAAAACTTGTACAAGCTAAGTTGTTGGCTAGCTTTGTATGAGGGCGGCTGGGAAAATCTGGTATATATGTTCATGACTGCAAGGAAGCCATATACTGATGGAAGACCACAAGTACAGTGTGGGTCGGCGGTTCAGTTACAAAAACCTTTAACGCCGGGCTCACTTATATGTGGCCGCGGGTTCGTGCCTGAGGTCAGGCACGTGTCTGTTCACTGGTTTAGGCGTGATTCAGGTCCGAATTTTTGCCTGAATTCGCACCTGAACCATACCCAAACAGGCACAGGACCCTTTTGCAATCCGCTCCACGGCTGCCTCTGACCTGTGTGAAATGGCCTCATTGAGAGACGGTCACACTCGCATGTAATGCAAATTGGATGAGGGGAAAGATAAGGTTTTGACTGGGCTATTGCAGGACATTCATAATTTTTACTCTTGATCCACCATAAATTACTTTGACTTAGTGCTGAAAGATTAATTTTCACACAAGCTTTTATTTTGCAATAGACGGAATTTACCTATATGCATCATATTCCAGTATTTTGTGAACAAAAGTATCTTCTTGTTTTTTTTTGGGGGGGTGGTTGTTTTGGGGGCGTCTTTTTTCTTTAGAAGATATCCAATCCCTGTTGATATAATGCAACTCTACAATTTAATGGCACCACCACCTTACTCCAGTGTAGGTATCAGGATTTTAAATTGTAGAATTGCGGCACATGGGCTCTTATGAACTTTGGCCTAAAGCTCTGGCTTCACTCTTATCTGAGCACAAAACCTTTTCCTAGTTTGCAGCTTGCTCACTCTCATTCTTTAAGCAAACTCCAGATGTGTTTTAATAACTGCTAAAATGGTTGACCGGCGCACCTTTACTCTGATCTTAGTTACTGAGTTCTGTAACTCCTTTCTTAGCCACTGTGGGGCATATATTAAAAGTTTTCTTGTTTCCACTATAAGTTTTAAGAATCAACCTTTTGTAGACAGCACTTGAGTGGTTTTATGTAGCTTTCACTGACTGATGATTGAACCAACTGTACTTACAGGGATATTTAAAACTGAAGATAATGTTTTGTACCCTTCATGCATTTATACAATTTTTTCTTTAGTTTTCATCTTCTTTTGAAAAGATGTTTATTAAAGTTTTCAATAAATGTATACAGCACAAGTAATGGTGCAAACAATTGCGCATACAAATGGGGAAGTACAAAAAAAGGTCAGCACATAGGTCGAAGTCAGCAAACGCTAATAAGGTTGGTAGAATACATCACTATAGCATCAGACAAAGCGAGTATGATCAATGTATGAGGATGCGCTTACCAAAGGGACAACCCCTCGGCGTGGGGTCTGCACCCCTGGGTCAGTAATACACTTCAGCTTTCATCTTCATGACTGTTAATCAAGTCAGGAGAGAACCTATATTTTACAATTTTTTTATTCACCTGAAAATTTGAATGTAGAGCTATGGTCTATGGAGAATCAATGCAGGAATCCAGACAATCAAGATCCATGAACTATATGATTCCTTTTAGAATGGAAAAAAAAAAGATCTATATTAATGCCAATTCATATTTTGCCAATTCACATTGTGGATTGATTGAATCGCTAGCTTACAGTAGCCCTTCACGTCCCCAAATAAATAAATTATGCAAAAAAAAAAAAAAAATGAGCAATTATTTAACAATTCACTGTTGGAGGCCAGTTGTTAAGGCAACTGCATCATCATTCAAAAACTGTTTTTGTAAGTTGTGAAAGCCTATAGTTTCCACAACACAGGTTGAAATACTTGCACGAATATCACATTTTTAATGTTTGATTATTTTAAAGATAAAGTCACATTAAAAATAATTTTTGCATTCCAGTGTTTTAAAATTAAAAAAAGAACACAGAAGAAAATTTTAACAGTGTTTGTTGCCTAGTAAAAAGAGAACATTTGTCAAGATTTTTAAAGGATTGTATGTAATTAGTTTATATATAAACTGTGCTTAGATTTTTAATTTTTTTTTGGTAACATTGCAGTACTCAACTATATAGTACTCAAAGAGGTCTATTTACCAAAAGAGTAAAGAGTAGAAAATGTCCGCTAAACAAAATGAATGTTCACATAGCAATGTAAGCTGTGATATTTTGTAATAGTCAACTAACTGCCGGACAATTTATTAATACAGAATTTTATTTTATTCATTGATTGAGTGAATAAAGTCAACATGAGTTTACTTTATTACTTTTGCTAAGTGAATATTCACTTTGATAGTCAAGTATTCGATACTGCTTTAGTAAATCGACCCCAATTTGCAAGACACGTTATATATACATATGAGAGTTTTCTATGAAAGGAAAGGCAAGTTAAACTGAAGTTGTAATAAATATGCTCTAGGAAAAATATTTCACCTGCATGTCAAAAGTTTAAGCTTCTCTTTAGAAGCCTATTACATAAAATGTTCTAGTTACAAGTATCCATAATGCAATATTATTAATATAATTAATAATAATTATTATAATAATAATTATTATTATTATTAATATAGTAACCAGATACTTTACTGCTCCAATCGGATGTATGTGCAAGCTCAGACTTTTATTCCTTTTTTTGTCATTATTTGAGGTAGTAGGGCGGCTGCTATTAACCTGTTAAACTGCAGAAACTTTTCTTAGTAAATCAGTATAAATCTCTACACCTCTTCTGGGTTATTTGGAGTAATAACGGATTTGTAGGAGTACATCTACAACTTTTGGTAATTAGCAAATCCAATTTTTCCCCCGTTTGTTTATGACTGACATTTGGATTAAAGTTTTATCCCTGAAAACAGTTACCTGCCCACACTGTCTACTATTAACCCATTGCTGTGCAGATCTATGTAACATAAATAGAATCATTAAAAAATAATACTATGCTGCATCATTAAATATTGATTTGAATACAATGACATTGTTGCTTATAAATCCACACACCTTTGAGCCAGCTGCTAAGCATTCTCATTCAATGCAAGCCAGACAGGAAACTCATTTAGCTGTGAACATTAAAACAGTAGTATAGAATTAATTTATGAGCTTCTGCTCCATTCAGACAATCTGTTATACTGGTGTAATTTCTGAGTGGTCTAAAATCCTCTCCATCCCTCACTCTACTCTAACACAAAGCTCTAGAAAAGAAGTATTATAGAAACACTTACTGGTGTATATATCACAATGTATCATAGCGTAACATGTTTCTGTACCAAGAAGCAGAAAGATTTTGCTTTTACCTTTTGTGTTTTGTGCTTGATAGTTTCCATATTTGTGTTTGAGTTATGACAGGGGAAACGCGTGGTTTAGTTAAGTGCATTAAACTGTTGGAAATAATCTTTAGCAGATCTGCATTAAATCCTTTACTTGAGGTCATCCATCTACACAAGTGTCTTTTAGGAAGAGTTTTAGAAGACAAGAGGCAGCTTATGGGTGCCAATAGGCAGCCCTGTACCCTAACAGCTTTCATCACAAATATCCTCAGAAAACGAGTGGAAATCTTCCATGCAGATGTTAAAAAAGAACTCTGCCAGGTTCCTTTAAAACCAACTATGTAGCAAAAACTGAACAGAAAAAAAAAAAAACCATCCTGAGAAGACAACTGTAAGGCTACATGCACATGGGCGCATTTGCTCCTGCATAGACATGAATGGGTGAAGGTGGCTGAATGCACTATTAGTGTAAAGTGGCACACGAGCATGTCCATGTGCGTGCCCTATTTTATGCAAATAGTGGCGTAAACCTGCATGCAGCCACCTTCACCAATTGATCAGCGGCAGCTTTACGCAACTCCAGGACATCCCAGACACCAAAACTGTGCAGCCTTTTAAAGCTGCATGGTTATATGCTCCCATGTGTATGAAGCCTTAATGCTGCCTATATGCCTCTAACAATTGCACCTGTGTGAAAGAATTTAAAAAGCTACAAGCCACTCCTCCTCCTCATGTCACAACTGTCAATAAAGCACACAAACACAGACACAACATGACTCCTGCTGACTCCCAGTATACACAGAAGGAAATCTGATAAGAGACATATAGGGGTTCTTTTACTAAAACTGGAGAGTGCAAAATCTGGCGCAGCTGTGCATGTTAGCTATGGCTTTCATGCTGATCCTTTGAACTTAATATTTTAGGGTAACCAGCCCAAAACAAGTATGCCTTGATTCTACTGGCTCAGGGTCTGTGCCAGGCAGCCCACATTTTCAGATCAACAATAGCCGTCCACATATTTTTGTCAACTCAGGCCCTCTTTAAGGTTACCTCAATGTAGCTTTTATATATATAAAGAGAGAGGGGGTGAGAGGGAGAGGGAGAGAGAGAGGGGGCAGAGAGAGGGGGAGAGGGAGGGAGAGAGAGAGAGAGAGAGGGAGAGGGAGGGGAGGGGGAGAGGGAGAGAGGGGGGCAGAGGGAGAGAGAGAGAGAGAGAGAGAGAGAGAGAGAGAGAGAGAGAGGAAGAGCGAGGGGGAGGGGGAGAGGGAGAGGGAGAGAGGGAGAGGGAGGGGGAGAGGGAGGGGGAGAGGGAGAAGGGGAGAGGGAGAGGGCGAGAGGGAGCAGGGGGAGAGGGAGAAAGGGAGAGGGAGAGAGGGAGAAGGGGAGAGGGACAGGGCAAGAGGGAGAGGGGGGGAGGGGGAGAGTGAGAGGGAGAGGGAGGGGGAGAGGGAGAAGGGGAGAGGGACAGGGCGAGAGGTTGAGGGGGGGAGAGTGAGAGGGAGAGGGAGGGGGAGAGGGAGAGAGATAGGGAGAGGGATAGGGAGAGAGATTTTGAACCTGAAAATGCATGTTAACCATTTGTAGCAGAACGTAACTTTATAATGTTCTGGGTGAATGGGTAAAACTAATAAGTAAATCTAATTTTTCCAAATTATTATAAATCAATATAGTAAAACAATATTCATAGCACTTAAAGGAGCATATATGATGACTATACTGTATATAGTGATAGCATATATTTCTATTTCTTTAAATGTAAGTATGCAAATACTACAACAGAGTAGAAACATAACATAAGAGTTTACTAGCATCTAAATAGGTAATTCACAGTTATACCATTGTAATATAAATAAAGAATATGCAATGTACCTAATATAGGGAACAAATGTATTGCCTAAACCAAAAGTTCCTTTAAACAATTAAGTATGTATATGTCTATATATCTATACATATATAGCTGTACTGTGTGTTCATATTAGTAATGTATTATGCATATTTGTTCTAATATGAATAACTTCTGTTTTCTCCACTTTACAGTAAAGGCTGATGACATATGGGCAATTTTATTGCAGCTAATCCACCCCACCCCCACCCCATTTTCTACCCCCAATTTGTGAAAATCATAATGATTTTCTACGAGATCACTAACAGTGAAGTTTTTAAAGTGATTTGTTCAGCGTTTCAACTCCGCAGCAAAACAGCCAGCGGCAATCGCTCTTACTGCTATTCTACGAGATGTTATAGCAATCGCTATATTTAGTTGCAAATCGCTAAAGGAGAGTGAAGTGCAACATAGCACAACCCAATGCTGTAGTAAATCGCCAGTGACTCTAACGATCAAATAGTTAGCTACAGTTCGCTGTTAATCGCTGGCATTAGCGATTTTTAGCAGGAATTAATCTTTGTGACAAAAATTGCAGTGTGCCATTAGCCTAAGAATTTAAATAAAAATTGGAAGAAAACACACACTCATACATACACACACATTACCGTGAAAACAATGGGGTTGATTTACTAAAACTGGAGAGTGCAAAATAAGCTGCAGTTGTGCATGGTAGCCAATCGGCGTCTAACTTTAGCTTGTTCAACTAAAGATTTGACAAAAAATAAAATGGAAACTGACTGGTTTCTTTGCAAAGCTGCACCAGATTTTGCATGCTCCAGTTTTAGTAAATCAACCCCAGTTGGTGTATTATAAATGTATTGTAAAGCAGTTAACTAGTATTCATGTGTTTTACTTTTCTGCATTTTGAAAACCAGTTTTACCTTTTTCTACATTTAATTGACAGATACATACTTCTAGCTGGGTTATATGATCGTTAGGACTTGCAAACTGGCAATAAAAGAGAATATCAGTGACTGGTCACCATGCTGGACTGCTGATTCCACTTAATCTAGCACTATTATACAATGCACACCCCATTGGCCCAATTATGTAACAAAAAGAGAGGATAAGATACACAGCCAAGTGCCCTGTAGCCTCCCCAGAGAAATTGCAGCCAAGGTCCACGCGAATCCCATCAAACCAGCCTAATTCTCTGCCTCCTCTAAATACCCCAAGCCCATTAGACCTTAATTTGCAGTCTCTCCTTGTATCCTGCAATTTAGTGATTTAATAAAAGGTATGGCTAACTTCACAAACGTAGAGATTAAGCCAGAGGACACAAAGAAATCTAGTACAAATCCCCAAAGCAACATCTTGTTATGGGCTTCAACTATCATATTATCAATATGGCGTGTGGCTATTAGATTTGACTCCTGACAATAGCACTTAAAGGCTAAATTATGCAGATTAGAAAGCTGCTCATAGCGATGGACAACAGGAAAAAAAAAAAAAAAACCTTTGTAAGGTGGAGTTCACATTGGCCTAATAAGCAGATTTCTTCATCTGCTCTGATCTGATCAGCAAAAGTCTATTATTTTCTTACAGTATCAATTGCATTCAAATCAGATTTCCCACATCTGTTTAAAGTGATCCTAAAGCTGCATGTGAAACAGACACATAAATATATACTTTCCAATGATATGGCTGTATACTGTATATACAGGAAAAAATAAGAATTTTGACTAGCTGTTATTTTCTAAATATTATTACTATATAGTGTCATTAATTTACTGATATGCATTATTACTTGAAATTGTATCCACGTTTGAGCATATGATATACAATTATATGTGTGTGTGTGTATTTTTTATATGTAGAATTATTTTTTCCTGCAGACATCTGTTTTCATTCCAATATAAGTAAGTATATGACTTCTATTAATAACGATGTATAATGCATCTACCGGCAAGAAGTTTCCTCCAATAAGTTTTGTTACATCACGATAGATAGATAGATAGATAGATAGATAGATAGATAGATAGATAGATAGATAGATAGATAGATAGATAGATAGATAGATAGATAGATAGATAGATAGATAGATAGATAGATAGATAGATAGATAGATAGATAGATAGATAGATAGATAGATAGATAGATAGATAGATAGATAGATAGATAGATAGATAGATAGATAGATTGTAAACTGGAACTGCTGTTAATGTACGGTACTGGGTAAATTGTCGGCACTATAACTATAATAAACAAATCAAAAGGAAATAATAACTAAATAGAGTAAATTAGATCATTAACTACAAGCAATAGTTTTATTACAATGCAGCGATCTGCAGATATATCTGTATTTGCACATTTGTAGCAATGTGCTTTCCCCTATGTATATTTAAGCTACAAAGTCATATATTCCATCTCTTTACTTTTTCAGGATATTTATTTAGTTAATGCTGTGTACAGGGCAGAGGGCTTCAGAGTTGTATCCCTAAGTTTTTTCTACGACTTTACTACTTCTAGAAATCTAGAGCTGTAGGAATATACACCCAGAGCAGATGTTAAAATATAGCAGCTATTTATTAAACAGGAAACGTGTTTTTATCCATGAAAACTGTGCTGTTTGTCAGTTCAGCAGCCACACGTGTGCGGTGTGTGTGCGTTTGTCAGCACAGCAACAGGGGACAGGAGAAAGTACCTGCTCTGCTTGCCATGGGAAACAATGAAGATTACCTACAATGCAAATGAGGGAAAGGAGTGTAGGGCAGGTTTCATCAGACTGCTGTCTTCTGTACATACACACATTCTCTTGCACACACATGCACACACAGTGTGTGGCTCTCTGGGACTCCAGTGACGTCACCCTGATCTTCGCAGATCTCCTGGAGAGAACCGAAAAGCTCTCTAAACTGTCTGCTAGATCAGCTCAGTGCAGCATCTGCACGGCCAGACTGATAATCGCTGGGGATCTAGTGCCTGGAAAGCGCTGTCACACCACAGATCTCTCTGCTGGTAAGTCCCTCATTCTACAAACCTCCTGCATTTCATTCTGGGGTCACTTGAAAACTTTTCACCGATCTAGAAAAAAAAAAAAAAAATATTTTTCTCTTTAACTTCCCTCTGTCTTGTCATAGCTTGGTCTAGCAGAGAAATCTTTAGAAACAGAGAATTTGTCTTACCTGCCTGCTCAACCGTGTAATAGCTTAATCACTTATTACAATGTCATTTATTTCCACATTGAGATTGATACATTTTTTATGTTAGCTTTGCCAGTGAAGAAATATTATACTAAATTGTATGATCATATATATATACATATGTGTAAAACCAGGGTGAAGTAGGAGTAGTGGCAATAGTAGTTGTCAGAGCAGAACAGCTGCAAAAGTTGTACAAATATATTATACGGTATTAATAATTAACTATCATTCAGTACTACTACTGCATGGGAGTAAATTATTAATACTTATTACTATAACTATATAGTATTATATTATGTATAATTTATTTCTATCCAAGTCTGAAAGCATATATATATATATATATATATATATAGAAATAGAGAGCTACAGCATATATATATATATATATATATATATATATATATATATATATATATATATAATGAGAGAGATACAGCATATATATATATATATATATATATATATATATATATATATGTATATATCATGTATATATATATATATATCTAGAGAGGGAGAGAGGGAACACTTCCTGTAGAAATAAAGTATTGTTAATTTACTGCTAGGCAAATGTATTTATGTGTACCTATATTAACATTTAAGCATATATTTTTATATGCTCTAATACATTAGAGTATTGTATTATAGCATATTTAAATGCTATAATATAATGTCAGCACTTCCTGTAGTATTAAAGTATTAATAATTCTCTGTTAAGCATGTACTTGGAGCTACATTTGAGTGTGTATATATATATATATATATATATATATATATATATATATATATATATATATATATATATATATATATATATATATATATATATATATATATATATATATATATATATATATATATATATATATATATATATATATATATATATATATATATATATATTCATAGACATCCGATTTCATGTCAGCACTTATTTTAGTACTTAATTGGCCTGTAGTATTTTGATGTGTTGTACTTACCTTGTGAACCTGATGTATAAATGGCTCTGAAGATTGCAGCAGCAAATTGAAGTGCGGATATTATTTGGAGTATGTATTCCTTACAGATCTTAACCTGTGTTTGTCCAGCACCCATCATTCTTTTTGGATTGTATGGACTACATGTACCCCACTGTTTTGGCTGTATTCTTTTGAATACAGACATCTAATTCCATGTCAGCACTTCCTGTATTAAACTAATAATAATTTACTGTATGCATATGTACTTGGAACTGTATCCAAATTTGATGAGCATAAGATATATATATATATATATATAATTTTTATTTGATTTTTGTCATACAGACATCTGTTTTCATGTCAGCACTTCCTGTATTGTTCCCCTTTCTTCCTACTGATTAGCCCCCAATTTGCTGAGGCCCTGCTTCCAGTATTCTGTAAGCTGCACAGTTGACAGCTACAATTGCCTGTGTTATCCTTAACCACTTAAAAAATGTGTTATTATTTGGATAGTCATCCGGATTAAATGTGCCTTGGGTGACCTCATAACGCAGATGCCCATTTTAATAGGTTCATGGCAGCCTCAAGGCTGGATGTCTAGTGTCAGATCTGCTTCTACTGATTGGGAAGGGGTGGGGGGTGACATCTTAGTAAGTATGATGAGGTTTAGGTATATGCAATATTCGATATCTATAAGTAGATGTTTCCCAGTGGAAGCCTAGGGGAAAGCCAAATATTGATCATTCTATTGTATTGTGATAGGGGTATGTTTGGTAGGTCTGTGTGAGAGTTACCTGTATCAGCAAGAAATGAAATAAAGTGCACTGTTATGAGCAGCAAGTCTTTGAAAAGGAGCCTGAACTGTGTAGACAGCCTCTTCATTTGCAGGCTTTGACTTCTTTCCCCAGCCTTGAATCTGAGACCTTGACATCTTTATACCTTGTATAAATTCTTTGGTGCCCCTGCACTTCGTCAAACCTGACAAATATGCTAGAAAATATAATTCCAAAGGGGGTTAGCTCACTTTACAAACTTTAAGGATTTAAGCAAAAACAGTTTGCTCTTGGACTAGATCTCCCAATTAGGCAGCCACTATTTATGTGTGTTTTTGCACAATATCAAGACTTTGAGAAAAACTCAATTTCTTGCAAAGCCTGATAGATCTGACAAGACACACATTTTTTATTTTTTTTCAAATGGCTAATAAATGTAATACTTGGGGCACGTGAAAGATTTGCCTTTCTAATCTTTGGCAGTTGCGATCTGTGCAGCTTGTTAGGTTTGATAAAGTTCATTGCCGCGGCAGTAAAATATGGATCACGTGACGCCCAAGCAGTTAAGACCAAAAGCGTGCAACTTTTTTTTTTACTTATAAAACATTCATAAAAAGGGAGGAAAATTTTGAATGGGGATTCCAAAAGAGGGGAGTAATTATGTCTGTAAAAACACAAGTGCAGAAGGGGCTGTGGGCTGATTAGAGGCATTTCTCATGCCTGGATGAAATAGATCAGTATCTCCTAGAACCTAAACCACAAAACTGTTAAAGGTATAATTGCTAGCGGTCCTGTATTAGGTGTCATTTTTCTATCCTTAATAATTATGGAAGAAGTTAATGATCTGTCAAAATAATGGTCAGTGTATTTAAAATTAGTGAGTTAGCCTTAAGATATTAAACAACCCCCCACCCCTCCATCTTCCTAAAATACCAAAAAAAGAAAAAAATTTGGAACAATGTACTCACACTTCCTGAATATAGGCTTGTAAGACACTTAATCCAGGGCTACTGGACAATTAGCCGCAGATTAAAGGCTCATTTGTAACCCCGAATCTGATGCCGAATTATGGCTTTACAATGTGCGACTATTTTTTCCCTCTATTTTATTGTTTTAATGAAACAGAAAACCTGCCTATAAACGGTTTAGGTAATACAGTATGTACATAATGCAAGTATTAGCTCTGACATATTTGAGCAATGCACCCCCAAATCAGAAAAAAAGCAGACATTTAGGAAAAATTATATATATATATATATATATATATATATATATATATATATATCCTCCTACTGAGACAAAGATATATACCTAACTAATCTATTTTTTTGGTGGTATCTAATATACAACCTATATTTGCCTGTTTTTACAGATTCTGCTATGGAACTAAGTCTAACTAAGACTGCTTCCTCCTATGTTGATTTAGGTAAGTAGGATATTTTTTGGATATATTATTATCTCTGTAATATTATATTTTTTAACATGTTATTATTTATTTACTATTATTTTATACAGAGATTTTGCCTATTCATTTTTAAGTCTGCAATGAACAACAGACATTGTGATGGCTAAAGTATAATAATTATTATTTGTATTATTATTATTATTATTACTATTATTATTATTATTATTCATACTGTGCATATGTCCTTAGAATTATTACCACTTAGAATTATTACTAACTTATCCTGGAATCAAACAATATAAACCTGCAACAAAAGTGAGTTGGGTAAATGGTCTACAAAAGTTATTGTTTTTTTTTTGTTTTTGTTTTTGTTTTTTTTCTGTAAGAAAAGCATATAATAAGCCAGGAAAATATATGAATGCATCATCCAAAGAATCGTATACATAATCACTCAATATACACCATTTCCATTTTTAGATGCACTTTACCTCTTTTCCTAGCTACTAGCATTTAGGCAGCAATAATATTGCTTTCCAGGGCTTAGAATTATCACTACATTGCTAAAAATAGAGGAGCTTGATGCTTAAAAGGACAAAAATATTTGTCACCCTATTTATTTCTATCCATACTAAAGGGGGTTATACACATACGCTGCCTGAAATTCCATCCATTTGTTGTAGCATTTATTTAGCAAGCATGAAATGTCCAGTTTGCTGCTACTGAAAAGTCATTTTGAAGAGCTAAGAAAGTGTTTATGCTAGTGGAGGAGTAACATTATTACTATAACCTTAAGCCTACTGTTGCTATACATTAAACAATGGATTTATTCTATGGATTTCCTGACACTGTTTAGATCACAGTTGCCATTAAACCTGACCCTAAGTAGAATTTTGACCCCCCTTTTCAGTTTAATGGGTGGATACAGTTTAACAAATATTTATTTAAATAGCTAATGAGGGTCTGAGTAGGAGTTGACCTCTCAGGATGGCTCACTTTTCATTTGGGTTTCAGTGGGTTTTATATGACTTGTCCACTAAGTGGGTTTACATAGCAGTTTGTCAGCAATGGGCCTGATTTACTAAAGTTGAGCTCACTGATGACTAGGGTGAGCAGTGTTTGCTTTCTAATGCCATCAAATTGAAGGTGGTACAACCCTACACATATATATGCACCTCTCAAAGGCCAAAACCAATGGAAGATATCTGAGATACTACTCTCTATAGATCATTCTTAAGAAAAAGGTAAGTGTCTTTTTTTAAAAGAATTTTTAGCACATAAAATTGCACAAATTAGAAATATGCTAAAATATGTTTCTAGAATTTGAAATAAAACTTAATGTGTAACTATAAATAAATAAGTTAATCTTTTTATTTCCTTTATTTATCATTATATATATTATTTATATAATAAAAAAAAAAAACAGGACAAAGTATGCAAAGAACACAAACTGTAAAATAAATTTGAAGATGTTAATTTACAATTTTTTCACCCAATGTTCACCCAACTTTTACCCAAGGTTCACATATTTCTACATTGGATTCAATAAGAAATTGTGTGAAATGTTTATGACACTTGGGTGAATGCATTGATAGACCCCCAAATATAATTTATTTAAAAGGTCCCTATCAGGATAGACATTGTAAACTGATAACTGTAGGAGGTTATTATTTGTAACAAAAATATTTAATCCATACATTTAATTATATTTTTCTTCATAGTTACATGTCAGCCAGGCTGTCCAAAAAAAAAGTAGCAACAGTTGGATCAAGTTATAACACTTCAGTGGCCATTTGTTATCAACATGGTTTAAATCTTCTTTTAAAAACAATGTATCTGAAACTTTTGAAGCATACCTGGTAGTGTCCTAACCCTCCTCAGCATCAATTTTACTGGATGGCTTGGTCAGCTTGAACAATTTACATTAAAATATAAATGCAAAAAAAAAAAATATATATATATATATATATATATATATATATATATATATATATATATATATATATATATATATATATATATATATATATATATATATATATATATCATACTGAATGCTATAATTACAGGTATTATGTAAAGCCAATATTTTTTTTGTTTTGTTTTGTTTTGGATAGAACAGTAAGGACTGAGACCCTTGTCAGATTTTTTAATTTTGTTTTGTTTTTTGTTTTGTTTAAGTCCGATTGGGAACTTTTTCCTTTTCTTCCTGTCCCACAGACAGTATGAGGGGATTACTCCAAAGCAAGTTGGTGACCACTCTTAGACAATTGTCACCAAAACATTTATTCCCACTAGAAAATTGCCCTTAACCTGTTCCTGTGAGACCTCAAATATTATGAAATGTTCATCACTTTCTCTTTAAATATATATATAAAAAAAAAAAAATAGCCCCCTGGACCAACAGTAAGGGTGAAGCTTCTTAGCAGTAACACAGACAATGATGGAAACCTTACAGAAGTTCTAACACTTTTACATTCTAACTAAATCTAAAATAAAATATTTTGGCTTTGCATCCATATTAACAAATAAAATTACCACACTACAAAAGGTTTTTTCACTGCATGCCTTTAATTTTGTCAGTGTTTTATGCCCTCTGTGTTTTTTTTTTTTTTTTGTTTTTTTTTTTTTTGTTTTTTCAGTGGAGCAATGCTTTATAATTTGTGCATGGGTATGCACAAATTCATGTTTGCATGCCTTCCTTACCATTTGCACACATCAACAGTAAAAGCTTGCCTGAGTCCAAGACTGGGAAGCATGTGCACAAGTTTTAGAAGCAGGCATTCGATACAGGCTAGGTTGGTGCATGCACAGTGATTGATAAATAAATATCAAATAAGTTGGCTAGAAGCAATTCAGGTATATTATTATATGTATATGATGATCACAACTAGTACTCCATCCAGTATGGGCTTTGCTCATTTTTACAGTTTTTAGTTACATAGTTAGAAGTAAAAGACACAAGTCCTTCTAGTTCAAGCAATTAAGTATAGTTAGGTAAATACAATTATGCATTACATTATAGAATAACTAGCTCAGCTTCAAAATATTCAGATATATACAATCAGAAAAATCTAAAATTTTCAATATCATAAATGAACACAGTTTTATTTCACAGGTATTAATAGTATAAGAAAAGTTATAATACAAGTTAGCTAAAATAATTATTGATCTCTATATAACATTTTTTATAATTTGTTGTAATTAGTACATGCAAAGGTTAAATGATTTATGGTAACATAAAAAGCATTATCATCATATTATTTATATGCTGTAAAAATTATTTTTTCAGTTCCAAAATCTTGCTCACCTGTTCCTATGAGGAAAGGGCATGTAGCAGTCTGTCAGGTCAATGGTCATGTGTGCTTGACTTATGTGAATTCACGTGCATATATATCAGAGGAGCCAACCATGCATGTGCATTGCATGCAGGTGCACTTTAGTTTTGGTTATATAGAAACAGGGTAAGGAATCCCTGCTGTATCCTCTGAGACTGATGACCAGCAAGCCAGCTTCCAGCCTTGAGAATCAAGCCACTCTAATTTTGGATTCCAAAGCCCTAATTTGGGGTCTGAAGGATATGCAGGAGGGCATACACCTAAAATGAAGTTGGTCAGGTTTAACCAAGAGCTATTTTTTTGTCAGTGCACCCCCTCCAACTTCTATAGGCCTAAACCAGCCCATTTGGGTAAGCTTAAAACAAATATATCAATATAACAATCAATATATGTATTGGAGCTAGAGTAAAAGTAAAGATAGTGACTAACTGAAGGCCCCAGAGGGTGACTCAGCCTACTTTTATTAGATATGTCCCACCTTCCACAATACTCCAACATATCTTATACCAACTTTCTGAAATGTGGTATCTGCATAGGTTTAGTGCCATCCCTCCCCCACCAATGTGACAATGCTTGGGCCTAGTGACTGGTTGCACAGCCAGAAATTGGTTGGCCATGCCTATTTAGTTAATACTTACAAGTACAGACGTGTGGAGAGGCTTTGGCAGTGTTGTGTAAGAGACAAGTTGACCTTCTTTCTGTTCATCACAACCCTTTCTAGAATTATGTATCCTTAACAGAACTTCACATTAGGTTGCAATAAACATAAAAAGGACTGAAGATTTTGTTTGTTGTCAGACCATCACATAAACATGCACAATTCGGCAATCTGAGCAGTCATGTTTATGTGAGAGTCTGAAAAAATAATTCTAGCAGTAAGGCCCTGCTTACACTTTCAACCACCTTCTAAAGTCCATAGCCCACCTAAATCCTTTACCAAAACAACTCTTTAATGTGCAAAGCTAACTATGACAGATAAAGCTAAAAGAATATAAATGAATACATGCTTACCCTGTGTTGTTTCTCTACTGAAAATTCGGAATCTTCTAAAACAACACATCAGTCAAAGGCATTTAGTCTATAGCAACTTCTCACCTGGCCCACACACGCACACAAATGCACACACATAGCTTTCAGGGCATTTAAACACATACAAATATTTTCATTCCCAAAATTACCAGAATAAGACATAATTATCATGTATTTACAGCATAAATTAAGGATCAGTACGTGCACCTATTGCCGATCATTTTCATGGAGTTATTAGGATTTTATTTCAATGTGGGTAAAAAACAATGGTAATTCTGGTAGGTGGTCTCTGCAGAAGTGACTCATCTTAACTAGTTTTCTAGTTTGAACTCATCCAGAATACTAAAGGCTTAAACTGGAATGTCACTTAAATACATAGACTAACCTAAGGGTATGAAAACACTTGCTCCAAACTTTTTTTCAGGGGAGGAGGTACAATAGGCATAAAAAAAATATATATATATATATATATATATATATATATATATATATATATATATATATTGTATAGTATAATAAAGTATAGTATAATAGTTCATTGTAAAATATCATTGTGTAACCAGCTGTTTAACTTTGTTTTATTATTTTTATACTTAGCTTTATATTATTTGCACATTTCTGCATAAACAGTTACATGTACAAAAAAAAGCAAAAGGTTGGCAATATATTGATGACATACCCTTTATTTAATAAAAGGAACTCTTTATTAAAACCACAAATGTAGAACAACCTTTCTCTATACAAGAAAATATTCACTTGACTTGTAAAAATTGTGCGAACAAGTTGAAGGTGTGTGTGTGTATGTGTGTATGTGTGTGTGTGTCAGTAATCTTACAATACTCTGCCATGCTCTGTGCAAGTCTACAGGCTGCTGATTTTAAAGTGTTTCCCCATCCTTTCCTGCAATTACCTCCCCTTAGAACAACAGCTGTCCTGTATCTGCAAGCCTCAGCTCATATGAAAGGATTTCATAAACCAGAGGAACTTCCATTTAGCATGGCCCCAAACTGCTTTTAAAGGCAATTGATAACAACGCCATATTTACTAGAGTCCTTATGAAGCAGTTTTACTGGGCCAAAAAAAACTTCACGTTTTAAGGAAAATACGGCAGTTAATAAAGATACAGGGTGTCTATTATAAATTATTCAGCTGTGGGGTACTCTTCAATCAGCACATGCCTTGCCAGCCCCTGAATGGTGTGGGGCAGCCAACCCAGCTATAAGAATTTGCCTGTGTATGGATTTTCTGTGTGTGTGTGTGTTCAGTTCACAACAGCAATAAAATTTACAGATATATACATGATGCTTGCATTCACCTAACACATTATAATACATACCAAGTAGAAGAGTATGTTTTAAATTTACTGGGATAAAGAAAATGTTGGGCATTCACATTATTTACAGGATAAGTTTGCAAAATATGTATTTAGAAAATGTGAATGTTCTATTCAACTATGTGACTTACTATGTGCTTGCCTAATATATTTACAGAAATAAATTCAGTATATACAAATAA
>NC_138771.1:407093134-407103134 GCF_965119305.1 Pelophylax lessonae | reverse complement strand
GGGACTTGTAGGATACCATGATGACCACGTTGGATTGAATCTAAGATTAATATTATCTTTTTAGCTAAACAAAAAAGGAATTGGTTTGGTAATGCCATAGCAAACACATATATTAGGTGGATTGACAATTATAGAATGTTCCAACACTGTAAAATGTACAGCTGGTATCCATATTTCAAAGGAGACCTGGGGCAATCACATGCCTTCAGTGCCAATGACCCCAGCAGGACATTTCTGAGATTCTAATAGACCAGGGACACTTCTGGGTACTTAGATTAAAATGTTAAATGGCTGGTAGGATACCATGGTAATCTCTTTGGATCAAATCTAAGACTAATATAATTTTTTTAACTGAGCAACAAGGAATTGGTCAAAAAAACTGAAATATTAAGTTACAATGTGATGATAAAAAAAAAATCCTAGATTGAAAAGTAGATACATTTTACAATGTTCCACAACTATAAAATGTACTATCTTAAAGGAGACCTGGGGAACTCAATAGAAGACCTGGGGCATATGCCTGGATGCCAAGGTCTAGCAGAGCCTCAGCAAGGGGCATTTCTGGAATCCTAGTAGACCAGAGGAACCTCTGGGCACACAGATTAAAATGTTGAGGGACTGGTAGGATACCATGATGAACACTTTGGATCCAATCTAAGACTAATATATTATTTTTAAGTGAACAAAAAGGAATTAGTCAAAAAACTGAAACGTCACATTATGATGGCAAAATAAATATTAGATGGCCTGAAAAATACATTAATTATATAGTGTTTAAAAAACTGTATAATGTATAGAATATATCATCTCTATATCTTAAAGGAAGACCCAGGAGGCTCAGTAGAAGACCTGGGACACATACTGTGGGTGGCAGGGTCTAGCATAACCTCTGGGACTTGTTCATAGTAATCAGTCAGGTTTTATATTTTAAATTAAATACATTGTATTGAAAGCCATAAGCAACATCAGGTTTTGAAAGCTCCATTCTTCTTAATTTATCTACAGGTATTTTGCTCATCAAGTATATAATACCTATATACATCAGAGACAGAAATAATTATTTACAGATTTCTGCTTAGTATTCTGTTTACTTCAATTTTTTTATACATAACTGGGCACGGGGTCTTATTATAAAGGGATGTGCATATATTAAACAGAAGCCATATTTTGACTTATTTTTATTTAGTAAATAATGAACTACTGAGCATTCTGCGAGCCACCAGTGATTGTAAGCTATACATCCCAACGTGCTCTATGGTATAGGCCTGCTAAGACTCAGAGCTAAAATTGAAGCCTTGTAAAAACAGGCCTGTGTTGGGACAGAGAGAGCCATATGTTGGCATACAGAGCTATGTTGAGCTGTAACCCACAGCAATGAATAAGAATCTAAATTCCATTTCCCCTCCTACATTAGAGGAATAAAAGCTCTTTAGTGATTGGTTGCTGTAGGGTACTGAAGATCATAGGATTAATACCATAAAAGTTTCAGGAAAAAAAGTGGGGCAAATACATATTTACATAGTTACCTAGTTAGTCGGGTTGAAAAAAGACACAAGTCCATCTGGCTCAACCAATAAAAAAACAAAAAAAAAGTAAAGAAAACCCAACTATACAATCCCCTATACACAATCCTATACCCGCAGTTGATCCAGAGGAAGGCGAAAAAAAACCCCAGCAAAGCATGATCCAATTTGCTACAGCAGGTGAAAAAAATTCCTTCCTGATCCCCCGAGAGGCAATCGGATATTCTCTGGATCAACTTTTATCTATAAATATTAGTACCCATTTATATTATGTACACCCAGTAAAGAATCCAGGCCTGTTTTAAAGAAATCTACTGAGCTGGCCAGAGCCACCTCTGGAGGGAGTCTATTCCACATTTTCACAGCTCTTACAGTGAAGAAATCTTTCTGTATTTGGAGACGAAATTTGTTTTCCTCTAGATGTAAAGAGTGCCCCCTTGTCCTCTGTGTTGACCTTAAAGTGAATACATCATGGTAAAACCTTCAAAATTTACATCAGGACTGGAATATGAATATAATGGTGTGGGATCCAGTAAAGTATGAAGGGGTGTAAGAAATGCTATTAATGAAGATATAACAATAGAGGCAGCTAAGTTCCAAAATCAGAGAATGTGGTAGTGTGTGTGTGTGTGTGTGTGGGGGGGGGGGGGTATCTATCTCTTTTATGTTTGTCCCATTGTGGATTTTCAAAGAAGATATGGCATATTTTATTTTCTGTTACCTCAACACTTCATATATGTGCCTGCTGTATCATGTACTTAGATTAGAAAGTATCCTGTTCACTTAGTATTAGTATTCTTTTATGTGAAATCCCCTGTGTTCCTACCAGTCCCCCTGCTTTCCTATTGAAAGCTGACCACACTAAGCATGAGGGCACACCATGGTCAGTTCTCTAGCTATGCTGGTAGCTCAGGTGTACATTTATGAAACTGAGAATTAAATTCTCAGTTCACTTCTTGGCAGTTCTCAGAGGAATTTTTTTTTCTGGCACCCCGTTTATGAAGCAGAGAACTTCAGTTCTCACAGGGAGAACAGAGGAGAGGTTTTTCCCCTGAAAATGGCCGAGATCCATGTAAAAGTGAAAAGTGGGCTGCCTGTATTCTCGTGAGACATAGCGAGATTAGAGTACCAGAAAATCACTAAAACACCCTGGTGCCCATTTATTAGGCAGCAGTAAATTACCACTGCTGAGTACAGGGGCATTCTCAGAGGAGACCCCAACCTCATGTTAATAAAATAATTTGTCCCTGTACTCAAAATATATATATATATATATATATATATATATATATATATATATATATATACACATACAATTTATATATATACATACACACATATTTATATATATATATATATATATATATATATATATATATATATATATATATATATATATATATATATATGTATATATATATATATATATATATATATATATATATATATATATACATAGAGCGAGAGAGTGTGTATATATATATATGTATATATGTATATATATATATATATATATATATATATATATATATATATATATATATGTGTGTGTGTGTGTGTAAATATGGCAGGGGGATATGTTTACTGTCTTGGGGGGTCTGATCAAGGATTATTGACTTCCTTCTTCTCCCTCAGTTCTCTGGGGATTCTGTCTTCTCTCCCCATTCTCTACCTCTGGGCTGGTGAATCAGGGAGTGGAATCGCAGCTTAAACTGGCTGTTTCTGTGTAAGTCAATGACAGTATCTCAGTATGCTCTCCTCCATTGATCAGACTTGTCCTGACACACCCAGCTGCACAGCCATTTACTGGGAAGCTCAGTGTACTGCTTCTCCTCTCCCCAGCTCTTATGCAGCTAAGAACAGAGGGAATGTGATCACTTTAAAAAAAAAAGGAAAAAAGGTATTTATAATATTTTTTTTTTATCTATACAAAAATGTAATTCATATTTTAAACTGAATAGATTGTTCTACAAAGTGGTTGTTAACAATACATTTGCCCCAGTCTACCAGGACCATGAATGGGGGTGAGAAATACCATACCATATAGGCAGATTCCACACTATAGAGAGGTGCAAAGGTTTAGAAAGCCAAGCACTTATCCCTTCCTAACTCATAACAGGTCAGCTCTGTTATTGACCCACCAGTCCTTTTTAGCAGATCAACAAATGACAAGCTCCTTGAGGATTAAAGGTCAGGGTGATCGCTTTTGTTTACTAGCTGTAAAAAATAATAGATATTCTCTGAGAATACGGCCCAATGTTGGGCAAGTTCCAAAACTTACATGAGTAAGATCATCCCAATCCACAATATATATATATATATATATATATATATATATATATATATATATATATATATATATATATATACATATATATATATATATATATATATATATATATATATATATATATATATATATATATATATATATATATATATATATATATATGTGTGTGTGTATATGTATATATATAGTTATATATAATGCACACAATATAACAAATAATCTATCAATGGTAAATACCAATCCACACACGTACACACACATATATATATATATATATATATATATATATATATATATATATATATATATAATAAAAATAATAGAAATAATGCACACAATATATATAGTGTGTGTGATATGGGTATATATGGGTATATATATATATATGGAGAGGGAGAGGAGAGAGGGAGAGACCTTTCTTTCTCTCTTTCTCTTTCTTTCCCTCTCTCACACTCCCCCTGTGTTGAAGTAACTAATTTGTAGCAAATGCATACACTGTTTACCTTATCAGTACGTGTATCTGTAGTTGTGATAGCAGAACATAGGATCGTACGATTGCATTGCGTGAAATCTATAGGCACATGTATACTGTAGGTAGGAGATACTCTTGACAAACATTTTATATGACATTATGCATAGTTAAAGTGTCCATAAGCAAATGGACCCAGACATTGTGAAAGCAGGCATCCACTGTACTATTATTTCCTTTTTTTAAGCTTCATTTTAGCTTGTTTAATTTACAATCCAGAAATACAGCTTTTGTGCAATAACACGTAAAAGGCAAATGTGTCCATTTATTTATTTTTTATTTTTTCTTCTTCTGAAAAGCTATTTTCTGTGGAGTGTAGGACTCCCCTGTAAACAAAAGCCACTGAGCCTATTCACATCTGCAGTGAATTCTTGAATGGTATGAAGGTGTATATTTGCTTAGGAGTTCTGTGCGAGTCTATCAATATTTGTAGTGAGACAAAAGTATTCAGAGGTATACAAAACGAAATAAATCACCCCAGTGGTAAAGTTCAAGGCACATTAGAAGAAAAAAAAAATAGAAGCTCGCTAAACAAAAAAAAAAACATAAAATAAAATAATTATGTTCTTTCCCCTGTAGTTATGTATTGAAATTGTGTTTTCTTTCTTTCCTCCTAGAAAGTAGGGGATTGTGGGAATTTTACCAGGGTTTGGGTCTCTTTAAGAAAGAGATTGCCTGTAAACCTGGGATGCCTTAGAGAGCAGTTAGAAGATTGTATGGGGAGTTAGCAGGCTGCTCTTTTGCTAGACTGTAGGCTGGGTTCAGTGCTGCACAGAGTCATTTATTAGCAAAGACAGGGAGGTAGTCACCTCAGCTGGGCGGGGCTCCAGTCTACTGCAGGCATTTCAACTAGGGCAGGTCTCTTTAATCTCTTTAGCTAAAAACTATCAAGCTAGCAACTTGCACTACCTAGCTATCTAATGTATTTCTGCTTTGGAAACTGCTTCATTTTTACTGCCTGAGAGGAAGGAGATCTGAAGGCGACACTCCATAGACTATTTTTTATTTTTTTTATTATTATTATTATTATTATTGTATGGGCCACCACCTTTTGCAAAGGAAAGAAACTGGATTTGACTTGGGTTGTGTAGGATCTTGTGGAATACCCGTTTCATGAGCAGTATTGTCATGGATTCTTTTAAAGGGGGGATGAATCTGGAGAGATTGCCTGAAAGTTTAAGACCCCAGCCTTCTCACGACATGACTTCCACCTACCATTTGCAAAGATCATCAGAAACTAGAGATCCAATTGAGAATTCAGCCAGTGAATCATCCGATACTGAACTTCCAGGTAATAAGACTAAGCCATTGTATGACTGTGAAAGCTTGTCAATGATGTGCTATGTGTTTTCAGGAAGAAATGCATGAGAAAGAACATGGGACATGGAGATTCAGCTATAAGGGTTTATTATTCTAATTATTCATAAATATCAAGAGCTAATTCATATCTAATCAAGAGCTAATATCAAGAGCTTAACTAATAATAATATTACAAAATAGCTATTTACTATAGTCAGATCGTGTGTGCATGGCTCAGTTTAACTTACGGCCAGACCCTTTACATTGCAGACAAATATATATATATATATATATATATATATATATATATATATATATATATATATATTTCTGCAATGTAAAACGCAATGTCTGCAATGTAAAAGGTAGTTAGAAGATTGTATGGGGATATATATATATATATATATATATATATATATATGTATATATATATATATATATATATATATATATATATATATATATATGTATATATATATATATATATATATATGTATATATATATATATATATATATATATATATATATATATATATTTGTCTGCATATATGCATTCTACCGTTACGGCATTTTAGAGCTAAAAATTCAAACACAAGTAATTAACCTTATATTTTTATACAGTGTTAAGATGCCCTGTTGTTTTTTTTTTTGTGAAAATGTATACAGTAATCACAATTCTAAAAATAGCATTTTTTTTTATTATTTCTTTCTTTTTCTTTTTTTTTTTTCCTGCATGTGTGTCTGCTGTTTAGTGCTCTGTGAAAAGATCAGTCTGGAACTCCCAAAGTAGTTTGTTTTTTGGAGTGCTTAATCTCAAAGATGGCATGTTTATGGGTTTTTATAGCAAAAGAAAAATAAATATTTTGTATTCGCAGTGCAAGAGCACATTTGAGGGAAAATACATCAACATCTGCTGCCGTGGATTATCTGAGGACAGGCCTAGTTACTCTCTAGGCAGGAGCTGGGATTTTATGCTGACCCCACGGAAAATAACTGCACCTTATTTTTCATTTCACCGAAACACACCCCCCCCCCCAAAAAAAAAAAAAAAAACAGTAACATAATAGATAGGTAGTATACAGTAATACTGTAAAATACTATGTTATTATGTTATATAACTATGTGATATATATATATATATATATATATATATATATATATATATATATATATATATATATATATATATATATATATATATATATATATCTATATATATATATATATATATAATATCTATATCTATATATAGATATATATAATATATATATCTATATATCTATATATATATATCTATATATATATATATATATATATATATATATATATATATATGCTAATGACAGTCAAAACAACAACGGTTATAATACTTTTTAATATTGATCCTCCATAACATACAACAATACAAAAAAAAAAAAAAACTTGAGCTTTTATCAAGCTTACATAACTCCAGTCGATGGGTAAAAGGGCACTTTTTTTTCCTTTCACCAACACGAAAAGATTAGACAGGTCAGCTTAGGTAACCTCAACAGAAATATCAAGAAACTCCCACAGGGGTTTTTCTCTCTGTGGCCTATTGAAAGCAGCTACTGAAAGGGGCCTGTAATTTAAGTAGCATCAATATTTGTTCCTCAAGGCTCACATTTATAAAACTAGAAGGTGAACGCTGCAAATATTATCGATTTTCTTTATTTTATTTTTTATTTTTGCTTTCTCTGGGTTACATTTTAAATTCATGTAAATATTTTAATAAATGTATTTGTTTTGTTAGAGGATGAGGAATAATATTATTATTGTTTCTATTATTATTATTATTACTACTACTACTAATAATAATAATATAACCTTCTATTCTGTTTGTTATTTTGGTTTTATTCTTTATACACCAGTCTGTAGAAGTTCACAGTATTTCATTAAGTCTATTTTTTTTCTTTACATGTAATAATATTATGTCCTTATAATAATAATAATAATAATATAAATATAACAAATATCAATTTCATATACACAATAATAATAATTATTGATTATAAATTATTTCATTAAATTGTTGCTTTTTTTTTCTATATTTGTAAGATTATTATGGCATGATAGTCTAAAGTTTTTTTAGTTCTCTTTTCTTTTTACACATGAATCCCTGGAAGCCAATAGCTAGCGTTTTTCGATAAATTGTCCTTTTTCTATAAATGCAATTTAAAAAAAAAAAAAAAAAAAGTTTATGAATGAGACTGTGAAACGATTGTAATGGATAGTAACAGTCTGCATACTGCTGTAGGGTCCATGGTTTGACATGTGCTGTGTAGATCAGTGTTTCTCAACTCCGGTCTTCAGGGCACACTAGCAGGCCAGATTTTAAGCATTACCTTGGGGAGATGCAGACTAGAATTCTGCAATCACTGAGCAGCAAATCATCTGTGATGTATTTCAGTTTTCTTACAAACCTGGCCTGATAGTGTGCCCTGAGGACCGAGGTTGAGAAACACTGGTGTAGATGACTGATTCATTAGGCTAACCTATGTAATGTTTCAAATGAGAAGTGCCTAAAACAAATGTATTTATAAAAATTGTATGCATTTGTTAAGGTCTCTGGACTTCCCATGGAAGATCAGATCTGGAAAAGCATATAGGGTTTAATTATGAAAGATGGAGCAGAGTTGTGGGGGCTACAACTTATCAAGTTACATCTATTAAATAAAAAAGGGAAACTGATTCCTTTGTTTTGACGACAGATGCAAGTTTCAGAAATCGTTCTTTCTGGCTAATTAAAAAAAAAAAAAAAAATGAAGAATACAAGTTAGTGGTTGTTCAGAGCATCCAGAATGCTTTATGTTCAGGTGCAATCTGGGTAGCCTATGAGGCCTTTTAAATGAATCAGATCCAATGGTTTTCATAAACTTCTACTAAGTACTCATTCATCTTGCAGACTTAAAAATAGCTTCTTGTTATAAACTGGAAACCTGGTGACTTTAGTGATTGAATGATGACACTGATTTTTGGTATATGGTCTCTCCACAGAGAAGGATAGAGGTGGGGAACCAAAAAATGAGGACGGCAATGTAGAGGACCCCTCCAAGAAGAAGAAGCAGCGGCGACAAAGGACTCACTTCACCAGCCAGCAGTTGCAGGAGCTGGAGGCCACTTTCCAGAGGAACCGATACCCTGACATGAGCATGAGAGAGGAGATAGCAGTCTGGACCAACCTGACAGAGGCCAGAGTGAGGGTAAGGCCAGCACAATATCTACTGTACCAACACAACCTCTACTGTACCAGCCCAACAATCACAAGCTCACACGCTGTGTGGACCTGCAATGGAAAATCCACAACTGAGAAATCTGATCCATTTCCTTTACAAACTGCACACAGCTCACTTTCAAAGCCAAGTTCAATTTGTATTAGTGCTCTATTTCTGATCGGAGGCTTGGCCAAGTCATATGATAGTTTCATGAGCAATCCACTTAATCATCGCTAGCATGGGGGCACGGATTAATACATCGGGTAATTTGAAAAGGTGCAATCTAATATGACTCCCACCACTCAGGTGACAGCCAGGGTTCAAGTGCACCAAGTTTACGTGCTGAAATCACAAACAAGCACAAAATCACAATATATTATTATTATTGTTGTTGCTGTTATTATACATTATGTATATATATATATACATATATACATATATATATATATATATATATATATATATATATATATATATATATATATATATCTCACATAATTATATAACATAATAACATAGTATTTTACAGTATTACAGTATACTACCTATCGAATAATAGAAGATAGATAGATAGATAGATAGATAGATAGATAGATAGATAGATAGATAGATAGATTAGATAGATAGATAGATAGATAGATAGATAGATAGATAGATAGATAGATAGATAGATAGATAGATAGATAGATAGATAGATAGATAGATAGATAGATAGATAGATAGATAGATAGATAGATAGATCATAATAAGATAGTATTTTACAGTATTACAGTATACTACCTATATAATAATATAAAGATAGATAGATAGATAGATAGATAGATAGATAGATAGATAGATAGATAGATAGATAGATAGATAGATAGATAGATAGATAGATAGATAGATAGATAGATAGATAGATAGATAGATAGATAAATAGATAGATAAATAGATAGATAGATAGATAGATAGATAGATAGATAGATAGATAGATAGATAGATAGATAGATAGATAGATAGATAGATAGATAGATAGATAGATAGATAGATAGATAGATAGATAGATAGATAGATAGATAGATTATTATTATTATTAATATGTGTCTGTGTGTATCTATAAAGGTAGGCAATAGGCTTTTTATG
>NC_138771.1:406850634-407090634 GCF_965119305.1 Pelophylax lessonae | reverse complement strand
TAATGGAGAGTGCAAAATGTGGTGCAGCTCTGCATAAAAACCCACAAGCTGAAGTTAGAAGCTGATTGGCTACCATGCACAAATGTGCACTCTATAGTTTTAGTAACTCTACCCTATTGAGAGCTGGCGCACCCTTTTATGGTTAACCAGATTTTTTCTACTGTAGTTTGTTTTTATATTAGTACTAACACAACTACTTTTGTTGTCTCCATTCTCCTAATAATGTGCTCATTTGTTGGCACATGTATGAGGATAACTAGAGGGCATATTATTATTTTTCTAATACCTGTTGCTGAAGAAATCTCTATTTTCTCACTAGGTGTTGGGTAGTTTTAATAGAGGTAAAAAGTGGTAACATATCTCAATATACGATATAACAATAAATGATTAAACAAAATAAATAATACAGTAAGATTGTCCTTTATGATTCTGTCTGTGTGCACTGATCTCTAGCTATTTAGCTATAATTACCAATGTTGTAAATTTAAAACTGATAGAGAGAAGCCTTTTTGTGACGTACAATAAATATAGCGAGCGGTGTCTTTTAGCCCTGATAGATATTCCTATGGCAGGTAGCTGGATGGAGACATAGCTCAGGTATACAATATGCAAAGAGCCTGCCGCTATCATGTAAATCCTTCCTAGCTGTAGAATCAAGCAGCTTTGACTGTTGATGCGATGAAAGAGAATAACTGAATAAGCCTGGCTGTGTTTTGTGTATGTACAAACATGCACGCAAATGATTTGCATTGTTTTTGGATTTTTTTCATATATCATTTTAACTCCTGAAACATGACGAGGTCTGTACCTAGAATAATAGTGTATGTTGTAAGGTGCCTGGTGCTTGCTATACAATCTATTATGCATTTACGCATGGGGAGGTTATACTGCAAGAAAGAAAATCGTGTCATCTTCTTCATGACTGTAAACTAGTATAAAGCTATTCTGCTATGCTGTGACCACTCTCTAACCATTGATTAACCACTGAATAGAGGCAATCTTCTGTCTGCAAGAAACCCTTCATTACAACCATTATTAATCCAGAATAACAAATTGGCACAATAGATTGTCAATAGACAGATACATTCACATTGGCCTTTTTCCCCCTATATACTAATTTAGGGACCCGTAGCTGTACGTGAATTTTAAGGGATGTACTTTAAGTCCTATAGACATTTTTATCTTTTTTTTTTTTTTTTTTTTTTTTAGAAAATGGTGTACATTTTGCATTTTCATCCCTGTGAAACTCGCATTTCAAATAAACTTCTGTGTTGGCACCGAAAAGTTCCCCAGCTGTCCCCTAGTATTACCAGTCAACATTGCTGTTTTCTTATATTACCTTTTTCTAATAAGTAGGAAACATGCACTAGTCTATTGGGGGAAAATCCCACTTTCATAAAATACCCCAAGGTAGGGGCAAGGCAGAGATGATTACAGTAACGATAGATAGATAGATAGATAGATAGATAGATAGATAGATAGATAGATAGATAGATAGATAGATAGATAGATAGATAGATAGATAGATAGATAGATAGATAGATAGATAGATAGATAGATAGATAGATAGATAGATAGATCGATCTAAAGAGAGTGGGAGGATATTCAAGAAGTTGTTTTTTTTTTTTTTTTTTATTAATTGTGTGATGAAACACACACAATTGTGTTGGTTGTGATGGTTAACTAAAGGAGTAGAGAATGTTCACTTATAGCTTAGAGACATTTTTTAAGAAACCTCCCCTGCATATGATTATTCAGAGTGAATAGATGGATATATGGATGGATGGATAGATAGATAGATAGATAGATAGATAGATAGATAGATAGATAGATAGATAGATAGATAGATAGATAGATAGATAGATAGATAGATAGATAGATAGATAGATAGATAGATAGATAGATAAATAGATAGATAGATAGATATGTAGTACATAGATAGATAGATATGTAGTACATAGATAGATAGATAGATAGATAGATAGATAGATAGATAGATAGATAGATAGATAGATAGATAGATAGATAGATATGTAGTACATAGATAGATAGATATGTAGTACATAGATAGATAGATAGATAGATAGATAGATAGATAGATAGATAGATAGATAGATAGATAGATATGTAGTACATAGATAGATAGATATGTAGTACATAGATAGATAGATATGTAGTACATAGATAGATAGATAGATAGATAGATAGATAGATAGATAGATAGATAGATAGATAGATAGATAGATAGATAGATAGATATGTATGTATTACATGATAGATAGATAGATAGATAGATAGATAGATAGATAGATAGATAGATAGATAGTACATAGATAGATAGATATGTAGTACATAGATAGATAGATAGATAGATAGATAGATAGATAGATAGATAGATAGATAGATAGATAGATAGATAGATATGTATTACATGATAGATAGATAGATAGATAGATAGATAGATAGATAGATAGATAGATAGATAGATAGATAGATAGATAGATAGATAGATAGATAGATAGATATGTATTACATGATAGATAGATAGATAGATAGATAGATAGATAGATAGATAGATAGATAGATAGTACATAGATAGATAGATATGTAGTACATAGATAGATAGATAGATAGATAAATAGATAGATAGATAGATAGATAGATAGATAGATAGATAGATAGATAGATAGATAGATAGATAGATAGAAATATCGGTTACATTTTCTTTAATTTCCTGCCACGATAGAGAAATAACAATAAAAATCAAGACCAAAGCAGTGTACTGCAAATATATATGTGTGCTAAAAAAAAAATGTATATACACATTTTGGAACAATAAATAAATGCGTTTACAATGCAATTCTAGAAAACAAATTTCAAATGCTTGCAAACAAATTTTAAATATAATATAAAAAATATATATAAATAACCAGAATTTTGCTATTATGACTATTGTTGGAAGTAGCAGCAACATTAACCACAATCATGATAATAATAATACATTATAATAATATTAATAATAACAATAACATTAAAAATAATAAACATAATATAATTAGGACGTAGAGTGAAAAAACTGACACTCTTCCATTCTCTTTCCAATTTGAAACAACTCGTTGATTGTTTTATTTGAGTCTTTTGGGAGGAAAGCAGGGAAGCAAGTTATATGCACACAATTGGTCAAAAATAACATACCCCAACCTAGTATTATTTCTTTTATTCTAAGGCAATTCCACATTATCAATGTATACCTGTTTTTCTAATTATGGTCCCTCTAAGGGTTTACTTGCTTTCATTTAGGCTAGGAACAGCGATCAACGAGCCTGTCTGGTGTGCTTCTACAGCAAATACCCTTTTAATTAGGAAAGCTTTCTGTCAAGTCGTTATTTGTACCGTGCGTGTTGTGTGTACCTGTAAAAGGAACTGAATGGCAATGAGTTATATTAAACACAATCCAAGGCGCTTTGTGGGCCAAGGCTATGTATGTTCACAGAGCAGAGTCAACTCTGCAACTGGTCAGAGCAGTAAATCCTAATTAGTTATACATGCATAGGCTGCATATCCAAAGGGCAATGTAAAGATTTTTCCTTAAACATTACTAATCCAATACCCTTTTTATGATCTGTAACAAGGGGATTTTATGATGCTGTGTAAGTAGTCGGAAGTGCTGGTCTACTAGTGCACCAATAGCTTTTTATATCATTAAACAGAGGCCATTGATAAAACATCAAGCATTGCCAATTAATATGCTAGGTAAATTTGAAGAAAGGGATTTAAATGGAGGAAAAAAGCCATCTCCTTGAACAGGACTGGAAGTCTGTTACAGAGGTGAGGGTATGCAGTATATATAGCAAATACAGCTGCTGGATTATTATAATGAGACACCAGCCCAACCTGCAGAAGTTTAGTAATACGAGGTGTAGTAAATGGCAGGTAATAGATGACTAACTTGCCTATCCAGATGGCAGAGAGCTAAAGCAGGCAAATGACGTTCTCCAGCTGTAGGGAAACTGCAAATCTGGTGTTTCATGTAATTAGCAGTTAGTTTACAAGATGAGACTTGTAGTTCCACTGAACTTTCACTAAGAAGGAGGCAAGCCATGCTGGCCAGCTTTTATATAAATATCATTTATGCATGATGTGCCATGCAGGCCGTGGCTGGGCTCCACCATAGCGGAAAGAAACTATGAAGAAGAAGTCATGGTGGCCAGCTTTGATGTAAATATGGATACATGATATGCCTTGCAGGTGGTGGCTGGGCTCTTTAGTTCCACCACAGGGGAAGCCAAATATGGAGAAGAAGCGATTGTATAAATAGAATTTATACATAAGTTTTGCAGGAGTGGCTGGGCTTTACAGTTCCACAACAGTGAAGGCCAACTGGGGGGGTGGGGGGAGCATTGGAGATCAGCTTTATTGTAAATATAATTTATACCTAAGTTTTGCAGGGGTGGCTGGGCTTTACAGTTCCACAACAGTGAAGGCCAACTGGGGGGGAGCATTGGAAGTCAGCTTTATTGTAAATATAATTTAGACATATGATTTTCGCATAAGGCTTCTGGGCCTTTCCACCACATTGGAAGCCAACTATAGAAAGGAAGTCATGGTGGCCAGTCCCAAGCTATTGCTAACTTGCAGACCATGAGGTTTAGTATCACTACTGGTGGAACTAACTGCCTAACGTGTTTAACGTACCGATGCAAAGGAACACTAAGGACAGAAAGTATTTCCTCAAAAGCTATGGCTGGAATTTGTAGTTCCACCAGGTGGGAGAGGGCATACTGAGACAGTAGGGTATGCTAGGCTGATGTGGTGCAGCAGGACCTTTCGGAGTGAGCACTTGAGTCTTTCCCAGGCTTGTAGCCCTGGGCAGTTATGGAACTTCTACCTTAGCAAGTTCTCAAGCTGGGACTTGTAGTGCAGCCGTGGGTGGGAAACCATGCTATGCAATGGAAGTCAGTGTTAGAAGCAGAGTGTCCTGGAGGCTGTTGATACAGAATTGGACTGAGGACTTTAATCCAATCCTGGCTGAAGAGCTAGCTAGGATATGAACTGTATTCAAGTTGGCGGTGATAGAAGTCAGAGAAGCTCTACCTACAGCCCATGGGTTCTTGTAGTCGCATCACAAACTTGCTGATCACAGCTTTCAAGCTTCATTGATAATTTTGTTTCACAAACCCTGGATAGCGTTTTTTTTCTAAAAATGTTCTCTAGCAAAAAGAAAAATCACAAACCTACATTTTGCATTTCTACAAAATCAAATGGCACCACCAAACCCGAATCTTTGATTGCATGGTTTTCCTAACTAGTGGTTAAATAGTTTTTGTTTTTTTTAAGATGGACTGACCCAATGGGGCTTATTTACTAAAGCCGGAGAGTGCAAACCCAGTCTCACGTCTGCATGGAAACCAATCAGCTTCCAGATTTTATTGCCAACGCCTAATCGGACAAGCTGATGTTAGACGCTGATTGGTTTCTATGCAGAAGTGAGACTGATTTTGCACTCTCCAGCTTTAAAATAAACCCCAATGCAACTAAATGAGGACAAAAGTTTGGCTTGATTTACTAAAGAAATAAGTGTCTTTTCTTGCACATTGATTAGATTAGTAAACACATCTTCATCTTTCTTATTTTCATGCCTACATGATCCCAAATGTTTTAGTAATTCAACTCCTTAAAATTGTTTCCAATAGCAACCAATAAAATCCCCCCTTTTATTTCACTGGGGAAGAAATCTTTTTTTGTGACTTTGGCCAACAACTCCACTTCATTCCTTTTTTCTGGATTTAATAGATCAGGCGCATACTATTACTTTACCGATGGTTTCCTAAATATTTCCTTTAAAACATGCATTCAGTTTTGAGGCAAACATTGTGATAAAGTCAATTAAGTAAATACCTAAATGAAACACAATTTGCTATCCCATTGACCTCATAACTTTTTGGTAGGGGATTTGTGTAGTATTGCATTATGCAGTTACAGTGCCTGTAGAGTAATTATACTAATGAGACGACTTTAGTACTCTCAATACACACGCTCTGTATTAATTATCCGTATTCCATGATTATGTCCTCCAAGGGGATATTTAATTCTTTGCTGCAGTTATGCCAATACTCATTTGCGCAGAAGCTTTGTTTCAAGGAATGTGTTATACATGGTTTATAATAAACGCCAATCTTACTTGATGAAGACCTATATAAGCCATGGGTACAATTCTGCTAATGACTAATTTTATCAAGGAGTCGCAGCTGTTGCCAGACTATATAAGGGCTTCTAATTAATGTGGAGGTAGTTATCTTACTTGGCCCTCAAAGTTTAGATTGTTAGATTGTTGTATTCTTATTGAGGTCAGAACAGTGTAGATATTGTAAGATTTCTAGGTAGTTGAGGGTGATCCTTTTGCTATTAGGTCTGACAATGTACCGGTTATTCTACCTGCAGGTCTGGTTTAAAAACCGCAGAGCCAAGTGGAGGAAGAGGGAACGCAACCAACAAATGGACCTGTGCAAAAATGGCTATGTTCCTCAATTCAGCGGTCTCATGCAACCCTATGAAGATGTGTATGCTGGCTACCCATACAACAACTGGGCTACTAAAAGTCTGACTCCTGCTCCATTGTCCACCAAAAGCTTCACCTTCTTCAACTCCATGAGTCCATTGTCTTCTCAGTCCATGTTCTCTGGTCCAAGCTCTATCTCTTCCATGAGCATGCCATCCGGTATGGGACACTCTGCTGTTCCTGGTATGCCAAACTCAAGTTTAAATAACATCAATAATCTTAATAATATAAGCAGTTCTTCGCTTAATTCAGCGATGTCTTCAACGGCTTGTCCATATGGAGCTCCTGGTTCTCCATACACAGTTTATAGAGACACTTGTAATTCCAGTTTGGCCAGCCTTAGACTTAAATCCAAGCAACATTCAACTTTTGGATACAGCAGCTTACAAAGCCCAGGATCTAGTTTGAACGCGTGTCAATATAATAGTTGATGGACTGAGCCTCAGATCATTGTGCCCTGTGGACTTTGCTTTTTTTTTTGAGGATGGACCAGGAAAAAAAAAAAATTTTTTTTTTTTTTTTTTTGCAAGAGACATCAGACTAAAACACATGGATGAGTTGCAATCTTCTCTCTGGATTATGCGGGTTGTATGTACTTGAACTTGCACAGGAGTTTCCATTGTCCACTTTATAGAGAGATTAGTGGAGGTAACGTGTTCAGATATAAATTCTTGGTGGTAATCAGAAACAAGGGGGGCTGTTTTGTGGTATACACTGAGATTGGTGACCATTTTATCGCTGCAAAACAGGAGTTTGCAGAGGGTGTATCTAGGGGGGAAGAGGAAAAATTTTAGGTATTAAAAAAATAAGGGTTAACCACTTAAAAAGGTTAGATGTAAATATAGGTGTGCAGTTACTTTGTGTCAGATTGTGCGCCACAGTTGAATAAACTGGTTTTTAATGCATGGATCTCGATGTCTGTCCAGTCAAAAAATAAATAAATAAAAGATGTGATGTTTCCAAATAACGTGCAAGTTACCACCTCTACAATTAAACGACAGTTCCCTCACTACCCGGAGAACAAGGATTTAATAACTCCATCTGCACCTATTCATACCCCACATGATCCTCCAAATTGTATTTATGCTATGCTTCGATCTAATTTGATCGTCCTTATTTATCTGCAGTTTTTTTTCTTTTTTTTTTTTTCTTTTCTATGTTTTAGGCTCCCCATGTATCTTTAATATGCTATGTAAAATAAAATAACGGAAACAATAACGCAAGAATCCTACTGGTGCATTGAAAGACCTTTTGAACCAGGTCATAAATGACAGACTCCACAGTTTCCCGATGGCTGAAAAGATATCCTAACGTAACTTATGTCATGCCTTTAAATAAAATGATGAGAAACACACAAATTAGAGGACTATTTTACCTGAGAGAAATGGGCTTGCTGATTTATAAAGACTGAAGATAAGTCCAGGTGAATTAAAACTCATTTTTGTTCCGGATTTCATAAATTTGCCTTAAAAGTAAGATTTTGGGGAATTGTCTATTTCGGCTCACTGATGGACTGTGGCCAGGAAATCTGGGTTCTGTTCAAACATCCGCTCAAATTCAGGGTTTTCGTTAAAACGCCCATTATTTAGGTGTTTTTAAGGAATACAGTTTCCCAAAACTCTTCAAGGTTGATTTACTAAAGGAGAGAATGCCTACCTAGCTTCAGGATTAGTGGAGTTGCCAGGGTCCTTATAGACCGGGAGCACCTCTGGGCACACAAGGGGCTAGTAGGATACCACCATGACCGTTATGGAACAAACCAAAGTCCAATATATTTTTTAACAGAAACAAATATTGGTAAAAAAAAAATAAAAAAATAACAAAAAACTGTAACGTCATACTCTGACAAAATAGATAATAGATGGATTGGAAAGTAGATCAAGTATACTATGTTTCAATAGCAGAGAATGTATCAATTTTTGTTAAGCCCAGTGTGCATGAGGGACTGGTAGGATATTATGATGACCACTTTGCATCAAATCTAAGTATAACAAAATATTTTTAACTGAACATAAATGAATAGGTAAAAATAACTGTAACGTCATGATGACAAAAAAATAAATAGATGGAGTAAAAAGTAAATAAATAATACAATGCTTTAAAACGATATAATGTATAGAATATATCAAAGGATACCTAGGCACTCAGTAGAAGTCCTGGGCGCCATGGTCTAGAAAAACCCCTGATTAATAATGAAATAAGGCGATGCTTTGAAGCTCTGTTCACTTTTCTGCAAGAAGGAAAAAAAAATCAGTTGTATAATATACCTTACATATGATTGGGTATTCAAAGTGACCATAACTTTACCCTATTCCATTTAGCTATGTGAACCTACACTTTTAAAAGTGAAAAGCCACCCAAGAATAACATGAAGGTAGATACAGCAAATAAAAAAAAAAAAATAACATATGTTCAGTGAAAATATTTTTTATTTGCAAAGTAAACCTTCTCTATTCCCTTAGTAAATCAAACTTCATAGTAAAATTGTCCTCCAAGCTCTCTTGGGTTCTTGAAGGGTTCAGATACAACCGATTTTGTGTTCCCTACAAGGCATACCCTTTGTAAATTGCCACCATTTGTTGCCGAGATTGTCATTTTTATTCCTCTAGGTTAGAAGGATTTGAAATTCTTTCATCCCCCTACAATCACACTCTCACATTCTTCCCCCTCCAGTCTTCTCAGTGTATTGTACATCTGTGGTAACGGTCATGTGGATGAGTGGATGTGTATAGTAAATATGATGTCGTGAATAAGAATGCAGTGTCTTTTTTATAACTTATGTTTTTTTTTTTTTTTTTGTGAATACTTTTTTTTTGTTATTTTCTCTCCAAAAAATAAGAGCATGGGAATAAAACAGATTTAAGCAAAAGCTTTTTGTGTTTTTTGCTAGCTAACTTTCTGTTATTTATTATGATGTAATATTAAAATTTCTTTTAAAAATAAGAATAAATGTATCAACATTGACTTTGCTTGCTTTTTTTTTTTTTATTATATTTCCTAATGGTCTTTAGCAAAGTCGGATCAAAACGTGATAGGTTATCATGTACCTTCTGCCATGATGGCAAACTTTTTTAAGCTTCCAAAAAGTTAGCGAGTTGTTTGCTAAATAGTGTAAACTTTAGGATAGTTCTATGCATCCGCCAGGTTCAGGAAGCATTGAAGTCAACTTTGATCATATGATGTTCTGTGAAACTGAATAAAATCGGGATATTTACGTTTTAGATTTATTGATTGGTTTTAGTTTATGGGGAATCTACTGGCTAACAAATTTATATACTGGATTATCACTCAAAAAAAATGATATGTTGGATTTAATTACCTTTTTTATGTCAGCAAGTCGCACATAACTGGGTTACATTCAATTTAAGTACCAGTAATAGACCATGTAACTTAAATTCAACGTAACCCAGTTATATGCGACTTGTTGACATAAAAAAAGTTAAAGAGAACTACTTTCCTTGCAATGTTATTGTCTAACTTTCTGTAGCCTGTAAACTTTGTTTCTCAATAAAAAAATTTTATGGAAAAAAAAAAAAAGTTAACTAAATCCAACATATCATTTTTTGAGAGTAGGGTTAAAAAATGAAAGGTCGGTATTAAAGGTAAGGCAGTGATTTTATTTGTATACCAACCTCCAGTTCCCTACAAGATTCACTAGAATCTTGAAGATGCTGATAAAGATTCCAGCTCACAATTACAATTATTATTTATTAGCTACAACACAACAAATACATGCTGCAAACTATGTATCAAATATGAAAAGTCTAGGAAATATCAAGAAAAAAAGCACCAAACAAGAAAGTAAAATCTACACAGGATAATAAAATGAGACTTTGGGTTATAAAATCAGAAATTGATCCATTTTCTAATACTAGTTTACACATGGGCAGCAAAATGTTACTGCACCATCTGCTCTGATCTATAGGTAGTTCAATTTCTTTACTAAAGTATTACTTTTCTACAGTGAGACTACCTTCAGTGGACCCAGCAAAGGTTATTAAAATCTAGAGCTCTGTGTAACCTTATTCTGTGTTCTATACACCCCCACAGCAGAATTACTGATTGTAAGGAAACTAATAACAGGATTTAAAGGCGAACTGTGATTTATACATCCAATGCTATACTTCCGTCCCTTATTTTAGAGCCCAGTGCCCCAGTGTTTGTTCCTTTTATGTGACATTATGAAAAGCTAGCAAGGAGATCTGACCCTGGAGCTAAAGTTGGTGTATATATTAAGACAGATAGATGTGGTACTTGGTTTTAGGCTAAAAAAAACACCAGTTTTACAAAAGCAGAAAATGGAATGCCATGGAGAAAACTAGAGGAGGGATGTCAGTGAGGCCAAAAGGTGAGTGAATACAATACTACACACATACACACTTGAGGGGATTTACCAAAGCAGTTGGACATTTTCACACTATAATTTGTGTTAATATTCACTTTAATTATCAAGTTATGCTAATTTCTGTTCACACAATCTATCTATGCATGCATCTATCTATCTATCTATCTATCTATCTATCTATCTATCTATCTATCTATCTATCTATCTATCTATCTATCTATCTATCTATCTATCTATCTATCTATCTATCTATCTATCTATCTATCTATCTATCTATCTATCCATCCATCCATCCATCCATCCATCCATCCATCCATCCATCCATCCATCCATCCATCCATCCATCCATCCATCCATCCATCCATCCATCCATCTATCTATCTATCTATCTATCTATCTATCTATCTATCTATCTATCTATCTATCTATCTATCTATCTATCTATCTATCTATCTATCTATCTATCTATCTATCTATCTATCTATCTATCTATCCAAATACACACATGTACACGCACAAAAGACATAGACTTTTATATTATATATGCACATTTTTTAAATGCATCAATACATTCAAACGTGTATTTTTTATATGCATAAAGACATACACATCTGTATTATATATATTTTTTTATAAGTACAGACATTCACATGTATATAATGTATGTGCAGTTTTATATGCACAAAGAAACGCAAATATATATATTATTGCATAAATAAACGTGCATATCATATGCAAGACATGCAAATGTATAGCATACATGTGCATTATTTGGCCCACCAATGTGTGCTTGTGTAGCTGATATTAGTGATTATTTCTTTTAAATAATTTACATCAGCCTTATTTTTTTTTATCCCCCCCCCCTTACCTTTTCAGATTCTTTTCAGATTCATTCCCACCCCCCTTCACCTCCAACCGCTCTGCAAAGTATACCACACAAGAGGGAGAAATACCAGTTACCCAAGTTTTCTTTGAATTTACACACAATAATAGATTTGTCAAAACGAAATGGTTAAGTGATTTTTAAAAGCAATTGTTTGTCCTGCGTGTTTGACTATGTATGCCCTGAATACCGTGTTTATAGAGAGACCTGAAATCCCTGAGAATCCCTATAAAAACTTCGCTGAAATGCAGGCAGCGTTTTAAAGAATTACATGTCTGTTTCTGCTCCAAGCACCGAGGTATTTTTCCCTGGGCTCCAACTCTCAAAGCACAACTACATCACTCTCTCCACATTGCAATTGGGTGTGTGCAATTATAATCAAGGCTGAGGATTTGGTTACTGCTGTCACCTCCTAGGACTGCTCCACTGGCACAGACTACTGGCAGTTACCTACAAGCACAACTGTGAATGTGTAAAACTAGCAAAAAGAGCAAAATAGTTCACATTTATAGGCTAAAAGCTTTCATGAGATCACAAGTATAGGATCAGTACAAAAATTACTAAGGCACATACAGTAAAATAGGGCTGCCTTTATTTGGTCTATTACTGAGGCATATATATTATATCTCTATATATATTTTAGATATGATAGCAGCCTGATTTGACTACATACATATATATATATAGATATATATATTACACTTATTAAAAAAGAAAACATTATATATATATATATATATATATATATATATATATATATATATATATAAATATTATCCAGTGGCTTTCACCGCACACAAATCATGGTTAAAAAATGGGCCTGGGTGCACAGCAGAGACTGCAGTGCATATAAACCAAAAAAAGAGAGAGCGGCACTCACGGGTCTTGAAAGGAAAAATGCACAATGACGGCTTTAACCACTTAAGCCCCGGAAGATTTTACCCCCTTCCTGACCAGGGCCTATTTTGCGATTCGGCACTGCGTGAATTTAACGGTCAATTGCGCGGTCGTGCGATGCTGTACCCAAATGAAATTGACGTCCTTTTTTTCCCACAAACAGAGCTTTCTTTTGGTGTTATTTGATCACCTGTGCGATTTTTTGATCATGCGCTATAAGCAAAAAAAAAACGACAATTTTGCAAAAATAACAATATTTTTCACATTTTTTCACAAGAAATTCCCCCTCAAAAAAAATGTAAAAATCAAAATTTTTTTAAATTTTAGGCCAATTTGTTTTCTGCTACATATGTTTGGTAAAAAAAAGCGTATTTTGATTGGTTTGCGCAAAAGTTATTGCGTTTACTAACTAAGGGAAAGATTTTTGTAATTTTTTTTTAACGAGTAATGGCGGCGTTCCGCGATTTTTTTTTGCGGGACTGCGACATTGCGGCGGACAGATCGGACCCTTGCCTGACATTTTTGACACTTTTGGGGGCACCAGTGATATTACTACAGTAATCAGTGCTATACATATGCACTGTTACTGTAAAAATGACACTGGCAGGGAAGGGGTTAACTTTATTGGAGAAGGAGGGGTTAAGTGTGTCCCTAGGGGCGTGGCTTCTAACTGTAAAGGGGCGTGGCTTTTCGTGTAACAGCAGAGATCTACGGTCCTACATAGCAGGACCGTATGTTCTCTGCACTTACACAAGGGAGAATGACCGGCAGCTTTGTTTAAATTAGCCGCCTGCCTTTCTCCCTCTGTAACCGACGATTGCGAGTGACCGGCGGACATCGGGTCTGCCGGTCACACGCGCGGGGACCCCAGTGAGCAAGCGGGGGCGGGAGCGTGCCCCCGGCAGCGCACGCTCGCCCCCTATTGGCTCGCAGGCGACGACCGGTACGTCACTTTGCCTGCACGGGGCTGACCGCCGCAGTATATGTACTTGCGGCGGTCGGCAAGTGGTTCATCAACGTTTCAATGAGGCACAAGCTCGTCTTTCTCAGGAAGACGAGCTTGTGTCTTGTCGAAATGGTTGATTAAAACCATCATTGTGCGTTTACCTTTTAAGACCCGTTAGTGGAAGACGAGCTTGTGCCTTGTCGAAATGGTTGATTAAAACCATCATTGTGCATTTACCTTTCCAGACCCGTGAGTGCCGCTCTCTTTTTTGGTTTTTATATATATATATATATATATATATATATATATATATATATATATATATATATATATATATATATATATATATATATATATATACACACACACACACACTGTAAATATAATAATGCTATATTATATGTGTGTGTATATACTGTATAAAGTATACATTTGTATTACATAAAATTGACATCATTTTTTTTTACCAATTTAGTTCTTTAAAAAAAATAAATGACACGTATATTAAGACTATATACATATTCAAATGTATAGGTATTGTGCTGGCTATATACATCACAATACAATTATTTGATATAGAGATTGCATCAAAAATTCACTGCATTAGAGGGACAGCCTAATCAATAAACAACACCTTACGTCTGGCAAAAAATCCAATTGAATTCCACAAAATGTATCTTTTTTTCTTTGTCGTCAGAAGAAGTGGAGCTGCCATCCTGGAAAAAATATTTGCTATGGGCATCAACTTCAGTTTTTCCTGGTTTTCCAATGTGACCTGCAAAAAGGACAAAAGCTGAACAAGTAAAAATAACTTATTACTACAGTGTACTATTCCTACATCAGCAGTATGAAGCAAAAATAATGTGCTATAAACATAACTGACATACAGGTGGTTAAAAAAAGGATCATTATTTGAAAAAAAAAAAAAAAACAATTGTATTTTGCAATGGTATTGTTAATACTTACCAGTATAAAGAATATTAATCCACTTCGCCTTAATTTATATTGTCCATGTTCTCCAAGCTTTGCTATGCTACACGCTTTGACAGATCAGTCCTTGCGCTCAAATCCAAAATGATAACAGGACTGCTGTAGCTGATGTATCCTGAATACTGGACTATTTACATGTGCTGTGTTAATAGTGCGCTGTCACATTAAAAAATAACTATACAAAAATTGATCATTCAGTGCTTATACATAAACAAATACAAAGTGATAAAGCAACTCATATACACAATAAATGATTCAAGCTTTGCCATGGGTTGGGGCAAACTAGAATACAACTGGGGTGCTTGATCAGCAGCAATTGTATTTTTCTCTAATATTTTAAGTAAATCTCCACTTTTGCAGCCAAATTGGAATAACACCTACTTTATATTTGGTACATGTCCCATTCATATAGTGTAACTTAAAAAAAAGGGTTAAAGGTTTTGAGGGTATTCTTCTTGCATTTTATGTTTATGAGGACAGACTTAGGACAGACTCACTCTGACATTGTTTAAAAAACCTTTTAGTCAGCCATGACACCTTCTCAAGAGAAATGTCTAAAAAGTATGAAATAAATATGAAAAAAATGTAGGCATGCTGTGTGAATAGGAACACATAACAAACATATAGTGCTGTTTTCTAAAATGTTGACTGCAAAAGAGGAAATACATTAAGCCCCCATTCACATGCACGCGATCCGATTTCGGGTGGCGACCTCCGAGGTCGTGGTGCGAGCAGCGCGCCGCGACCTCGGAGCGGCCGCCACGGACTTCATAACATTGAAGTCTATGGCGGTCGCCTCCTGGTCGCCCCAAAGAAGCTCCGGACCCTATTTCTAGGTCGGAACGACTTGTGTTGCTCCTATTAGAACGGGTCCGCAGCTTCCCTATGGGAGGCGACCTGCGGCGACCTGTGAGGCGACCAGGTCGCCTCACAGGTCGCCCTAGTGTGAACCGGGACTTAAGCCATGTGAATAAAAGGTTGATAAGTACACCCATAGCAGTGCTATAGTTTGTCCCAATCGCTATCACAGTCCCTTTTGCTAGACAGATTGGTTGGAAAGCAAAAATATAAATAAAGACATACAGTATAAACTAATAATAAAATCAATATACTGATTTTTAATTTTACATGTATTGAAAGGGCAGAATTATCAAAATACTACATATTTTTGTGATAGTGGCTCTTTAATGTCTATCAATGTCAGTGAATTTTTATTATGGGAATGAAGCAAGCACTGTTCTGCACAGTTTGGAAAAAAAATCTCAGCAAAAAGCTACGTGCTAACAGGTTGTTTTTCAACTTACATCTTAAATTTTTCTTTTTCTGTCAGCATATCACATCTTACTACCAGCCCTCAATGGAAGTGTTGACAGACCAAGAAGCGTCAGTGGGAATGGCACTTGCATAATAGCACTTAATTATATCCTAAATAAAACAGGTTGGGATGCTTGCAATATGAAATAACTGTCAGAATAGGGCTTTTTCTTGTGTTTTCTTTCCTAAATCATTTTGTACAAGGACAGCTGGTTGAAGTGCATTTATTAAGAATCAAGAGAAAAGGGAAACATTCTTACATTAATACATAAAAAGAATAATATTTAAATACAATATTAACTCTTGTACACTAGCTATCATAAGTTTTTTATAGGTTCTTTTCAGTAGCTTTCTCTGTTCTAATATCCATGTTATTTTAAAAGGTGCACAGAGATTTCATAACACAATTTTCAATAAAAATTCATGTAGCACATTATTTTAATACCTTTAAAGGAAAATTAAAAAAAAAACACTGCTAGTTAATATGTACAGATCAGCTGCCCCATATTTCTTCATTTAGTGGTGTTCATTGGAGGCCAACTCAGACTGATAAGGGCAATTTAAACAGATGCACCAATAGATCTTTGAACTACCACTTAAATCAGCCTTACCTTTAGCCTAGCACAGTGATACATGGCCTTCTCTTGTATTAAAATATCTTACTCTGATTTCAGTGAAGTTTTCACATTGTTCAATAGAAGCTGCAGCAAATCCAATAGAACCTGACTATTTCCTGGTTGAAGGGCATCCAGCACCATCTAGCGGCCCCTTCCTCCTCAGTCTTACTGGTTCTGGCCCACCCCTTTCCTTCTTTAGATTTCAGTTCTTTGAACCTTGGAGGTTCAACATCACTTATGGGTGTTAACTTGGCTGGTCTGCATTCAAATGCTGTCTGAATGACTCCAATAGGCTGACATTCAGCAATTAATCATTTTGATATTTGCCTAGCTCCTCCCAAGACCAAGAGCAAAACCATTGCTTGCATCAGGATGAGGGACTCTTATGCCTTGGCTCCACTAAGTGGTACGGTTCGGTTCAGTACAGTTCAGTATGATTTGGAACGGTACACCTTGATCAGTCTTGCGTTTCCACCACCAACAGTACCTCAGCTCAACAGTACCTCAACAGTGTAGCTCCACCCTGTTGGTACAGTACTAATGTGCTTGGTACCCCAACGAAAGGATCCCAGAAAAGTGGTATGGTACGGTTCAAAATTTGGGTACCATTTACAACTTTTGACAATGGAAATGGCAAAAATTGCGTACCATACCGAACCGAACCAAACCAAACCGTACCACTCAGTGGAAACGAAGCATTGGTAGGAATGCTGAGGTAGAGTTCTGTGATGTTTTCAGGAAGCTATGTATAACATTCTGGTTCCTCCCATCAGCTATGATTTCCTTGCCTTGCACAGAGAAACTCAGAGACCCAGTGATGATGTCACTAGATCTAAAAATGGATATATAATGAAAACAGAAAGGCTTTATTTAAAAATGACATTAGCATGATGATGATGGTAAAGGAACCAGGATAAGCAAATATAAGTAGATTAAACTCTAGCTATAAGCATGTGAGAAAACATTATTGACCTTCGGAATCAGTACCAGCACATACAGTACATGAACCAATTGTCCTCACGGAAACTCTAACAATGTCTTTATATGAGGCATTTCTCCTACGCCTCTAAGAAGATTTGAGAAACAATAATAGCAATTTCAAAGGTCTATGAGAGTTCGTAGATCACAATCCTAGCCCTGCTATAGACCTAGACATGAATGCTCATCAGACGCTACTATTTGTGTAGGGAATTTCCTATAGAGTGGTATAGAAATACCCATCCATTCTCCAAATTCTATGGCCAGCTTAAACACTCTAGGTGTCAAAATGATCAACAATAGCTGATAACAAAAGAAGATGTCAGTTAAAATGATAAAATGTTAGATCTTAAAAAATGGACCTCTTTCATTCTTTCAGTCATTTTTAGAAAAGGTTTAAATAAAAGTGATCAGATGGAGTATGGGGCAGAAAAAAAAACAATATCTGTTACTGCTCAAAATATAACATATTGATACAATTTAATGGTACTGTACACATTTTTATACTTTAAATATACAGATAGAAAAGATCAGCTAGATGTAAATGTGTTAAAGTAGAAGTAAACGCTCACAAACAAAATATGTCTCTTAGATTGTAAGCTCTAACGAGCAGGGCCCTCTGATTCCTACTGTATTAAAGTATATTGTATTTGTACTGTCTACCCACAAGTTGTAAAGCACTGTGTAAACTGTCGGCGCTATATAATAATAATAATAATGTTGGTTAAGTGCATGCAAAGCAGCACACTGACAGTGAAGCAACACTACAACAAGTTCTTCTGAAATACCTTCCTGGTACATAACAGCACATAAGGATGTGGCTCTCACAGGTCCCTCAAGAACAGCCCCTTAACCTAGCCAATAAAAAGAATTCCATTCAAAAAGGAGGTATTCTTTTTTCTGTCCATACAGGGGATGACTACAATATAGATCATTCAATTTTCATTCCCAATTAATACCCTCTCCTGGTTTCCTTACCTCTTCTGTTGTGAAGGTTCAGTTATGCATTCTAAATAGATAATGTGTATGGACACCTATATAGCACAGTTGCATATAGGATGGCAACATTTTACTGCCATTTTTTGATTTAGGTACGTGGGTAGAACTTCAGACAGTATATTGGATAATATTCACTGGGTGGCACCATGGATGCAGCTGGTAATAGTAATTGCCATGTCCTGAAAATCAATGCAGAGTATATATGGGACCCATGCAGATTACATGTATCTCAGTGAGGCATTGGGGACAATTCCCAGCCACACCATCATGGGCTTAAATCCACACATCCACTGGGGACATCATCCATCCACCCAGTAAGACCCATAGCTTATCTGTTGTTGACACACACAGTGGATGTTGTCGTAGCACCTTCACAGCTCCTTATTTCTCCGTAACCCGGGGAATACCCCTCATTCCACACTCTATGTGCATATTTTTACATTTTTGTAATTAGAGTGATTTCATACTGTTAACTCATAAAGAGCATTGTCTTATTTTATACATTGTGTCATAGCCTAAAAAGTCTATATTATACATTCAAATTATACACTGGTTAGAATTTGAGCCTTTGTCTAATATTTTAGGTGATCCAGAATGGAGTTTGACATAATTTTCAGTCTGACATTTCTGGTCTTCTTTCTTTCTGCTACTGCTCTCTTTTTGTTGGGTGGTTTGGTTAGAACTGACATCTCACTGGAACACAAAGTAAAGTAGGCCAGGAGGTGGAGGTGCTAGTTGCAGTCTATTTAAGCATTTGAAAGTGGCAGCTCAGATGGCCTTTGCTCTCTTTGCTGTTGCATCTTCCTGCGTTTCTACCTGGCTACTGTAAGTGAGCATCTTCTTCTGCATTATTGTATGTTTGTAAGTTGCTCCCAGCCTGGCAATCATTTTTTTCTAGCTCTTTTTGGCCTACTTAGCTTCAACTACTAGGATTTATGGGTCCACCTATGCTTATGCACCACCACCTTACAAGATTAAGGTGGGAGTCTGTTTCTGTTACATTTCTAATAATCAAGAGAAGTTAGTAACAGTCCATCTCTCTGTCCCTTTATCCTAGTGCTTCTAGAGGGAGGAGTTTGGAAAGAGGAGACATTCCTGTTCACCATCAAGTTTGCCCAAAAGACATCCACATCAGACTTAATCAGAAGTACATTAAATTAAAATAGACCAAAAAAGTGTGCTTAGGTAGATAGTTACCTAAGGGACAAATGTGATAAAAAATATATATATATATATATATACAGTCCCCCTACATAATTAAAATGACAACACTGTCCCTATGTCTGGACCACACACACACACACACACACCTCACTGGCTGGCTATACCAATGTGCAGATATCTTTTCCCTAATCTAGAGCATTCAAAGTGATTAATTTACCATGTTTACCCAAATTAATTTTTATGATAGGTACAATTCTTTAGGACAATGTGCAAAAATCCACTGTATAGATTATATAATATATTGTATATTCACTGAAGGTTATGTCACATCAGGTCAAATTCCCCAAAAAAGTCAGCAATGTTGATATGCATATAAAGGCTCTATAATTATATTTAAGAAAATGTGTGTAACCAGGAAAACATGCAGTCCAGCTTCACAAAAAAAGCAATTCATCCATTAAAGTAGCAGTTGCCGCATATGTACTATGTAGAGCCAAAATGAGCCACTGGTAGTGTCAGTTACCATGCTGCATAGGCCATGATGATGGAGTATGTATAGCATATAGGTTGGATCATTCTACTCTATCTCGCCACATCTGGATGACTTCCACTAGGAACAGGCCTGAATAGGCCAAGGCTTCCTGCTATATTTCGCTACTATCTAAGCATTACAAATGTAGAGAAACTTGTGCCAACATCCCAATTGTTGTAATAATCCAAAGTGTAGATATGTGGTAGGACTTTTTGGGTACCATGGTCTGAAATGAATAACTCAGACACATACTGGGCTAAATTCACAAAACAGTATCTACTGCTGTAGGAAAATGCGGTAAAATTCTGCATGGCAGTTTTCAAAAATGTTTTTTTAATTCACGAAAAAATGCTTCATAAAATATCCCATGAGGTATTTTGTCATGTTTTGTAGTATTTAAGGCATGAAACCATGCAGTAATTTACTGCATGTGTCGGCATATCTAACGGGCAGCACTTTTTTATCCGGTGCACACACGCTTCTCAGGGTCTTTGCAGAATTAAGCAATGGCCAAAGCGTGCTCATGCCTACATATGCATATGCTCACATTTTGGTACTTACACATTTTGTTTTGTGTCCAATAGATGGTACATCCCAAATTGAGCCAGGAACAAGAGGGGGGAACAAGAAAGAATGTTCTGGAGGTCAGTCATGATAGCTTCCTTCCAATCCTAAATCTCTCGTTCTCACACATACAATGTCAATAGTTTGCTGCAAATATGCACATAGTGTTGTTTGAATTTTATGTTGAACTAAGCGTCTTCATTTTCGATCTTTTGTAGGCACCCAAAATATTCATCCCAGAAAATACCAAGGGGAAAAACACCTTACAATGGCAAATTCCCAAAGTAAGTGTCATACTGCATTCTTGTGAAGGTGTTTACTCCTGTCTAAGCAAACATACTTCACATTTCTTCATCTAAATGTGCCTAACTTTGTGATTCTATTGTAGTTGAAGAATTCACAAAATTCACAAAAAAAATAAAAATTGCAGGAAGGATGGAATTGTTAAAACCAGCCAAGTTTAATTCACAAAAAAAAAAACACCAAAACAAAAGGTGGTATTTTTACATGCCACATGTAAAGCGAAATACTCAGCAACTTAAATGTCTCCTTGTGATTTTCATAGTGCCCCAAAGACAACTTTGTCCCAGAAACAAGCAATCATGGAATCGGCAGGTTGCCTACCAAGTCTTGCTCATGTGGAAAAGAAAAAAAAAACAAGGTTAGTCTAACCTCTGAGAATGCCAAAGTTAAACAAGTAAACATGTTATTAATGTCATGTAAATCTCCCAGCAGATCTGTATTTCCAAGATTCCACCATCTTGGCAAGTGAAGGAGAATCACAAAAGGCTACTACTCAAGAGAGAAGAAAACACTTTTTAACTTTGAATCAACTCAATTACATAAGACAGTGGTACAGAAGTGAATGTGAGGTTACAGACCAAACTCATGTGCCCTGTGCTGAGGAACACTCAAGTGACAGCAGTACTGGTTGAATCAAGAGTAGTGTTGAGCGAACACGGACTGTATTATTCGTGTTCGTACCGAATAATTGGATTTTTTGTACCCGAACACGGACACGGACACTTTACTGTATGTTCGGGTAAAAATCCGTGTTCGGTCGTTTTATTTCCGGGTTTTGCATGCTTTGGCGCTCTTTTCATGGCGGGCTTTCAACAGCCAATCAACAATCGTTTAACTGGTGTGCCTTAAGCCATCCCAGCCATGCCTGCAAATGTCTTAGTAGCTGTGATTGGCCGTCTGAAGCATGTGACCAAGTCTTTATAAGTTCGAGGCAGCCGCCGCAGCAGCGTCATTCTGCTGCTTAGCTAAGGGACAGAGCACACATCAATGTGCTGGCTGCTGATTAGGGAAAGATAGGCAGGAAAAAAACATTTGTGTCCGGATAGAATTGAGGGACAGGTCGGAGTGTTTAGGCAGGGCGAGTTGTAGGCATTTTAGGGATAGAGTCTGCTGAATTATAGGGTCAGTGTCTTCTACAAACTACAATCGATATTGCTGTGTGGGGGGTGGGGTGAATCTGCACTCAATCCTGATCTACGATCTCTTCTCAATCCTGTTAGGGACAGAGTCTGCTGAATTTTAGGGAAACTGTGTTCTACAAACTACAATCGATATTGCTGTGTGGTGTGGGATTGGAGATAGGCAGGTGTCAGTGATCCACATCCATTTTTCTGTGTGTGAGCTGCAGTGAACACAATATTTTTGGGCTGCAGTGAACACAATCTTTTTGGGCTGCAGTGAACACAATCTTTTTGGGCTGCAGTGAACACAATCTTTTTGGGGTGCAGTGAACAAAATCTTTTTTCGGTGCAGTGAACACAATCCTTTTTGGTGTGCAGTGAACACAATCTTTGTGGGGTGCAGTGAACAAAATCCTTTGTGGGGTGCAGTGAACACAATCTTTTTGGGGTGCAGTGAACAAAATCCTTTTTGGGGTGCAGTGAACAACATCCTTTTTGGGGTGCAGTGAACACAATCTTTTTGGGGTGCAGTGAACAAAATCCTTTGTGGGGTGCAGTGAACACAATCTTTTTGGGGTGCAGTGAACACAATCTTTTTGGGGTGGAGTGAACAACATCCTTTTTGGGGTGCAGTGAACAAAATCCTTTTTGGGGTGCAGTGAACAAAATCATTTTTGGGGTGCAGTGAACACAATCTTTTTGGGGTGCAGTGAACACAATCTTTGTGGGGTGCAGTGAACACAATCTTTTTGGGGTGGAGTGAACAACATCCTTTTTGGGGTGCAGTGAACAACATCCTTTTTGGGGTGCAGTGAACACAATCTTTTTGGGGTGCAGTGAACACAATCTTTGTGGGGTACAGTGAACAGAATCTTTGTGGGGTGCAGTGAACACAATCTTTGGGGAGTACAGTGAACACAATCTTTTTGGGGTGCAGTGAACACAATCTTTGTGGGGTGCAGTGAACACAATCTTTTTGGGGTGGAGTGAACAAAATCATTTTTGGGGTGCAGTGAACAACATCCTTTTTGGGGTGCAGTGATCAAAATCCTTTTTGGGGTGCAGTGAACACAATCTTTTTGGGGTGCAGTGAACAAAATCCTTTGTGGGGTGCAGTGAACAGAATCTTTGTGGGGTGCAGTGAACACAATCTTTGGGGGGGTACAGTGAACACAATCTTTTTGGGGTGCAGTGAACACAATCTTTGTGGGGTACAGTGAACAGAATCTTTGTGGGGTGCAGTGAACACAATCTTTGGGGGGTACAGTGAACACAATCTTTTTGGGGTGCAGTGAACACAATCTTTGGGGGGTACAGTGAACACAATCTTTTTGGGGTGCAGTGAACACAATCTTTGTGGGGTGCAGTGAACACAATCTTTGGGGGGGTACAGTGAACACAATCTTTTTGGGGTGCAGTGAACAACATCCTTTTAGGGTGCAGTGAACACAATCTTTGTGGGGTGCAGTGAACAACATCCTTTTAGGGTGCAGTGAACACAATCTTTTTGGGGTGCAGTGAACACAATCTTTTTGGGGGGGAGTGAACAACATCCTTTTTGGGGTGCAGTGAACAAAATCCTTTTTGGGGTGCAGTGAACAAAATCATTTTTGGGGTGCAGTGAACACAATCTTTTTGGGGTGCAGTGAACACAATCTTTGTGGGGTGCAGTGAACACAATCTTTGGGGGGGTACAGTGAACACAATCTTTTTGGGGTGCAGTGAACAACATCCTTTTAGGGTGCAGTGAACACAATCTTTGTGGGGTGCAGTGAACAACATCCTTTTAGGGTGCAGTGAACACAATCTTTGTGGGGTACAGTGAACAGAATCTTTGTGGGGTGCAGTGAACACAATCTTTGGGGGGTACAGTGAACACAATCTTTGTGAGGTGCAGTGAACACAATCTTTGTGGGGTGCAGTGAACACAATCATTGTGGGGTGCAGTGAACTCAATCTTTGTGGGGTACAGTGAACACAATCTCATACTTCTGAAGATTTGAGGGTGCTGCCTGTTCCATACTCCCCCTACTCCTCATCTAGCCTTTTAGGGGTACAAACAATAGTAATTGGGGCCTAGTGTGGTTGTGTACGTGTGATATACATACACTTTTTTTGGATCATATTTTCTATTCCGCTATTTAATCAAAAACCTTTGGGGATCAGTTAAATTGGGGGATAGTCTGTGTTGGTACGTGTGAGAGAGATCCACCTTTCCAAGTTGTTGGGGTTCATCTCATACTTCTGAAGGTTTGAGGGTGCTGCCTGTTCCATACTCCCCCTACTCCTAGCCTTTTAGGGGTACAAACAATAGTAATTGGGGCCTAGTGTGGTTGTGTACGTGTGATATACATACACTTTTTTTGGATCATATTTTCTATTCCGCTATTTAATCAAAAACCTTTGGGGATCAGTTAAATTGGGGGATAGTCTGTGTTGGTACGTGTGAGAGAGATCCACCTTTCCAAGTTGTTGGGGTTCATCTCATACTTCTGAAGGTTTGAGGGTGCTGCCTGTTCCATACCCCCCCTACTCCTCATCTAGCCTTTTAGGGGTACAAACAATAGTAATTGGGGCCTAGTGTGGTTGTGTACGTGTGATATACATACACTTTTTTTGGATCATATTTTCTATTCCGCTATTTAATCAAAAACCTTTGGGGATCAGTTAAATTGGGGGATAGTCTGTGTTGGTACGTGTGAGAGAGATCCACCTTTCCAAGTTGTTGGGGTTCATCTCATACTTCTGAAGGTTTGAGGGTGCTGCCTGTTCCATACCCCCCCTACTCCTCATCTAGCCTTTTAGGGGTACAAACAATAGTAATTGGGGCCTAGTGTGGTTGTGTACGTGTGATATACATACACTTTTTTTGGATCATATTTTCTATTCCGCTATTTAATCAAAAACCTTTGGGGATCAGTTAAATTGGGGGATAGTCTGTGTTGGTACGTGTGAGAGAGATCCACCTTTCCAAGTTGTTGGGGTTCATCTCATACTTCTGAAGGTTTGAGGGTGCTGCCTGTTCCATACCCCCCCTACTCCTCATCTAGCCTTTTAGGGGTACAAACAATAGTAATTGGGGCCTAGTGTGGTTGTGTACGTGTGATATACATACACTTTTTTTGGATCATATTTTCTATTCCGCTATTTAATCAAAAACCTTTGGGGATCAGTTAAATTGGGGGATAGTCTGTGTTGGTACGTGTGAGAGAGATCCACCTTTCCAAGTTGTTGGGGTTCATCTCATACTTCTGAAGGTTTGAGGGTGCTGCCTGTTCCATACCCCCCCTACTCCTCATCTAGCCTTTTAGGGGTACAAACAATAGTAATTGGGGCCTAGTGTGGTTGTGTACGTGTGATATACATACACTTTTTTTGGATCATATTTTCTATTCCGCTATTTAATCAAAAACCTTTGGGGATCAGTTAAATTGGGGGATAGTCTGTGTTGGTACGTGTGAGAGAGATCCACCTTTCCAAGTTTTTGGGGTTCATCTCATACTTCTGAAGATTTGAGGGTGCTGCCTGTTCCATACCCCCCCTACTCCTCATCTAGCCTTTTAGGGGTACAAACAATAGTAATTGGGGCCTAGTGTGGTTGTGTACGTGTGATATACATACACTTTTTTTGGATCATATTTTCTATTCCGCTATTTAATCAAAAACCTTTGGGGATCAGTTAAATTGGGGGATAGTCTGTGTTGGTACGTGTGAGAGAGATCCACCTTTCCAAGTTGTTGGGGTTCATCTCATACTTCTGAAGGTTTGAGGGTGCTGCCTGTTCCATACTCCCCCTACTCCTAGCCTTTTAGGGGTACAAACAATAGTAATTGGGGCCTAGTGTGGTTGTGTACGTGTGATATACATACACTTTTTTTGGATCATATTTTCTATTCCGCTATTTAATCAAAAACCTTTGGGGATCAGTTAAATTGGGGGATAGTCTGTGTTGGTACGTGTGAGAGAGATCCACCTTTCCAAGTTGTTGGGGTTCATCTCATACTTCTGAAGGTTTGAGGGTGCTGCCTGTTCCATACTCCCCCTACTCCTAGCCTTTTAGGGGTACAAACAATAGTAATTGGGGCCTAGTGTGGTTGTGTACGTGTGATATACATACACTTTTTTTGGATCATATTTTCTATTCCGCTATTTAATCAAAAACCTTTGGGGATCAGTTAAATTGGGGGATAGTCTGTGTTGGTACGTGTGAGAGAGATCCACCTTTCCAAGTTGTTGGGGTTCATCTCATACTTCTGAAGGTTTGAGGGTGCTGCCTGTTCCATACCCCCCCTACTCCTCATCTAGCCTTTTAGGGGTACAAACAATAGTAATTGGGGCCTAGTGTGGTTGTGTACGTGTGATATACATACACTTTTTTTGGATCATATTTTCTATTCCGCTATTTAATCAAAAACCTTTGGGGATCAGTTAAATTGGGGGATAGTCTGTGTTGGTACGTGTGAGAGAGATCCACCTTTCCAAGTTTTTGGGGTTCATCTCATACTTCTGAAGATTTGAGGGTGCTGCATGTTCCATACTCCTCTTCCTCATCCTCCCTTTAGGGTAGGAAAAAATTTAATCGGGCCTAGTCTGTGTTTGTACGTGTGAGATACACAGTTTTTTATCCTATTCCGCTATTCAATACACACCCTTTTGGTGTAAAAAACATTAAATTGCGGCATAGTTTGCATATTTGACATTTGCATATATTGTGCCTTGTTGCGCTGTTTTGGGTACTCCACCAACATGGCCAGTGGCAATGACGCCATTCTCAGCTTAACTATCCCACTTCTATGCCTCCTTGAAAAAACAATTTGGGCGATGATGGAAGAGGATGTGGCACAGGATGAGGAGGAGGAGGAGGAGGATGAAGAGGTAACATTTCAAAGGCTTTCAGGGCAGTCATTCGCAAGGGGCTCCGAGGGTGGGTTCCTGCACACACAAACGCCAGGGACACAATTGTCCAGCAGGGGCACAGTTCTGGAGGATGAGGAGGATGAGGAGGAGGAGGAGCTGGAGGAGGAGATGGAACCATGTTCACAGCAGGGTGGCACCCAGGCCAGCTCATGGCCATCACTGGTGCGTGGCTGGGGGGATACAGAGGACACGGACGATACACCTCCCACAGAGGACAGCCTTTCGTCGCCTCTGGGCAGCCTGGCACACATGAGCGATTATATGCTGCAGTGTCTCCACAACGACCGCCGAGTTGCCCACATTCTAACTTGTGCTGATTACTGGGTGGCCATGCTGCTGGATCCCCGTTACAAGGACAACGTACCGTCCTTAATTCACTCACTGGAGCGCGATCGCAAGATGCGCGAGTACAAGCGCACGCTGGTAGACGCCATGCTGCTGGCATTCCCATCTGACAGCGGGGCCACAGTGGAAGCACAAGGCAGAGGAGGAGGAGGAGGAGGTCGCCAACGCAACCAGGGCACCGCCAGCACCTCAGAAGGCAGGGTTAGCATGGCCGAAATGTGGAAAAGCTTTGTCAGCACGCCACAACAAACAGCAGCACCAGCAGCTCAGATGGAACGTCTAAGCAGGAGGCAGCATTTTACCAACATGGTGGAGCAGTATGTGTGCACACGCCTACATGTAGTGAATGACGGGTCTGCCCCCTTCAACTTCTGGGTCTCCAAATTGGGCACATGGCCTGAGCTTGCCCTTTACGCCTTGGAGGTGCTGGCGTGCCCTGCAGCCAGTGTATTATCTGAACGGGTATTTAGCACGGCTGGGGGCGTTATAACAGACAAGCGCAGCCGCCTGTCCAGAGACAATGTGGACAAGCTCACGTTCATTAAAATGAACCAGGCATGGATCCCACGGGACTTTTCCGTACCTTATGCAGAATAGCAATGGATACCGACCTTACCCACCCATTGTTCCATTTTTGCTCTTTCTCACTCTTTTGGGGTGTACCCTCATTTAAAATTTGTGAAAAGAAGCAGTGTTGGCTACCTCGTCCTCCTCCTCAGGGCCAGATTAATGTAGGGGCTATTGGAGCTGCAGCTCCAGGCCCCTACCTTTTATATAGGCCCCGGGTTGGCCATATTCACTGTTACCGCTCTTCTGTCACTTGTAAACACAGAAGTCTGGCTTCTATGCTCGCTTCCCCAGGCAGCACCCTCAGAACCTCCCCACACAGCGTGAAGGCCGGACAAGGAGGGACAGTTGGCGATGCATGGATGTGTTTATGGGCTTCAGAGACAGCATCCCATGTTGAATTAGGCATGCATGGCTGCACCCTTCCTCCTCTGGGTGCATGGCAAGGCACGGCCCTTAAGGCCCTTCAAAATCCTCAGCACCAAGCCCATGATGCTGTTAATCCGGCCCTGGTCCTCCTCCACCGCCGCTTCCACCTACACCGCCCATAGGTGTGCGCAGCCTATTGCATTAAGGTGTGCACCCCAAAGTTGAAATACACATGCATGTGTTTGCCAGCAGGGAGAGTAATGTATCGGGGCCATGTACCTGTAGGCAAGGAGAAATAGAGCAGAGCAGGTCCCAGGGAGATCTTTCCCATCTCCTCACTGGCAATGCTATGTGCCCTAGGTGATTAGGGTGTGCCCAGGCACACCCAGCACACCCTGTGCGCACGCCTATGTCACCGCCACATCCACCACCACCTCAACCTCCCTCCTACTCCATATGGGCCTCGTCCTTCAGAGATGAAGAAGAACATTGTTTTATTTTTCTGTTTTTTTTTGTTGTTTTAAGTTATTTCCCTATCCACATTTGTTTGCAGAGCACTTGCCATGCTCTTAATTACGTTTTGCTGCCATTTGCAGCACTCTAGCCCTTTCCTTTGGTGTTTTAGAGCCATTTTAGTGCCTTAAAGTTCGGGTCCCCATTGACTTCAATGGGGTTCGGTGTCCGGGAAAAGTTCGGTAAAAGTCCGGGACACGGACCCGGACTTTTTTTTAAAGTTCGGCCGAACCCGTCGAACACGGACATCTAGGTGTCCGCTCAACCCTAATCAAGAGCCAAGAAAACCAGACATCAGGAAAGTTCCAGTAACAGCAATGTCAATCAAATATCCACTAGCCCTAACAAGAACTGAAGAATAATCAGATGGTCTGCAACAAAATCAAAAGTTCACATATGCAGAGAACGAGGCCTTGGTCAAGAATCTGCCTCCTGTGTATGACACATTGCTGGGTCCTCACATGCTTAAGGGCGATCAAGCTTTGAAAAGAAAACAGTGGAATAAAATTACAAGAGCTGTCAATTTATTGGGAGTAGCACCCCGTAGTGAAGTGCATGAGAAAAAGAGGTACCAAGATATCAACATCAAGGGCGACATCTAGAAGAAAATGGCCTTGGCCAGGAAGGGAAGGTTAGTCTGATTGTGTGTACTAACTTTAGAAAGCATGAATACAAATATCTAGGATTTCTCTCAAGTAAGCTTCCACAAAACTAAGAGGGTTATACACAAATGCCAGGAGCCTAGCTAATAAAATGGATGAGTTGGAACTGTTAGTTAGGGATGATCGAACGGTTCGGGTCGACCATCGGTTCGGCCCGAACATTGGGTGTTTGAGGTTCGGCCGAATTTAGAACTTTTTGCCCAAAAAGTTCGGAATTCAGCAACCAGAACCGCCCAAAATGCAATGCTTCAGGAAATGGGCTTTAAAAGCCCGTGATTGGACCAGAACCATTAGCAAAAGCCAATTGAGGGGGCAGGAGAATGCTAGGAATGTGATTGGAGTGACTAGGGGGTCCCTAGACCAATCATTAGTGAATACGCCCCCCAGTATATAAGATCGCCCCCGCCATATTCCTAGCATTGTTATACTGGACATGGAAGAGAGTGGAATGCTGTTCTGTTAATTTTACTTTAAAAGTGTCATTTAGCTATTTTTAGTGTGAGGAAAGGGATATCTAGTGTAGTTAGAGTGCTCCTTTACACTTAAGTTAGCTTCAAAAATTGAGTTTCTGTAGGGAAAGTGTTAAGTGTAAGGGGACCGTAGTGTAGTGTAGGGTTAACTGGCAGTGACTGCTATGGCAGGGTGACAAAACCCTTCCATAGCAGGGTGACCGCTATAGAGAAATGATCTTTTCTCTGAATAGCTTCGGCACACCCATATGGCTTCTCACCAGCCAAGCATTTTTTATGCTGCAGGGGCTGCCACTGCCAGTGCTTTTTTGAGGACATGTTTGATGTCAGACATGACATCTGAACATGTGTATAGGGGGTATATATAGAAATATATGCTTGCGCTAATGAAATCATTTACAGTAATATATTTCTGCTACTATCACACCTATATATGTCTAGGGGTATATATTCAGACATATATGTGTATATATACCCCCTATACACATGTTCAGATGTTTTGCCTGCCTCAAAAGAACCCCAAAAAATGCCAAAAAAACGCTAGGGTAAAAAAAAAATGCCCAGGTGTGTTTTTGCTGGCATTTTTTGGGGGGTTTTGGAGGCAGGCAAAACATCTGAACTTGTGTACAGTACCACTATACACAAGTTCAGATGTTTTTCCTGACTGCAAAGAACTCAAAAAAATGCCTTCTATTAAACCGGCAAGGTGTTACAGCAGCGAAGCAAACCCCCTGTCAGAAAGTTTTCTAATACAAACGATCTTTTTTTTTTTATGGTTCTGGACATGCTACAGAGCTGAAACTTCACATGTACACTTTTTAGACCCCCCAGATCTGAAATCCAAACGATCTTTTTTTTTAAATTTTTTCAATAATTGGCTTTTTTATCAAAAATGACAATTTTTAAGAACTTTTTTTGTGTGATTTTGTGTCTGGGGGGTCTAAAAGGTGTACCTGTGAAGTTTCAGCTCTGTAGCATGTCCAGAACTAGAAAAAAAGATCATATAGGTGTTAAAGTTAAAGGAGGGTCCCGACCCACATCCCTGTTCTACTGAAAATTTATCTTTTTTTTTTCATGGTTCTGGACATGCTACAGAGCTGAAATTTCACAGGCACACCTTTTATACCCCCCAGATACTACATCCAAAGTAAAAATCAAAAAATCTCTCTTTTTTTTAAATTTTTTCAATAATTGGCTTTTTTATCAAAAATGACAATTTTTAAGAACTTTTTTTGTGTGATTAATAGTTAATGGAGCATGACCCAGAACCCTAGGCACTTTTTAGGGGCATTTATTGGGTTTTAGGGCTTAAAAATTGTGTTTTTTGATTACCGAAGTTCGGGTCCCATTGATTTCAATGGGGTTCTGAAATCCGAACCGAACTTTTGGAAAATTCGGGTGTTCTGGTCGAACCGAACTTTTCAAAAGTTCGATCATCCTTACTGTTACTGTACATGAGGAGGACATAGACCTTGTGGGAATAACAGAAACTTGGTTCAACCCCTCACATGACTGGCTGGCCAATATCGAAGGGTATTCTGTTCCTGAACCTTGCACCCTGTACAACGCACTCCTGAACCTTGCACCCTGTACATTGCATTCCTGAACCTTGCACTCTGTACAATGCATTCCTGAACCTTGCACTCTGTACAATGCATTCCTGAACTTTGCACTCTGTACAATGCATTCCTGAGCCTTGCAGTCTGTACAATGAATTCCTGAACCTTGCAGTCTGTACAATGCACTCCTTAACCTTGCACCCTGTACAATGCATTCATGAACCTTGCACTTTGTACAATGCACTCCTGAACCTTGCACTCTGTACGAAACTTATTCCTGAACCTTGCACCCTGTACAACGCATTCCTGAACCCTGCACTCTGAACAACACACTCATGAACCTTGCACTCTGTACAAAGCATTTCTGAACCTTGCACTCTGTACAAAGCATTTCTGAACCTTGCAATCTGTACAAAATGGACACATCCTTCCACACTTAGCGTAACGCAGTCTTCCACAGTTTGTGCAAAACCATTTGTAATGGAAGCATTTTATTCTTTTTTTTTTTAATTATTGTATTGGGGCTTGTGCTCTTGAGACTCCAACGTGTGGCACAGTAATCAAAGATTCTTTATAAGTACAAGGAAGCATGATTTTTTTAAGCATTTGGCCACCCCAATTTTGCTGTGTAATGTAAAGGGGCCCAGGGGTGTGGGAGGGTGGCTCTGTAATGTAAAGGGGGCCAGAGATGTGGGGGGACTATGTAATGCAAAAGGGGTCTAGAGGTGTGTGTGTGTGGGGGGGGGGGGGGGTTGCACTGTGTAAGGTAAAGGGGTCCAGAGGTATGGAGGGGCCCTGTGTAATGTAAAGGGGTTCAGAGGTGTGGGAGGGGGCTGTGTAATGTAAAGGGGTTCAGAGGTGTGGGAGGGGGCTGTGTAATGTAAAGGGATCTAGAGGTGTCGCCCCATCAAAACAATTTAATTGATGTTACATTAACCTTTAATCCAGCACCGGGCAAAGCTCCCTGGCACTGATCTTCACGCCCCCTTCTGATGTCGGAAGGGGGCGTCTTGGGATCAAATTTACCTTCGGGCTAAAGCCCCTGGTCTTTCTCCTACCTAGCAACACCCCTGCTGATGTCCCACGCAAGTTGGATGTTCCGATCATTTTGGTTTAACTTCCCTTTTTACCTTTGTATACATGATAGTAAAGTGTATTTTTTTAGTGCCCATTTTCCTGCCTCACATGCCTGGCAGTGTTCAATAATTGTATATATTATAGCGAGGATACATCTGCTGCTGCCATGATTATAGGGTCTCCTTTCAGTTCAATGTTCTCTAATAATTGAAGGATATGTTTCGTATCCTTCAAGTATGCCTTTGTATTCTGTGCTACCGGTTGTAAAAATGTATCCACATATTGGCCCATTCTAGCCATTATAGATTCAATTCCATTCACTATTGGTCTTGGTGGTGGATTTTCTTTATCTTTATGGATTTTAGGCACCGATTAAATGATGGGTATACAAAAGGTTTCTGGAACCAAGTATTTTGCTTCTTTTTTCTCCAGGATTCCTCTTTTTAATCAGAAGTGGACCACTTTTTCTAGTTCTTTCTTAAATTCATTTGTGGGGTTAACACGTAATTTTTGATGGGTGTCTTCATAATCCAGTAATTTCAACTATGTTTTGTGATATTTTTCTTTAGATAGTACCACGATCAGCTGGTCTTATTACTACATCATTTCTTTTCATCATTTTTTTTAATGCCTGTTTGTATATGGAAGGGTTCTTCTCTTTTCTTGACATTCAGGTGTCTCACATCTTTCAATACTAATTTCTTAAACACCTTGATATGTTTATTATCATTATTTACCCTTTTGCTTGATCATATATAGCAGGAATGGCTCTATAGCAGGAATAGCCATGGACAAGGAGGCAGAGTTAGCCACTCTGGCAGCTGGACTGCACACTAGTCTCTGTTTGGGTGAGGGAGGATGAGGAGGATGAGGATGGTTTAGTAAGCCAGTCCACCACCTCCTCTGCATGTTGTGGCTGGATAGCATGGGCAACATCACTAAACCAATGAAATGATGCCCTGCTTGAGGACTGACCACGTCCACCTTGTGGACACATACTCTGCTGGCCCCCTCACAGTGCCATGGGAACTGCCTCTCCTTGTTATCCTCCCAGACATGAAGGGAAGGTGCTTATTAACAAAATGTAATAAAGATGTGGAAATGTGTAGGCGGATTCACTTGAATCAATAGCATCAGGCATGGAGTCAGCGTAGTTATTAGAACATTTGAACACAGCATTAGCTACTTGCTCCTTGACAATGCACAGCCATTACTTGATTCAGATGGTTCTGAGGTTGAGGAAGGTAGAAACATGAGCTTACAGAGAGGGGAGAACACCGGTACACAAATTAGCAGTCATGTTTCTCCAGCCCCAGCGTATTGCCAAGTTACATAGTTAAACCTTCAACTAGGTGCTTTAGTGAATTTGGAGTTGGAGTTAACCAAGATTGAATTCGGGTTTGGAGTTAACCAAATTCCCTTTGTGTTTTTCATAAAAGGAAATTTGTCTATTCTGAATCACTATTACACAGCAATGTCATCTATTATGGTTTATTTTAATTTTAAGGTATAGTTATGTATCTTATGTGTTTTAACCTTTAGATTTACTAATAGCAGACTACACAGCTGTCTAATTAGCCATCTTCATTCTTTATTCATCTGAAACTTTCAGGCACGTCTGATCGTATTCAGCGCTTTGGTGTAGTGGTCTATGCTCATAGACAAAGATTGCTAGGTCATTAGTTCAAGGCCCAACCATGATAACACCCTGTGTGCTCACAGTTGTGTGTCATTATTTTTTTTGGCTACATAGTAATACATTGGCTACATCACCTAAAATTGCATGTCAATGGCCATGTATATTCAAGAAACAGACATGCATATGTGCAGGGTGCAATTATGCATTTGCTAAGTTTCAGTATTTATTTACAGTTGTCTAAAATTTAAGTAGGTGATGGCACACTTGGGATTTGAACTCATGCTCACAGTGTTTATAGACAGGAACACTAACCACAAAACCATTGCCTTCCTGCCCAGGCCAATTTTCAGCTTTTTATGCTGTTGCATTTTGAATGACAATTGCGCGGTCATGCAACCCTGTACCTTACACAAATGTATGACATTATTTTCACACAAATATTGCTTTCTTTTGGTGGTATTTGATCACTGCAAGGTTTTTTTTTATTGGCAATAAGAAGACCTAAATGTTTGACCCCTAAAAAAAATGTGTTTTTGTTTATGTAATAAAATTTGGTAAATCAATGTTTTTTGTTGCACTAACGAGCATTGATGAGGCTGCGCTGGCAGGCACGGATGAGACAATAATATGCAGCACTGATGTACAATGATAGGCGGCACTGACATGCAGCATTGATGGGCATTGATAGGTGGCACTGATGGGCAATGATTGGCACTGGTGGGCAGCACTGATAGATGGTAATGATGGGCAGCACTGATGAGGAGGGCACTAACAGGTTTCCTGAGCACTGATTGGCATCAATGGTGGCATGGGTGGGCAACCCTGGTGGCCATGTGTCAGCAATCACTGGTGGCTCTAGTGGCATCCTCCAAGGGTCTGCACTGGTAATCAATGCTCTGATTACAAAAACAGACCCCCCCCCCACAAACACACACACTTACTTTGCATATAAATGCCATTTCTTCACAGCTGAAAGTGGCCCTCACCATGATTAGCCACTTGATTGTGACCACTTGCTGGAATGTGTGCAACCCAATTTGGTGTAATTTCTGGTCCAGGGCGAACGCCGATGTGCCATTTGCAATTTATTGTAAAGAGATTTTGCTTTATTTTAAAAATGGTGCACACAGACAACTAAAATGTATTGGAAATGTTTTACCTAGGCCAGTGATGGTAACCCTTAACCCCCCGCCCCCTAGATGTTTTTGCCCTACATTTCCCATAATGCTCATGTACTTTTTTATTAAATGTTTTGGTTACATTCATCCACAGAGGCTGAATGGAACATTTGTATTATTCCTTAATTTATATATATTTTTAGCTAAATATATACATACACACTTTAATTAATTCTTACAATTTAGCCCCCCACACTCCCCCTCCTCTCCCCCCCCCACACACTCACACACACACTCCTCCCCCAACACACACACACTCCTCCCCCCACACACCCACACACACACTCCCCCCCACACACACACACACTCCTCCCCCCACACACCCACACACAGTCCTCCTCCCCCCCACACACCCACACACACTCCTCCTCCCCCCACACACCCACCCACACTCCTCCTCCTCCCCCCACACACCCACACACACTCCTCCTCCTCCCCCCACACACCCACACACACTCCTCCTCCCCCCCACACACCCACACACACTCCTCCTCCCCCCACACACCCACACACGCTCCCCCCCCACACACCCACACACACTCCTCCTCCCCCCCCCACACACCCGCACACACTCCTCCTCCCCCACACACCCACACACACTCCTCCTCCCCCCCCACACACCCACACACTCCTCCTACCCCCCACACACACTCCTCCCCCCCCCACACACACACACTCCCCCCCATACACACCCCATTCCCCCCGCCATACACACCCACACACCCATACACACTTTGCTGGAGTAAAGGGAGAAACCCTACCCATGTTAATACTGTACTGCCATTGCACACACACAAAAAAATACAAGAAATTGATTACATTTAATAGACAAAAAAGATATCTGAATTACATCCAGACAAATATGAAGAAAATAAAACAAAAAACCAGGAGCTTCGTACAAATGAATAAGCTTTATTGAACATGTATAAAACATCAGTAATCACTCAAGCAGGCATGTGAAATGTGAAATGTCCCCCCCAAAACCCCCAAATCAAGTAATCTTTATTCAAATTACAGTGCAAAGATACAACATATGATGAATAGATAGAGCTTACAATATCCAACAGTCAAGCAAAAAAAGGTGTAGACACCTTAGTATTAAGCATAAAACATACCCAACATACTTTTATGGTTATTGTTTGCATGAGCCTGCCTTTCCATTTAAATACCATCAAATTACTAGAACATACAGCTACACAGAGGCATGAAAATAAAAAAAAACACATGTATAGAGTACATAAAGACACACTTTGCAAAAACTATACAAAACATTTAGAGCATGAAAAGTATTCATCCAACAAAATACACTTACTGCAATATGGGTCCTTAGGCATGCCAGCAACCCCCCCGACCCCAAAAGCAAATTCGGACATAAAGACATGTGGCCCTGCTGCCAGAAGCCAAATGAGCTGCTCTTAATCATACCTTTATATAACCTTGGTTAACCGCTTCCATACAGAGCAGTTAGACACCCTTCCTGCCCAGACCAATTTTCAGCTTTCAGCACTCTCACATTTTGAATGACAATTGCTCAGTCATGCTACACTGTAACCAAACAAAATTTTTATCATTTTTTTCACACAAATAGATCTTTCTTTTGGTGGTATTTGATCACAACTGGGGTTTTTTTTTCGTGATATATGCAAAAAAAGAGCAAAAATTTTGAAAAAAAAACACTTTTTTTTAGTTTCAATTATAAAATTTTGCAAAAAATTAATTTTTCTTCATACATTTGGGCCAAAATGTATACTGCTACATGTCTCTGGTAAAATTAACCCAAATTAGTGTATATTATTTAGTCTGTGTGAAAGTTATTGAGTCTAGAAGCTATGGTACCAATTACTGAAAATTGATCACACCAGATGTACTGACTGCCTATCTCCTTTCTTGAGGCCCTGAAATGTCAGGACAGTACAAATACCACCCAAATGACCCCTTTTTGTAAAGTAGACAGTCCAAGGTATTTAGTAAGAGGCATGGTGGTTTTTTTGAAGTTGTAATTTTTTCCCACAATTCTTGGGAAAATAAAGAAAACATTTTTTTTTCTTTTTTTTTCCCACAAAGTTGTCAATTTATAAGCTATTTCTAACACATAGCATGTACACATCAAAAATTACACCCAAAAATACATTCTGCTACTCCTTCCGAGTATGGCGATACCACATGTGTGAGACTTTTACACAGCCTGGCCACAAAAAGAGACTCCACGTCCAAGAAGCACCTTCAGGCGTTCTAGGAGCATAAATACACATAAAACTTTCTTACTACCTATCACACTTTTCAAGGCCCTAGAGCACCAATACAATGGAAAAGTCCACAAAATGACCCCATTTTGGAAAGCAAACACTCCAACGTATATTCTATGAGGCATTATGGGTCGTTTGAACGTGTCATTTTTTTCCACAAGTTTTTGGAAAATGTGGGAAACAAATGAAAACCTTTTTTTTTTTACACAAAGTTGTCAATTTTTAGGATATTTCTAACACATAGCATGTAAATAGCAAAAATTACACCCCAAAATACATTCTGCTACTCCTTCTGAGTATGGCGATACCACATGTGTGAGACTTTTACACAGCCTGGCCACATAAAGAGACTCCACATTCAACTAGCACCTTCAGGCGTTCTAGGAGCATAAATTACACACATCATTTTTGGACTACCTATCACACTTCTGAAGGCCCTAGAGCACCAAGACAATGGAAACACCCACAAAATGACCCCATTTTGGAAAGCAAACACTCCAACGTATATTCTATGAGGCATTGTCGGTCTTTTGAACGCGTCATTTTTTTCCACAAGTTTTTGGAAAATGTGGGAAAAAAATTAAAACCTTTTTTTTTACACAAAGTTGTCAATTTATAGGATATTTCTAACACATAGCATGGAAATAGCAAAAATTACACCCCAAAATACATTCTGCTACTCCTCCTGAGTATGGCGATACCACATGTGTGAGACTTTTACACAGCCTGGCCACATAAAGAGTCTCCACTTTCAAGAAGCACCTTCAGGCGTTCTAGGAGCATAAATTACACACATCATTTTCAAACTACCTATCACACTTCTGAAGGCCCTAGAGCACCAAGACAATGGAAACGCCCACAAAAATGACCCCATTTTGGAAAGCAAACACTCCAACATATATTCTATGAGGCATTATGGGTCTTTTGAACGTGTCATTTTTTTCCACAAGTTTTTGGAAAATGTGGGAAAAAAATGAAAACCTTTTTTTTTTTACACAAAGTTGTCAATTTATAGGATATTTCTAACACATAGCATGGAAATAGCAAAAATTACACCCCAAAATACATTCTGCTACTCCTCCTGAGTATGGTGATACCACATGTGTGAGACTTTTACACAGCCTGGCCACATAAAGAGACTCCACATTCAAGAAGCACCTTCAGGTGTTCTAGAAGCATAAATTACACACATCATTTTCGGACTACCTATCACACTTCTAAAGGCCCTAGAGCACCAAGACAATGGAAACACCCACAAAATGACCCCATTTATTTTTATAAATGTGTTGATTTTATACAGTTTCACTAAACTAGGTTAATTATTTGGGAATTGTGGTCTCTGAGGTTTTTGTTTTTTTTGTTATCTTTATACCAAACATACATGCACTGGCACCTTAAACATTAATATAGTTTGATTTGATTAGTCCATCAAAAAATTTCAATAAATAAAAATTATTTGAGCTTGAATTGGGTCTAAATAGAATATATATATATATATATATATATATAATGTTTTTTTTTCTTTTTTTTAAAAAAAAAAGCACAAATCACACATGCTTTGAAAAAATGTACTTAGCCTCAGGTAGCTAAGTGGTTAGCACAGCTGCCGTGCAACTGTTTTTTTGGGTGTTTGGATCCCTGAACTACCTACAACTGTCTGTTGTTATATATGACAAGCAACACTAATATGGCTTCTCCCCAAAAATGAAACATTGTATATGTGTTAAATTAATGTATCAGCGCTGCTCTGTGTGCTATATTTAAAATTGCCAATAGGTATCTCAACAATATTAATAATCTGTACTAATAAATAAAGTGATATTATGGTGTTAAATTAATACATAGATAACTTCATATCAAAACAATACATATCTAAATACGGTATATAAAAATGTGATGCACTAAATAAGTGCAATATATAATATTAAAGTGTCCTGTGCTCTAGTGATTAATGAATTATGAGAACAATATCAAAACTATATGTATAAAAGTTCATATAACAATTCAAAAGTGCTCAGTGCCAGTCTTTGTGCAATAAACAAATCCTTGGCTTTTGATAATGCTCTGATTGGCTGAGCGAAACGCGTCAAGCCGTCTGACTTACGTACTACGCAATCTCTGGTTTCCGGTTTCTGGTTGATGCGGGTGGAACGCACAGCTATTGTTTGGCATCCCGCATGGGGAAATGTGAAGGCTGATTTATGACTGCAACATTGTAAGTTTATTTCTTTTAAGCGTGTGAATAAAGAGTCTCAATATACTGCACAATGATAGTTATTCTTTTTTCATGATAACCGTGCACAAATAATTGATCCTGGATGGTGCTAGTTGGAAAGTGATCCGGTATACATATTGCTGTTTGGTGGCTTCCGCTGTTCCTAACCGGTGAGGATTAATCCTTATGGCTTACATAAGACTATTGTCTGGTGAGTAGGGGACCCAGAGGAGAGCACCTGATTATACTTTGAGAGCATCGGCACTTTGGATATCTCATCTTGACTAAGCAAGCACTGAGCACTTTTTTGTGGATTTGTTTATTGCACAAAGACTGGCACCGAACACTTCGGAATATTATATGAACTTTTATACATATAGTTTTGATATTGTTCTCATAATTCATTAATCACTAGAGCACAGGACACTTTAATATTATATATTGCACTTATTTAGTGCATCACATTTTTATATTTTTAGATATGTATTGTTTTGATATGAAGTTATCTATGTATTAATTTAACACCATAATATCACTTTATTTATTAGCACAGATTATTAATATTGCGGTTGAGATACCTATTGGCAATTTTAAATATAGCATACAGAGCAGCGCTGATACATTAATTTACCATTGATTTTAAAGGCATCCCCCCCTTTTATCAGCAGCAGCCACTTAATTGATATTTATTGATTATATATTTTTATCCTAAGCGCTGGCAATTTATATTTATTGTATATGTGTGAAATTAATATATTTTTGGGTTGCTTAGATATAGGAAGTAACAAATAATATATTGTTTTTTGCATATATATATATATATATATATATATATATAGATATATATAAATACATATGCAAAAACCAATATATTATTGTTACTTTCTATATCTAACCAACCCAAAAATATATTAATTATATTAGTGTTGCTTTTCATATATAAATATACACATAGGCAACATAGGCAAATTAATTAAAAAAACATATATATTTATTTATTTATTTATTTATTTAAACATGTATTTGCCGCAAATTCACTATAACTCCCACTAACGTACTAACGTTTTCAAAAACGTTATTTTTAGCCTAATTTTTGGTATGGAGCATGCGCACATGGGCTATCTGCCAGAAATTGACTCTGGAGCTATTTTTGCGTTTTACACTTTTATTAATATCTTTTTTTCTACTTAACTTTTTCACACAGTTTAAAAGCAGTTTAGCTCAAGATCAAATAATTACATTATTATACATCTTTCCCACACATTTTTTTTTTTCCTGCCATATTTTGTGATTTTAAAAAAATTAGTCCAGCTTTTAGCTGGACTGTTTTTAAGTCCAGTCCTGACGTTATTTGATCTTAGTGAATTTGACACTGGTCATAACGTTTCTGATGGAGTTATAGTGAATTGCATTTGCACCTAAAAATAGTCAAAATTGAGGTGAAATAGAACTAGATCAGCATTGGAGGTACAGTGAATTAGGCCCATAGTTACATAGTTTGTGAGGTTGAAAAAAAGACATCAGTCCATCCAGTTCAACCCATGATGTGTGTGTGTGTTTGCTGTTAACCGTACATTGTATACCCCTGTATGTTGTGGTCTTTAAGGTGCCCATCTAATAGTTTTTTGAAACTATCAATGCTCCCTGCTGATACTTCTGCGTGTGGAAGAGAATTCCACATCCTTACTGCTCTGAAAGTAAAGAACCCTTTATGTATTCTTAGGTTAAACCGTTTTTCCTGTAGTTTTAATGAGGGACCACGTGTCTTATTGTATTTCCTTTCTCTGAATAGTTTGTTCCTTATGCTAGGGTCATCACCAGTACAATATTTGTACATTGATATCATATCCCCCCTCAAGCGTCTCTTCTCCAGAGAGAATAAGTTCAATGCCTGTAGTCTTTCCTCATAGCTGATGTCCTCCATTCCCCTAATTATTTTTGTTGCCCTTCTCTGGACTCTCTCCAGCTCCAGCACATCCCTTCTGAGGATCAGTGCCCAGAACTGGACGGAATTCTCCAGATGTGGCCGGACCAGAGTCTTGTAGAGTGGGAGAATAATCTCTTTATTTCTGGAGTGAATCCCCTTTTTTATACATGCCAGTATTTTATTTGCTTTGCTTGCAGCGGCTTGGTATTGCATGCCCCTGCCAAGCTTGTTGTCCAGTAGTACCCCCAGGTCCATTTCCATCTTAGATTCACCCAGAGGTTCCCCCCCTAGTGAGAAGCTTTCTTTCATGTTTCTGACGCCCAAGTGCATTACTTTACATTTTTCAACATTAAACCTCCTCTGCCATATAGTTGCCCACCCCATTATTTTGTTCAGGTCTGCTTGTAAGGTTTCCACATCCTGCATAGAAGATATTGGCATGCTTAGATTAGTATCATCCGCAAGTACCGAGATTGTGCTGGATATCCCCTCCTCTAGGTTGCTTATGAATAAATTAAACAGGATTGGTCCCAGCACAGAACCTTGGGGGACCCCACTTTCCACACCCACCAAATCAGAGTACTCCCCATTAATTACCACCCTATGGAATCTCCCCTGGAGCCAGTTCTCTATCTGGGTACTCACCCAATGGTCCATACCTATGTACCTTAATTTTTACAGTAAGCGTTTGTGGGGAACTGTGTTAAATGCCTTTGCAAAGTCCAGATACACCACATCCACAGGCTTTCCTTTGTCTAGATGGCAACTCACTTCATCATAGAAGGTTAATAGATTGGTCTAGCAAGAACAATTTTTCATGAATCCATGCTGATTACTGTTAGGCTGACAGGTCTATAGTTACTCGGGATATATCTTGGCCTTTTTTTAAATATTGGTACCACGTTGGCTTTTTCCAATCAGCTGGCACCATACCATCTGTAGACTATCCTTAAAGATCAAGAATAATGGTCTGGCTATTACCTGGCTAAGCTCTTTAAGAACCCTCGGGTGCAAGCCATCCGGTCCTGGTGATTTATTTATGTTAAGTTTCTCTAGTTTAGTTCTAAGCCTATCCTCTGTTAGCCATGGGGGTACTTCCTGAGGTGCATTATTTAATTTAGCATTACAAGCTGGGTTAGTGTAGCCCCCCAATTCTTTTGAGAAGAAATTATTTAACACTTTAGCCTTCTCTCTGTCCTCTGTGGCGAGCTTCCCTTCATCATCTTTTATGGGGCCAATGTGTTCTGGTCTCGCTTTCTTACTATTTATATACTTAAAGAATTTCTTGGGGTTTTTTTTTACACTCTTCCGCTATATGTCTTTCGTGTTCTATTTTAGCCGCCTTGATTTAGCCTTTACATTTCTTATTACACTCTTTGTAATGCTTGAATCCTGCCAATGACCTCTCAGGCTTCTATTTTTTGAAGGCCTTTTCTTTAGTATTAATATGCATTTTTTATGTTGGAGTTTAGCAGCCCAGGGTTTAGTTTTGCTCTTTTAAATGTATTTCCCTTTGGAATGCACTGGCCAATTCCTTTGTTTAGTATGCTCTTGAAGCACTCCCATTTTTCCTCCGCGTTCTTTGTTTCCAGGGTTCTATCCCATTTGATATTTTCTAGCAAAGAGCGCAGTTTTGGGAAATTGGCTCTTTTGAAATTCAGTTGTCTCCAGTGGTAATGGGAATGGAGGAGATAATGATGATGGCCAATCCCTTTGTTTAGTATGCTCTTGAAGCACTCCCATTTTTCCTCTGCGTTCTTTGTTCCCAGGGTTCTATCCCATTTGATATTTTCTAGCAAAGAGCGCAGTTTTGGGAAATTGGCTCTTTTGAAATTCAGTTGTCTTCAGTGGTAATGGGAATGGAGGAGATAATGATGATGAGGTCACTGACACGACTTGGATGCCGGATAGAGCAGAGGAGGAAAGTGAGGGTGAGGCACGACCCCAACAAGGCAGCCATCATGGAAGAATAGAAAGCAGCCACCCTATTCCATCACATTGTGGAGCTGTTATCTCCTGGCACCCTTCCCACAGCTCAGCTGTCTGGGCCTTTTTTAGCACATGTGCAGCCAATTGCACTGTTGCAATTTGCAAACTTTGTCTCAAGCACATCAAGCTTTGCAAAAGCACCAGCCATTTGGGTACCACATGCTTTACAAGGAATTTAACCTTCCATTACTCAGCCCATTGACAAGAGAACCTGAAAGCCACACAAAAAGGATGCAATTCCATTTCTCCTCCTTAATCACCTCAGTCTACCCTCATGATCTCTCAGCCTCCACTGATAGGGATGAGGGAATAGCACAGGGTGTCCCAGGTCCTTGCAGCACATCTGCCAGTAGCATACCACCAGCTGTAGACTATAGCTGGCAAATTTCTCTGCCACATCTGCTTCAGTGTAAAAAAAAATATTGTCACTGCCAACCACATGCCCAGTGTCTAAATGCAAGCTTGTCAAAGATGTTGGCTTTACAACTTCTGCCTTTCCGTCTTGTGGATTTGCAGAATGTGCTGTCTCACAATGTTAGGTTCCCAGTAGGTATTTATTTTCAAGCAAGGCTATTCCAGCTCTGTACCATCATGTGGAAAGCAGTGTTGTGGCATCATTGGGCAAGGCAATCAGCTGCAAAGTCCATGGTACTGCTGACACATGGTCCAGCAAGCATGGTCAGGGACTCTATACTTTGTTCACAGCATACTGGGTAACTCCACTTGCAATTTGGAAGGATGCAGGACAAGGCTCAGTGCTGCAGCTTTTTCTGCTGTCACGTCTCCATACAGCTAGTGGTGATGATGCGAGATTTGTCAGCTCTACTCCCTCCTCCTCCTTCTGCTCCTCCTCCTCCTCCATGCGCTCCTCTGCTGAATTGTCCTACGAACCACAAGTACCCCTAAGAGTTCAAGGGGCTATTCAATGAGTCAGGCTAAAATATGCCATGCAGTGCTTCAGTTGGTGTGTCCAGGGGAAAGGAACCACACCAGAGCAGAGATTCTTGCAGCTCTGCAGAGGCAGGCCCAGAGGTGGTTCACGCCATGCCAGCTGGAGCCAGGAATGGTGTTGTGCGATAATGACACAAACCTCATTTCCGCTCTTAGACAGGGAAAATTGACACATGTGCCATGCCTGACACTTGTCCTCAATTTGGTGGTGCAGCATTTCCTTAATAGGTACCCAGGGTTGGAAGATCTGCTAAAGCAGGCCAAAAGAATCTGTAGCTATTTCAGGGCGTCATACACAGCCAGTGCTCGGTTGGCTGAAATTCAGCAGTAATTGCACCTGCCCGCAAACCACCTGATTTGTGACATGCCCACCACCACCACCAGGTGGAACTTGAACATGCAACAGAGGGCCTTCAATGAGTACCTGTGTAAGTATAACACAACAACAGCCTCAGGCCAGCTCTGCTTTTTTTCCCTACGCCAATATCTGCTGATAAAGGATGCATGCACTCCACTACTGTCACCATTTGAGGAGGCCACAAGGATGGTGGTGAGCCATCCCTTTTGTGTTCCTGCTGGAGCAGACTCTGCATGGCATTTTGGACAGGGCACTCGAGACAGAGCAAAGAGGAGGAAGAGGAGGACTTCCTTTCCTCTCAAAGCCTGCTTTATGCAGACACCATTCTTCGTACGCCACAGAACGCACAAGAGGAGAGGGAGGAGGAGGAGGATTCTGGCAGTTTTGGAGGCATTGAAGCAAAGGAAGACATATGTCAACTCTCAACAGATGGTTTTCCATCCCCAGAACATTTAGGAGTAGTACGTGACTGGGAGGAGGCAGTTTCAGATAATGTAATCCTCTGTGACCCAAAGGAGTCTGCTTCTCATGCCTCCACAAACTTGTGGTGCATGAGCTCCTTCATGCTTTAAAGCCTGCGAAAGGACCCAAGAATACATGGTATCAAGGAGAAGGATCCACTATTAGCTGGCATCCCTCCTTGACCACCGTTACAAGGGGAAAGTCTCAGAACTCATCCTGTTCCCACAAAGGATGCAAAAGATGAAATCTCTTGAGGACACTTTAAAGAGGAGTTTATATAATGTTTTTTATGTCTCTGATAGGTTCCAGTGTTGTGGAAAATGTTATTTTGAGGCTTCTGTTGGTTAAGAGAGGAGCGGTGGAGAAGGGGGCCGACTAAGTGATGCATTTCACAATTTGTTTAGCCCTCGCCACCCAGGGCTCTCAGCTTCCACATCCCATCAGCAGCCTCTGCATCGTATAGGGGACGATTATCTAGGGGCAAAAACAGAGATGGAGATTTTTCCAGCTGACGATCTACTGGGTTACTGAGTCATGAGAATAGACCACTGGCTAGAACTTGCCCAGTATGCAATTGAGCTGCTAGGCTGCCCTGCATCCAGCATGCTTTCAAAATGGGCATTCAGTGCTGCTGGAGGTTCTGTTACTGATAATACGATGTGTCTGTCCACAGACTCTGTGGACTGTCTGACATTTATCAAAATGAATCACTCCTGGATTACAGCAGCTACGAAGCCCCTGATGCCGATGTCACTGATTAGGTGTTTTTGGAATTTGGAATCTCTGCAATACTTCTAGGCTGCCTAGTGTTGTGGGTTTTGATTTAATCTGGAAGAATTTGTTTGGTGTAGGATTCATGGGCACAATTAACACCCAAAGACCGATTTTTCTGCACCTGTTTGACAGGTGCATATCATTTAAATTTTTGACAGCAAGGCCAATTCTTGCTTTCATCAAGAGTACCTCTATAGGGTTACCATATTAAGGCACCATCGACACCCAAAGACCAGTTTTTCAACACCTGTTTGACAGTTGCATATCATTTAAATTTTTGACAGCAAGGCCAATTCTTGCTTTTTTCAAGAGTACCTCTATAGGGTTAGTGTGAAGGCACCACAGACACAAAAATACCAATTTTTCCACACCTGTTATTTCTATCCAAAGTCTAAGGAAGAGACACCAGAATTTATCCAAAAAATCTCTGGCCTCGTCATACAGACAGGCCGTAGTTTACAAAATAAAGAAAGCTTGCGGGGAAAATGTCATTTTTGTGGGTCTTATAAATGCAATCATTGCTGCAGCAGCTTCTGTACACAGTACAGATGTGCCACTTTACAGGTAGACAAAGGGGACCCCCCAGGCACTATATTGAAAGGAATTTTTAATTTTTATTGTTATTTCTCATTTTCATGCTTTCAGTTTAAGCATCAGTAAATCACTACCCATTTAAAATTGACGTTTTTTTTACAAACTTTTTTCTTATTGATACATGTCACCCAGGGCAGGAATCCATAACCACCGTATGCCCAATGCATATACAGTGCCTTGAACTTTTCGACCTTTTGCCACATTTCAGGCTTCAAACATAAAGATATATAACTGTAATTTTTTGTGAAGAATCAACAAGTGGGACACAATCATGAAGTGGAACAAAATTTATTGGATATGTCAAACTTTTTAACAAATAAAAACTGAAAAATTGGGCGTGCAAAATTATTCAGCTCCCTTAAGTTAATACTTTGAAGCGCCACCTTTTGCTGCGATTACAGCTGTAAGTCGCTTGGGGTATCAGTTTTGCACATCGAGAGACTGAAATTTTTGCCCATTCCTCCTTGCAAAACAGCTCGAGCTCAGTGAGGTTGGATGGAGAGTGTTTGTGAACAGCAGTTTTCAGTTCTTTCCACAAATTCTCGATTGGATTCAGGTCTGGATTTTGACTTGGCCATTCTAACACCTGGATATGTTTATTTGTGAACCATTCCTTCGTAGATTTTGCTTTATGTTTTGGATCATTGTCTTGTTGGAAGACAAATCTCCGTCCCAGTCTTGGGTCTTTTGCAGACTCCATCAGGTTTTCTTCCAGAATGGTCCTGTATTTGGCTCCATCCATCTTCCCATCAATTTTAACCATCTTCCCTGTCCCTGCTGAAGAAAAGCAGGCCCAAACCATGATGCTGCCACCACCATGTTTGACAGTGGGGATGGTGTGTTCAGGGTGATGAGCTGTGTTGCTTTTACGCCAAACATAAGGTTTTGCATTGTTGCCAAAAAGTTTGATTTTGGTTTCATCTGACCAGAGCACCTTCTTCCACATGTTTGGTGTGTCTCCCAGGTGGCTTGTGGCAAACTTTAAACTACACTTTTTATGGATATCTTTAAGAAATGTCTTTCTTCTTGCCACTCTTCCATAAAGGCCAGATTTGTGCAGTATACAACTGATTTTTGTCCTATGGACAGAGTCTCCCACCTCAGCTGTAGATATCTGCAGTTCATCCAGAGTGATCATGGGCCTCTTGGCTGCATCTCTGATCAGTCTTCTCCTTGTATGAGCTGAAAGTTTAGAGGGACGGCCAGGTCTTCGTAGATTTGCAGTGGTCTGATACTCCTTCCATTTCAATATTATCGCTTGCATAGTGCTCCTTGGGATGTTTAAAGCTTGGGAAATCTTTTTGTATCCAAATCCGGCTTTAAACTTCTCCACAACAGTATCTCGGACCTGCCTGGTGTGTTCCTTGTTCTTCATGATGCTCTCTGCGCTTTAAACGGACCTCTGAGACCATCACAGTGCAGGTGCATTTATACGGAGACTTGATTACACACAGGTGGATTCTATTTATCATCAATAGTCATTTAGGTCAACATTGGATCATTCAGAGATCCTCACTGAACTTCTGGAGAGAGTTTGCTGCACTAAAAGTAAAGGGGCTGAATAATTTTGCACGCCCAATTTTTCAGTTTTTTATTTGTTAACAAAGTTGGAAATATCCAAAAAAAATTCGTTCCACTTCATGATTGTGTCCCACTTGTTGTTGATTCTTCACAAAAAATTACAGTTTTATATCTTTATGTTTGAAGCCTGAAATGTGGCAAAAGGTCGAAAAGTTCAAGGGGGCCGAATACTTTCGCAAGGCACTGTAAGCTTTCAAAATGGGCACTTTTGATTTTTCCAGTTCGGGTCCCATAGACTTCAATGGGGTTCAGTATTTGTTTTTTATCTTTCGCAATGTTCGAAAGTTCTGGTGTGAACCGAACAGAGGGTCGTTCGGCCCATCCCTTTTTCTCCTAGTAAAAGCACCTCCCACACAGTGCACAAACACTGACAAGGCACACAATTAACCCTTTTTCCACCCCTGATGTTAACCCCTTCCAAGCCAGTGTCAAAAAGTGTCAAAAGTGTCAGTGTCTGATTTGTCCGTGCAATACCACAGTCCTGCTATAAGTCGCTGACCGCCACCATTACTAGTAAAAAAAATTCCATAAATATATACAATAGTTTATAAAAAAAAGGAAAAAGCAGGGCTGTATGAATAATAATATTACTCTTTAACAAGTATATAAATTTGCATAAACAAAACTGAGTTTTAAATCAATTAAAATAGATCACAATAATGTGAATAAAAGTCCATAAGTATAAATGAAATAGTTCCAGTGTTATTACTCCACAATCTCAGTTAATCACCATCTGTGTGCTGCCTCTGCCAAATAGAAGAAGGGCAAACTCATCAGAATCAGTTGCTGTCTCAGTTATAAGACAGCAAAAGCGCATCATAAGACAGTAAAAGCGCACTCATAAGCGAGCGCCCCCCCTCTTGAACCATACCAGGTCGCTTGCCCCAAAGCACCTTGTCCCCTTGTTGATGGGGACAAGAGCCTCTTCCCGACAACCCTGGGCTGTGGTTGTGGGGGTCTGTGGGTGGGAGGCTTATAGGAATCTAGAAGCCCCCTTTAACAAGGGGCCCCCAGATCCCACCCCCCTCTATATGAATGGGTGTCGGTACATCGTACCCCTACTCATTCACCAAAAAAGTCTACAAAAAAAAAAAAACACAAAAGACAGTTTTTGACAAGTCCTTTATTCAAAAATAAAAAAAATAGTGTCCTTCGATGTAAATCCATCTTCAATCACGATGTTCACCACACTCGAAAAACAGCAAAAAATTCAAAGACGCTTCTGCCTCTTCTGAAGGCATCCAGCCGAATGACGTTCTTGAGCTTTGACAGCTGTTTTATAGGCAAGAGACGGAGTCACCCAGTTACATCACCCGGTGGCACTGTCCCTTCTGACATCACATAAGAGACGAAGTGTCTTTGAAATTGTTCTGTTTTTCGCATGCGGTTGGGCATCTTGATTGACGATGGATTTAAATCGAGGGACACTATTTTTTTATTTATTTTTTTAAAATAAAGGACTTGTCAAAAATTGTCTTTTGTGTTAATTTTTTTGTACATTTTTTTAGCGAATGGGTAGGGGTAGGATGTACCCGAAACCCATTCACCTGGGGGGGCCTGGATCTGGGAGCCCCCTTGTTAAAGGTGGCTTCCAGATTCTGATAAGCCCCCTACCTGCAGACCCCCACAACCACAGCCCAGGGTTGCCAGGAAGAGGCTCTTGTCCCCATCAACATGGAGACAAGGTGCTCTGGGGGAAACCCCAAAGCACCCTCCCCATGTTGAGGGTAAGCGGCCTGGTATGGTTCAGGAGGGGAGGCACTCACTCGTCCCCCCTATCCTGCATGCTTGGATAAGGGTCTGGTTTTGATTTTGGGGGGGACCCCACTCCGTTTTTTTTAAAATTTTGGCATGGGGTTCCCCTTAAAATCCATACCAGACTCGAAGGGCCTGGTATGGACTGGGGGGGGGGGGACCCTACACCATTTTTTAAAATTTTTTTTTATCTGTATTGCCAGGAGCCGTGAGCAAGTTTAAATAAAATTCTTTCCTTTAGAAATGTCAGTATTGCTGCAACAGGCTACATACATCGTAAAGATGCGCCACTTTACAGACACATTAAGGGCACCTCCCAGGCACTATATTTAAAGGAATTTTTCATTTTTATTGTTTCACTTCAAGCAACATTAAAATCACTGCTCCTGTAAAAACGATCATTTAAAAATTTTTTTTTTGCATTGATACATGTCCCACAGTGCAGTACCTGGGTCCCCGTACACTTTTTATGGCAATAATTTGCATATAAGCCTTTAAAATGAGGACTTTCGATTTTTCATGTTCGTGTCCTTTAGACTTTAACCACTTTACCACCGGAGGATTTTCCTGCTTTACGTCCAGGCCACTTTTTTCAACTTGGCACTCTGCGACTTTAACTGACAATTGCGCGGTAATGCAACGCTGTACCCAAACAAAATTTTCGTCCTTTTTTTCCCACAAACAGAACTTTCTTTTGGTGGTATTTGATCACCTCTGCGCTTTTAATTTTTTGCGATATTAATAAAAAAATAGCAAAAATTTGGCGAAAAAATTGACATTTTCAACTGTGACAGTTAAAAAATATCCAATATATTCAATTTTTGTCTTATATTTAGACCAAAATGTATTTAGCTACATGTCTTTGACAAAAAAATTCTCAATGAGCATATTTTTAACCGCTTTATGACCGGAATATTTTACCCCATTCCTGACCAGGCCATATTTTGCGATTCGGCACTGCGTTACTTTAACGGACAATTGCGCGGTCGTTCGACACTGTACCCAAATTAAATATATGTCCTTTTTTTCCCCACAAATAGAGCTTTCTTTTTGTGGTATTTAAATCACCTGTGCGATTTTTACTTTTTGCGCTATAAACAAAAAGAAAGCGACAATTTTGAAAAAAAAAAACAATATTGTTCACATTTTTGTATATGAAATTCCTCTAAAAAAATGTAAAAATCAAAATTTTTTAACATTATAGGCCAATTTGTTTTCTGCTACATATTTTTGGTAAAAAAAATCGCAATAAGCGTATTTTGATTGGTTTGCGCAAAAGTTATCGCAGCTACTAACTACGGGAAAGATTTATGATTTTATTGTTTTTTTTTTTTAACTAGTAATGGCGGCGATCTGCGATTTTTTTGCGGGACTGCGACATTGCGGCAGACAGATCGGACCCCTAACTGACATTTTTGACACTTTTGGGGGTACCAGTGACATTACTACAGTAATCAGTGCTATAAATATGCACTGTTACTAGGGGCGTGGCCGGATGTGATCGAGGCAAGTCGTGCTTCTGAGGAGCTCCCGCAGTATCCTGCTAATTACCCTGTTTGGGGCTATCCTCCTGCCTATCTGCGGGTCACCTATCGTGGGGTAGTCCAGCTGCACTTCAGGGATGCCCACTTCGGCTTCAAAACCGCAGAGCGGGCAACAATCCGGACGGAGGCAGACTCGCTCCACTCGCGGCCCGGGCCGGGGCTCCGCCTCCGCCATCTTGGATTCGTCATCCGTCCCTCAGCATGCTTCTGGAGCGGGCGCGAAAATGGATGCGGCGCAGCAGGGAGCGGCTTCTTCTCCGGCTGTACAGGTACCTGTCCCCTTGCCCTCTACACCGCTGCAGGAGCAGGACCAGCGAGCCATCACGGCCCCCATCCTGGCTGCAGTTGACAGTAGCAAAGCGGCGCTCATGGTCAAGATAGACCACCTTGCCTCTGAGTGCACATTAATCAGGCATGACCTGGACAAAATGAGGGGCTGCATTACAACAGCGGAGGAGCGCATTTCCGAGGTGGAAGATAGTACTCACTCCCATGCCTCACAGTTGGCGGACCTACAGCACCTGGTCAAATCCCTGCAACATAGAGCTGATGACGCAGAGGACCGCCAGCGCCGCAATAATGTCCGGGTGGTGGGACTCCCTGAAGGGACAGAGGGGACTAGGCCGGCCATCTTTGCTGAACAGTTCTTTAAACAGCTCCTGTCCCTTTCGGATCTCCCGCCTACCTATGTGGTTGAGCGAGCCCACCGGGTTCCGATGGGTGCCCGACCACCCGGAGCTCCGCCGAGGCCTTTCCTGGTTAAGTTCCTGAATTATAGGGATCGGGACATGCTGCTATCGGAGGCCAGGAAGCACCAGGATCTGCACTTTGAAAATACCCGGATTATGCTTTTCCCTGACTTTTCTGCGGAAACCCAGAGGAAACGTCGTTCATTCACGGAGGTGCGCAAACGACTCAGGGATAAGGAGATTAAGTACAGCATGATGTATCCCAGTCGGCTCAGGATCCAATACAATGGCGCAGTTAAATTTTATGAAACGCCGCAAGAGGTTTCTGACTGGCTGGATGGTCTGCGCTGAAGTGCCGCTTCCTTTACCTGTTTATTCCCCCTCCTGGATCATGCATGTGGTTCTATGCTGGCCGCATAGTGGGCCTGTGCCATCTCTCTGGTGCGATACCCTTCCCCTTCTGTTTCCTGCAATGCCCCTTGGCTGCCCTGTTGGTTCCGGGGGCTCCTCTGGAGTCTTTTCTATTGTCATCACCTAAGAGACTGCCGGACTTTGATCGCATTTGACACTCGTCCACAGTTCCAGATGTTGGGGAGTTCTGGGCTTAAGCCTCATACCAGCTGGATGGTTACTAGTTTTTTGTTTTTTTTTGTTGTTGCTGGTATAAGGGCATTGGGAATGTTTTGTTGGCAACTCGACCCTCTAACGTTTCAGCCTCAGTGGTCTTGGATCCTTTTGCTGCTACTTGCTCTCAGTTCACAACGCTATTTTTGGTGGAACATTTCTTTTTCTGAATCCCTGCTGACATTTTTTATTGATGCCCATGGCTGATGCAGTACGCTTCCTCTCATGGAATGTGAGAGGTCTGAACAATAAATATAAACGGGCCAGTGTATTTCAATGTTTGAAACAGGCGAAACCGCATGTCGTCCTCCTGCAAGAGACTCACCTGGATGGTAATCTGGTGCTCGCTTTGAAGAAACCGTGGATTCAAAAGGCGTTTCATGCCACATACTCCACGTACGCCAGAGGTGTATCGGTGCTTATCAGTAAATCTATTCCATGTTCCGTCCACCAGGTGATCTCAGACCAGGGGGGACGATATGTGGCTGTGGTGATGGAATTGTATTCGTTCAAATTTATTTTGGTTGCTGTTTATGTACCTCCTCCCTTTAATGTTCAGATGCTGTATGACCTGCCCGCTAAGCTCTCGGCTCATGCCTCCCTGCCTATGTTATTTATGGGTGATTTTAATGCGATTTTGGATGGGGCGTTGGATACTTCCAACCCCACCCGACAGGCCTCGGTGGATCTGGTTGCCTGGGTGGCTGCTCAGGGCCTGGTTGAGTTATGGCGTTGGAAGCATCCGGATGGTAGGGAGTACTCTCACCTGTCCACTACGCACCGCTCGGCGGCCAGGATAGACCTGGCTTTTGGTAGTGCTCGTTTCCAGTCCCTCGTGACTGCTGTTGATTACTTGGCTGGGGGGGTGTCTGATCATAACCCGCTTCTCTTGACAGTGCACCTCCGGTTGGGGGCTGGAGAGCGGGGTTGGAGACTGTCTCCGGGCTGGCTTCAACAGGATCAGGTCACCTCCCACCTGGTACAGGCGGTCCAGACGTACTGGGCGAGCAATGTAGACTCTGCCGAGCCTTCGGTGGTTTGGGAGTCCTTCAAGGCGGTGGCCGGGGGGGAGTGCATCTCAGCTATCAAAACTGCCAGGAAAGATCATAATGGGGAGCTCTGGTCTATGCAGGAGGTGGAGAGGGAGAGGGCGCGGGATCATGCTGCTTCGCCATCCGAGTCCACTTACACCTCCTTATTGGAGGCGAGGCATCTCCTCTCACTCCACCTGTCTAATCTGGCCCATACTGAGGCTTCCCATTTCAGGGCTGCTGCCTTTGCACAAGGGGATAAAAATGGCAAATTCTTGGCTAGGTTGGTGGAGGATCAGAGGGCCCCTATTAACATCCCACGTATTAAGAGTTCTAGGGGGGAAATGCTCACTGATCCGCTGGATATTTTTGGAGGAGTTCAGGAATTACTTTGAGTCCTTATATGCCCCTGTCCATGACTATGACGATGCTGTCATGGAGTCTACTCTCCGTGGCCTGGCTCTACCTACCCTGACTGACGAAGATAGCGCCTTGCTAGACGCTCCGATCACTCCCCTAGAAGTGGAAGGGGCCATTGCCTCCTTCCCACCGCAGAAGGCTCCGGGCCCGGATGGGTTCCCTGCGGACTTCTATAAGGAGTTCTCGGAGCAGTTGGCCCCGCGCCTGAGTGCCCTGTTTCAACACTGCCTGGAGGGGGGGGCTCTCCCGCCGTCCATGATGGATGCATATATGGTGCTGCTGGCAAAACCGGGAAAAGACCCTGAGGACTGTTCCTCATACAGGCCCATAGCCCTGCTGAACGCGGACCTGAAGGTCCTAACCAAGGTCCTAGCGAATCGTCTGGCGAAAGTCATACATACCTTGGTTGACCCTGACCAGACGGGTTTCATGCCGGGGAAATCGGTGGATACCAATATTCGGCGTCTGTTTACGCACCTCCAACTCCCGGTGGCTGCCTCCTCGCAACGCGTAGTGGTCTCTATTGATATAGAAAAGGCCTTCGACTCTGTTGACTGGACCTATATGCACACGGTCCTGTCGCTCATGGGTTTTGGCCCCAATTTCCGGACTTGGGTGAAACTGCTATATTCTTCTCCTGGTACGGCCATTCGCTTGGGTCTGTTGACCTCAGTGTATTTTAGGGTGGGTAGGGGGACCCGTCAAGGTTGCCCCCTATTGCCCTTCATTTTTGCGCTTACCATCGAACCGGTTGCCATTGCATTGCGCTCCACGCAGGGTTTGGAGGCGGTTAGAGTAGGCTCCATAAAGGAGTGTGTGGCGTTATACGCTGATGACATGCTTCTTTTCCTTAATGATCCTGGTCCTTCCTTACAGGCTGTCTTACGGATCTTGGATGAATTTGGCAAGTATTCGGGACTCCGGGTGAATTGGGGAAAGTCCTCGATGTTGTCTGTAACAGGAGTGCCTGGTGCACTAGTTGGAGATGGCCCCTTCCCGGGTTGGGTTGACGCATTTACCTACCTTGGGGTCCGGGTAACTAGGCATCCGAAGGACTATTATGACCTGAATCTCCTCCCGCTCCTGCCTAGGCTTCAGCGCCTGGTGCAGGTGTGGAGGAGGATTCCGCTTTCCCTAATGGGAAGAATAGCCCTCCTTAAAATGAAGTTTCTCCCTGTGGTTCTATATTTCTTGCGCCACTCCCCGCTGTGGGTTCCAAAGACGTTTTTTAGCAGATTGGATAGTATTATTAGCTCCTTCCTCTGGTCCCCCGGGGTTCCCAGGATTGGCCTTCGGGCCCTCCAGGAGCCTTGGGGTAGCGGGGGTCTGGCTCTCCCTGATTGGCGGAAATATTATCTGGCTGGGCAAATGTTTTTTGCGAGGCGATGGCTGCGGGCGGATGAGGAGGACTCGGCTACGGTCCTGGAGGCGGCGCACCTGGGATCCTATGAAAGTCTCCGTCTGGCTCTCCACAGGGGGGTGGGTTCCGACCTCCCGTTGACAGTGTCAATGAAGGCTACCATTAGGGCGTGGAGCCAGACTGTACGACTGGCCTGCCCCAGCTACGTTGGACTTTCCCCGTCTACCCCTCTTTGGATGAATCCAAAGCTCCTTCATTTTTACCGCTTACCTGACCCTATGGTGTGGGCTACTGTGGGGGTGAAGACGTTAGGGGACATAACGACAGAGGGAGAATTGCTATCATTTGACAACCTACTTACAAGACATGACTTACCCTCAACTCATTTTTTCAGATACCTACAGCTGCGTCACGCCTTTCAATGCCAATTTACTGACACCAAGATTGAACCAGTACCATCTGACCTAGAATTAATGCTAACTAATCCTGACCTTACCAAAACCCTATCTTCAGTTTACAAGGATTTATTCAGACTGACTCCACCAAGTATTGTGAAGTGTAGGGAGCGTTGAACCGCTGAAATTCCTAAACTCCGGGGGGAGGACTGGGATGACATGTGGGTTGAACCATTCAAACACCTCGTTGCTGCTAGAGACAAACTTATTCAGTTCAAGTTTCTCCATAGAATATACTACACTCCTGCTAGACTAGCTAAAATTTACCCCACGTCCTCCGCTGAATGCTGGCGATGCTCTGCCTCTCCGGCGGATGCGTCCCATATTTTCTGGGATTGCCCGCTGATTCAGCGCTACTGGTCGGAAGTTACCACCTGCTTAGGGGAGGTGCTGATGACTGCGGTCCGCTGACTCCAAGTGTTTGTCTGCTGGGTTTGGTGGAGGAGGTGGTTCCCTCGGTGGCACATAGAACCCTTCTAACTATATTGCTATTTTATGCCAAGAAGGCCATATTGTTACAATGGAAGAAGGTGACCCCGCCTTCCCTGCTGTACTGGAAGGGTCTGGTGAATGCCGTGTTGCCCCTTTATAAAGAAACATATTTGTCCCGAAGGTGCCCCAAGAAGTTTGAGAAAGTGTGGAGGGCATGGGTGGAGTCTCCTGTTACGGTACGGTAGATAGCGTTTGTAATTTGTTATGATAATGTTCACCTAAATGAGTGATGCTTCCTTTATGTGTGGGCTGGGAGCGGGGACGGCTGGGCACTGGTGCGCCGGGGCTCAGTCGTTCCGGGTCCCATTATCCTGCTTTTTTCGGAGGGAATCCGGCTGTGTTTGGGGGTTGGGTTGCCAGGGTGGGGGGTGGGGGGGGACTTTACTGTTTTGATGTTGCTGTTTGTGTGACTCCCCCATGTTGGGGTGAGCTGGTCTATTGTTTTTGTATGTTTTGTTTGTGTGAAAACTTCAATAAAAAGAATTTTACAAAAAAAAATATGCACTGTTACTGTAATAATGACACTGGTAGGGAAGGGGTTAACTTTATTGGTGATCAAGGGGTTAAATGTATGCCTGGTGCTTACTGGTGTGTGTGGGGGAGGGGATTGTGTGACACAGGCACAGATCGCAGGTTCAGCTATGCTGAATCCTGTAATCTGTCCCTGCCTGTCACATAGGAGATCCGCCCGCTTTGTTTACACAAGTGGGCGGATTTCCTCACTCGATCCTCGGCGATCGTGGAAGAGGGGCGGTGATCATCGCCTCTCCTCCCCTGGCCTGACTCCCGCTGTGTCTGAATACAGCAGGAGCGAGCCTCCGGCTGTGCGTGCGCGCCGCAGAGAAGGGGACGATAACGAGCCACTTTGCCGCAGTACCAGCTCAGTGAGCGGTCGGCAAGAGTTTGCATGTTCACTAGCACTTTTTCCCTGTTCGAGATGTTCTGGTGTGAACCGAACAGGGGGTTGTTGGGCCCATCACTAGTCTTCCTTATAAAGATACATCTGATACTTTATGGATGTGGTAGATCTTCCAACCTCACAGGTGAAGTCATCAGGGAAACTGCTCAGTCACATCAAGCCAGACAGAAGGATTACCGACACCAGAAAAAATTGCTCATAGTGCAGTATTTATTAAAATATGTAAAAAAAAAAATAATTAAAAACACCACCAAACCACAAACAGCATGGTGTTTAGACTCTACAACTAACGGTGCAAGCATTCCATATACAGTGCATAAAAAACATGGATGCACATAAACTTACAGTACATAGTATGCCACCAAATTGAGCTCAGAATGGTGGCAGGATCTCTGGCATATAAGTCAAACTCTACCGCCGTTTTGTGCCGTGCACATTATAAGGACCATGACAATATCATTCACTATACCTCTTTATATCAGTAACCCACACAGGATTTTCAGATTCCATCGTATGGGGACAGCATGGATGGCAGAATATCACTTCCTGTCCGGGCGCCATTTTTTTTTAAGTTTGTGATGTCATTTCTGTTGCCACCACCATTTTCTTGTAGTCTAATATATCACTTCCTGTCCGGTGCCATGATTAAAAAGATCAAGGAACAAGAAGTGATCCGGACGCCATTTAAAGGGGGAACAGGAAGGAAAAAAACACCCATTTATTTAATAAAATTACATCTACTCACATCCAAGCCAGAATAACTGGGTTGGGATTGGATAAAAATAGTCTCTTAAGAACTACAGTATATAGAATATAAAAAAACTATAGATAAAATATAAAAGAAGCATATATTCTACAACAAAATGTTTAAAAAAACTAGCTGCATATGGGGATTTTTTTTTTTTTTTGTTAAAGAGTCTGGGATACAAATGTGGGCTAATTATTTACATATCACAAAAGAGAAACAATTAGAATGAGATGTCAATTATCCACACAGCATCAATAATACAATTGACATCCCATTCAACATTTAGTCCCGGTGTAACGTTAGAATTCCATACCTCGTTAGATTTCCATACCCTCGTCACTTCCTGTCTCAAACAGCTGAGCAGCACAGCAGTGCGCATGCTCAGAGCCCCGGATACGTAATTGAACAGCAAAGAATTTGACAAGTGCCCATGCTCGGAGGGTAGGAAATTATCACGGCACTGTGTGTAATGTTATACTTGCGGCGGTAACATTAAAACAGTTCGGCTGCAACATCAATAATCTCCTCTCCTATCCCTGTGACTTGCCTGATCTCGCCTAATAAATATAAAAGCGGTGGCGGGTGTATGAGATGTAAATGACGGCGATGGCGGCTCCGTGATCTGCTTTTATATTTATTACCTGAGAGCAGGGAAGTGACAGGGGAAGGAGCGGAGATGAGCCATGTTGCAGAGGAGCTGTTTTAATGTAACCACCGCAAGTGTAACTAGCGTGAGAAATCCATACCCTCCGTAGGTGCCCCGGAAGTGACGAGGGTATGGTTTTCTCACGGGTATGGTTTTTTCACGGAACACCAGTTCACATTAGTGCGATGACAGACATCACATGTGATTCGGAGCGCACTGCTCTGAAAAACACATGCAATGTCTGTGCGATGTAAACACAGCCATAAAGATTGTATGGCTGAATTTGCATCGGATTCGGACACAACACGCACAGGACACTTTTTTGGGTCCGCAGCAGAATCGGATCGCATGATGGTTCACACCTATGCGATCTGTTTCATGTCCGAACTGACAGTTTGCACTGTGATATGCAAACTGATCTGGGGGGTGTCATTAACTTTGTATTGACACCCCCAGCAATTTGCATATCGCAGTGTGAACTGCCTGTGATTTGAATGCAATGCGGGAATCCGCACTGGCTTTGCAAGGTTCCCGCATCGCATATATGTGAACTTAATATCCCACTTAACCCCATTGGGGAAAAACATTTAAGTTCATATGCCCACCACATTTCTAATTTAGACATTTCCCTAGTCCGATAGCAGCCCCTCTAATGGGGTTTAAGTTTAGTGATGCCAATATTGAGCAAACCAATATACGATTATTGTAATTTTTTTTTTTACCAAAAAATATGTAGCAGAATACATAGTGGCAAAAATTTATGAAGATATTTGATTTTTTTTACATATTTTTTATTGGATTTGTTTTATAGCAGAAAATTATTTTATTTATTTTTTTTTCAAAATTGTCAGTCTTTTTATTTTTATAGCGCAAAAAAAATCCCCCAAAAGAAAGCTCTATTTGTGGTAAAAAACAGGACATGCATTTTATTTGGGTACATCGTTGCATAACTGCGCAATTGTCAGTTAAAGTAACGCAGTCCCATATTGCAGAAAATGGCCTGGTCATGAAGGGGGGTAAATCTTATGGAGATCAAGTGGTTAAAAAATAAATAAGTGCTGCAGAGTATGCACACTTACAATTTTCTCTTACGCTGGCTATACATTTTACAATTTTCTTATTTTATTTCCTTTAAATTTACTTTCTACAATGTAGTGCAAGGGCCTTCCTGATTGCATACAAATTGAAAGTGTTTAGATTTGACCTCAAATTTTATGGTTTTGGTAAATCTAAAGGTAAATTGTACAAGTCTTAGTCTCCCTGCAAAGACCACCAGTTAGTGGTTGAGCCTGCCAGTAAAGTCCACCTAATACAGCTTCCTGTGAGAATGTGGCCACGGTGCTGCACTGCTCCTGAATGCAGAGCAGAGTTGCCACTCTAATATTGGCTGTGGTTGCTTACACCTCAATGAAATGAGAAAATGTTGCAGAGGGTGTGGCTATCAGACTTATCACTGCTGGTTCATAAAACGGTATCTTATTAATCAGCAACTGGACCCACTTATGCCTACTACACACAATGAGAATATCAGATAAAAAACTTTGCATTCGGAGCAATTTTCCAATAATATATTCATTAGTACAAAGCTTTCGAGAGCCAATCACAACGGTTCATGCAAAAATATCTGAAGCACAAAAATGTTTCTTGTAATGATTTTCGTGTAAACAGTATTGTATTGTAAATAAGGTCTGCAGGCATCGACTGCAAGGTCTGCTCTTTGATACGGAAATGGCTAAAAGGGCGTGTCCAAAGGGTGGTAATAAATAGCGCATACTCAGACTGGTCTGAGGTGGTAAGTGGGGTCCCCCAAGGCTCAGTCCTGGGACCAACCCTGTTCAATTTATTCATAAACAGCATTGAGGAAGGGATCAGTAGCTCTATATCAGTTTTTGCAGACGACACAAAATTGGGCAGGGCAATAACTGCACAGCATGAAGCAGATATCCTACAGAATGACCTGGACAAAATAACGGAGTGGGCAACGACATGGCAAATGAGGTTTAATGTGGAAAAGTGTAAGGTTTTGCACTTGGGGACTAAAAACATGAAAGCACAAAACACTTTAGGGGGGGAACCTTTGGGGGAATCAAAAATGGAGAAATATCTGGGAGTCCTGGTAGAGGATAGACTAAGCAATAGCATGCAATGCCAAGCGGCAGCTGCCAAAGCCGGAAGAATATTAGCATGCATAAAGAAAGGTATGTATTCCAGAGATAAAACTATAATCTTATCACTTTATAAAACTCTGGTCCGACATCTGGAGTATTCTGTCCAGTTCTGGACGCCGGTCCTCAGGAGGGATGTGTTGGAGCTGGAGAAAGTCCAGAGAAGGGCAACTAAACTAATTAGGGGATTGGAGGACCTTAATTATGAAGAGCGTCTGCAATCGCTTGATTTATTCTCCCTGGAGAAGAGACGCCTGAGAGGGGACATGATAGCAATTTATAAATATCTCAATGCATAGCATAGAAAAAATATCTCAGCATAGAAAAAAAGCTATTAAGTCGGAAGGATTGCATGAGGACTAGAGGGCGTACAATGCGGATAGAGGAGAAGCGTTTTAACCTCAAGCAACGAGGGGGGTTCTTTACTGTTAGGGCTACAAGATTGTGGAATTCTCTACCACAAGAGGTGTTTTCTGCGGGAAGTATGATGGCTTTCAAAAGACTCTTAGATGTACATCTCAAGAATCAGAACATTCAGGGGTATGCGAGATGATTATGACAACACACACCTACACAGGTTGAACTGGATGGACTATTGTCTTTATTCAACCTCACCTACTATGTAATAATGTATTTGTATAAAACGAAATTGAGTAATCAAGACCACGCATGCTCAGAAAGGAAAGAATACATTACAATACATCACATTACATCACTTCCAAAGTTGTATTTTCATAACTTTAGTAACCTATTCGTTACTAAAAGAAAAAAAAGGATGATCATTTTTCCAATATTCTCAACCTGTGTAGTAGGCATATGTTCCATGCCTTCTGAATTGAAAGTACTGCCATCCCCTGTTAATGAAAGGCACTTTTACAGTGTTTGGGAAGGATGGTGAGGTCATGTAAGTCACAAAAAAGGAAGATTTGACTCAAGAAAAGGTAAAAGAAAAGGTAAATTACATTTTTTATGAGACTTTTGCATCACATAGCAACTAGACTTGAGTCATACAGGAGCCTTGATTTGTTATTTAAGTTGTTTAACCTGTTCCCGGCAGCTGTACGCATATATGCGGCCTGTCGGCGGATAGGCTTTAACATTGAGAGGCCGCACATATGTGTCCCAAATGTAATCAATTCTGTGCTGAGAATGTACGCTCCCAGCAAAGTTACCTATGGGAACCAGAAAGCTCCCGCTGCATACTTGCGATCCGGAGCTTTCCGATAATGTGACCACTGTGACTGCCAATCACAGCAGTCACATGACCGGAATGTCTGCCTCCACCTCCCAGTATTTAGAATTCTTGAAGGGCTGGAAGGTGGTGGTGGGAAAGGGTAATTACACCCTGTATGCTCACCTTGATTTCTTGACAGGACAACAGTATCCTCTTGTTCATTACATTAATTTTTACTTGAACCACTAATCCTGTGATTACTTTAAATACCCAATCAAACTATTTTGTTAAGAGTACAAATTATTATCAGATAAACCACACATTTAATTGTATTAAAAATGTACCTATCTATTTGAATCTGCAGCCACTGTAATTTTCTAAAACATTCACAAAATTCAATGCAGTATGGAAATATGAACATGTTCTATACACCAACAGTGTACAGAATGCCCTCAGAAATTTAATTTTGCGCTCCTGGGATTGGCTGACTGATTTTCTCAGAAGGCTGCAGTAAGATACAAGTATGATTTTTGACACCCCCTGCAGCAGGAATTTCACTTTTGTGAGATACTCTCTAAGGCTCTGTTCATACGTGCGCTTTTTATGTGCATTTAACAAAAATTCTGCTTACTGCATCTTTGATGTGCTTTCAAGAAAATGCATGTTATATAAAGTTCAAAAGTAACACACCTAAAACACACATAAAGTGCAATACACCTAAGGGTCCTTTTGTGATGGCAGTGACTTTTTGGTTTGGGGGGCCCGTGGTTTCAAAAAACTGTTAGATGGGCACCTTAGAGACCACAACATACAGGGGTATACAATGTACGGTTAAAAGCAAACACACACACACATCATAGGTTGAACTGGATGGACTGGTGTCTTTTTTCAACCTCACTAACTATGTAACTATGTAACACAGCTTACCTTAGAGAGGTTGGGAAATCCCTGTCTAAGCTCCCCAGGTCCCTCTTATGTGTAAGTCACCCTGTGTCTATTAGGGGCACAGGGTGACCGAGACAATTATTGACAGCCACATAATGTACACTGAGAATGTGGTTTGGATTACTTCAAATGGGAAAGTAATAGTTATCCACAATATCCCTCTGTGATACATTAATTCCAATGTATCAGAATGATGGAACATTGTATGAGCTTTGCCATATAGCCTGTTGTAGACCGTTGGCACAAAATCTGTGACTCCTGAATAATCAAAGTATTGCTTAGATGTTGATTTCATGGTTAATTGTTAATTGGAACACCTATTGTCTCCTTATATTGTCTGTTTGATAAGGTGTTCTGTGTTTATACTTAGGATAATGTGTAATGTACTTTGTTTTAGCATTGTTTCTGGTCAGTCTGGTCATTCAGGCTAGTTTAAGTGCTGAGGTAATTAGCATGTTAATTATCACATTGTCTAGGTGTGGATTCTCATTCACCTATTGTTTCTGTCCAGATGGCTAGTTAATTAGCTAAGGGTAATTATGTTTATGTGTGCAGTTTGTATTGTTAGGTAATCTGATCAGGAGGGGGATGTCCTCCTGTCTGTGGTATATATTCTGTGTGAGTTTGTTCAATAAATGGTTTCAGATCTCATACAAGCTATTCTCAGCTAGTCTTGTATGTGGGGTGGCTAGAATATCTGATATCTATGTTCAAGACTGAAGGAAGCAGTATACTGACGGAAGCCCACAAGCACACTGTGGGTCGGTTCCGTTACATTAGTGGCGGTGGGATGCTTCCTGCACTCTGGGACATCCAAACCTCCACCAAGATCCAAGGTCTGGATAGCAGAAGAGGAGAGGTACAGATACCAGCCGTCATGTAAGAGGAATTCAGAAGGAGGTTGCGAGAAATGTGGATACAGCACAGGGGACCAGTGTCAGAGCAGGTCCTGCTAGGATGGAATGATTGTTTTGTCACGTTTTTGGGGTTGTGTTTGATATGTGCAAGAGAGAGAGATCACACAAATACTTAAAAGTATAACATTTATTAAAAGTAATGACAGATAAAGATAAAGAAAATATAACAAGAATACATAACTAAAGGTGCTCTTTCCCTCCATGGAGTCCCATTTGCCCTTACACAACATGGCAAAGGTAATCAGGACCAAACGTTACATGATGCTGCTCTGGAGATGGGAACTAAGCTCTTAGCAGTTTGGGCAGTGATATTTAGACTTGTGTATAAGGAAAATACCACCCCAAGTCAACTCCCTTTGCAATATGACCCCTCAAGGACTTAACCAGTTAACAATAACATTCCTTTGGTACATGGTAGAACTATGCTTATGTCCTTATATGGCTCCTTGACCAGGATTTGGAGGCCTAGAATGCATTAATGAGCCACTTTATTAATAAGGAAATGTAAAATATAAAGTTTCCCCATCACTCCACCCCTGACTCACAAATATATAAAGCCTCCAACTTTACATAATTGCTACTTGTCAAAAAGCCCCTGATAAGTGTAAACAAAAAGAATAATTCAAGTTTCTCTCACCTTTTGATTTACCTAAAAGGTAAATGGGGGATCTAAAGTGTATCTATCTAAAGTGTAAATACCTACTTCCCTTTTCTCTGTCTGATTTACCTGCACAGAAAATCTAATTTGGCTATGTTCGGGCTGAAAAATATAAAAATATCCAAAGTTCAAAAAATATTTAAAAAAAAACGATATATTGGACTAACAGAAGGACACCAAACATTTCCTTTCGAAAGCACAGGAGCGAGCAGGTATGAACATCAAACTTCCATACCTTGTGATGGACAGCAGAGTCTTTGACATCCATTAATCAGATCGCAGCTGCAGCACAATAATTGCAATGCTGTAGAACTGTAGAATATAAAGTCCATATCCTCTGGACTATTGCAACTCACAAGTCATAGACATATAGGCACATAACCACATGGTAGCTGGAACTTTACAGACATTTCAGGCACTTGACCTTCAGAGCAGATAAAACAGTTCAGATACTTGACCGTAATGGCGAATAGAACAGTTCAGGTAATTAGATATGGAGAAAAAAATCAGTGCAGCACAGTGGATGACTAATGTAAAATTAATTAATTGTGCTGATAAAGTGCAATAAATATTTTATGAAGTGAATAAAGTGTAAACAAGCGGCTGCTGACACTGTATATGTTTCCACTGCATACCAAAGAAAATGATCAAGAGAAGAGCAGTGCCACTTAAATAAATAAACAATTATACATTTCACATATATTAAAACAATCTGTGCAAATTAAGTGAAAAAATTCTCAAAACCTCTAGTAAAAGAATTCAAAATATTCAAAATATGTGAAAGTCCCAAAAGAATGAATTAATAAATAGATAAATATATAAAGTCCAGTGCAAAAAACTTGTGCAAACCTGCCAGTATATATTCACAGAATGAAAAGTGCCAGAGCTCAAAAGTGAACTTTCTAAAGTGCAATCCTTCACCACATAAAGAGTGGCCGTTCACCTCACGTTCTGACCCCTGTATTACCAGTGGGTCAGAGCGAGCTGTTCCCAAACAGGGATGTAATCCTATGGATAGTGGTCAGCCAATAATCCTGTGAAACACGATCCTCCACTCTCGTTTTCCCATGGATGTGACTCCAGTATAGGACAAAAAAGAGGGACAAATCTAGTGCTCACTGTATGTAGAATTGTATTAGGGACAGCAATAAAAAAGTATCCAACTCACATTTACAGGCACAATAAGCTGTGCGAGCTCTGTTGAACAATCCTCTATCGCTCGGATCACCCAGCGAAGAGACATCCGACAGCAGGCTCCACCCCTATATGCGTTGCATTATCTGGTTGACTTCGTCAGTAGGGGTCCCTACTGACCTACTGCCCAAAGTCAATCAGATGACGCAATGCGTATAGGGGATATGGGATTGCACTTTAGAAGGTTCACTTTTGAACACCGGCACTTTTCATTTTGTGAATATATACTGGCGGTTTTGCACAAGTTTTTTTTGCACTGGACTTTATATATACAGTATATATCTATTTATTATTTCATTCTTTTGGGGCTTTCACTTTTTTTTGAATATTTTGAATTCTTTTACTAGAGGTTTTAAGAATTGTTTCACTTAATTTGCACAGATTGTTTTAATATATGTGAAATATATAATTGTTTATTTATTTAAGTGGCGCTGCACTTCACTTGATCAGTTCAGGTAGTTGACCATCAGAACAGGTGGAAGTTGCACCAACAGTTCAGTTGCTGATCAGTGGCAAAGTCTTTATAGATGGTTGTTGCTGTCAAAAGCATTTATCTCATTTCTCCAATATGCTGGTGGTTGACGTCAAGGCAGGTGTGGTACTAAGACAGTCAGTCCAACATTCCATAACTAACAACAATGCCCATATAGCCTCTAATATAATTCTAAACAGTTAAATCTATGATCCCCAGGGACCTGGCCTAACACTAAACGGAAAACTCTGCCTAATTTGTTCAGAGTGAAAAATTGGTTCAGGAACATTACCCACTACTCTGTATCTAAACTAAATTGTGTAAAGGCCCATCTTCAAACTACTTAATGTGTGCATTTCCTCTGTGTACTCAAGTCTCCTCCCACACTCTAAAGACATTCTGGTAGGCTAACTGGCTCTGGTCTACACTGACCCCAGTATGTGCGCACATATGACCAATACATATTGTGTCACCATACTCTACATGCCAGTCCTAAACCCAAGCAATCAGGAAGTATTGAGGAAAACTCAATTTAAGTTTACTAAGAAAATGTAATCAAGTGTATCAAATGTGGTGGCCAAAGGATCGCTGAGTATCAGATATAACTATGTATACTGTATATCAATATTTACAGCACCTTACTTTAAAGGATGTGCTTTAAAATTTGCAACCATTGCAGTAATCATGATTAAACCAACAATTATGAAAATTACCTTATCCATAATGAACGATATGATTGGCCTGAATTCAAACCATCATTTATGTAAAAATCTAACTTTAAACCTTTAAACTAGTGTAACCTTATCTCTTCCTGTACTGTGCACATACTGTGGGTTCTGTTTTCAAAATGTTTGCGTGCTCAAAAAGTGGTTCTGCCTTACAGGGCACTACAATGATTATGGCAGAATATACTAAAGTAGATGCTGCTATAAATCAAGCTATATACACACTGGAAGAGACAATACAGAAAGATATACAACCACATAATGTTTGGGTATTCTTATACCCTCTAAATCATTAAAAATATGTTAACCAATCCAAACTGAATACAATATTTCTATTTATCAGATGCCAGTATTTTTCTCTATTGTTTCAAATCCAACTTAATCAGAGAAGAAACTTGAATATCCATCACATACTGTAGCAACAAAATTATTAGCTGCTCTGTTTACAATCAGTTCTAACAAAAACTGTCATTACATTCACATAAACAAAGAAAATATAAACAATTAAGACGACGCAAGTTGTCAATGTATGCTGTAATCTTCGTCTTTAGTTCTTGGACATCAAACCATATCAGACAGGGGGATTGATTCTGTTTAGTACTATCTAGGAATTAAACAGAAATGAAAGCTCTTAGTGGGTTAACATTACATTTCCCGCTGAGAAATAAACAAATGGTTAGCAACAAACACATATTAATCACAAAATGGAAAACATATGGCCATGTTGTTTAATGAGAGTGCACTCTTTTCTACCCATATTAAAAAAGCTCATAATAACGAATTATTTATCACAACGTGAATTTTCATTTACAGACATTCATCAAAGTTGTCAATAATTCACCATGGTTAAAATTCACAATAACATTTATAGTGTGTTCATCACATTGTGCACAGAATATACATCACCAAATCCATATTAATTTTTCCATTTCAACCTCTTGTACAATCCCATACAGATCTTAGAAACATCTGGGAACAGATTTGGTTCTTTTGCATTAAGAAAAAAGGTATACAACAATCATTCGTGTTGTATTCTACAGTATCACACTTCAATACAATCACCAATAAGGACAATACAAAGTAGATATATATATTTTATCTCCAGTGATCATTCTTTATTGTCCTATCTTATACTGTTACTCTTAGCTTGGAAATTAATTTAACATGTTATACAGAACTTGTCTAGTCAGCTATCTTGTTCAACTAACTGGTACACAAAAGGGTACAGCCAGGTTCTTTCTTATCAGTGGGCGGATCCTTCTCTCCTTCCACACCCAGTAGGCTGGAATGGAGAACTAAACATTTAAATAATTATAATAATCATGGCTATCTTTTATTAATTTAGAGGGTGTCTGTCACAATCAGTTATTTTTTTTCTTTGTTTCCAATTAATCCTAGAGTTACATGGCAAAAACTAACCATTTCAACTAGGATTTCTTCAAAAGTATTCAATCACTTCCTTTATCTTACAAAGTTTTTTACGTCACCTACATTTGAACTTCACATGTTATACTAGAAATTTCACAGCTGCTCAAAAATAAACACATTATCCTACATTTCACAGACACAGTCCCTTACACAGAATGTCTCACACAGGATGTGTCCATCAAATGAGGAGAATAAAGGGAGGTCAAAGGGGGAAGCTGGAAGCCTGTCTCGTCACCTCTCTTCTCTCAAAATCCCTCTCTGCTACAAATGATTTCTTAGTTAAACATACAAAGACTTTCTAACAAAGACTTCTATCTTTCTCATATACAGTACCTCTTTACAGAACTTTCACCTTAATTTGATTACTTAACTCTTCCAAAGTTAAACTCACATAGACCCTCAAACATAAGTAACAAAACTTATGTTACAAATCAGCCATACTTAGCGTTACCTTTCTGTCCTAATTCAGGTAACATTGTAATTTAACACAGACAACACAGCATGCATTCAACATCTTTTCATACAAGTGCCATGCCCTCAACATTAGCTAGCTATGAACAATTTGAACACACACATCTTACATTACTCTGAGCGGTCAGCTCATCATTTTTGACATTTAAACATGTCTCATTGCTCTGAAACATCTACAGTTCAGAGACCAATTCTTTGTACTAGTACAAATTAAGGCTTCCTGAAGATACAACAGTTTAATTTGTATATCAGTCTCTCGCCCAGTTTATCAAACAAAAATAAAATCGCAAGTTGGTGTCCAGTCGTGGGCACCAAAACAAAAATCGTCTTGCATCTGAGCACCTAAATGCATCTCAAATAAGCCAGCTAAGTATCTGAAACATTTCTTACGCTTTCTGAATGTGCTATGGCTTACAATACAAGAAAACAACATTAAACCCAGCACAAACAGTCTAGCACAATTCTGCATCATATTTGTATCTCTTGTTTACACAAATCAACACCCCACTTCGGGTACCAAGTGTTTTGTCATGTTTATGTGGTTGTGTTTGATATGTGCAAAGAGAGATCACACAAATGCCTAAAAGGATAACATTTTTTTAAAAGTAATGACAGATACAGATAAAGATAAAGAAAATATAACAAGAATACTTGATTAAAGTTGCTTGTTTCCACAAAATCCCCCTTTAAGGCATGGACAGGTAATCAAACCAGATTCTTGCATGCTACATGATGCTACTCTGGAGATTGGACTAAGCTCTTAGCAGTTTGGGCAGTGGTATTTAGACTTGTGTATAAGGAATATACCACCCCCAAGCCCAATCCCTTTGAAATGTGACCCCTTAAAGACTTAACCAGTTGACAATAACATTCCTTTAGTATACAGTAGAACTATGCTTATATCCTTATATGGCTCCTGGACCAGGATTTGGAGGCCTCAAATACATTAGTGAGCCACTTTAATAATAAGGAAATGTAAAATATACAGTTTTCCCATCAATGATTCTGTCCGCTGGGAACTCTGGAAGGAAACAGTAGCCCCTGAGCAGCGTCACCAGGGAAAAATTCTCCCCTCCATCCAGGAAAGGTACTGGCCGCAGTATGGATTGTGGGTGCTGTTTTTGGGAGAAAAACGCACAAGGAGTAGACAGCTGAGATAAGCAGGCTGGTCTGGACAGAGATGTGGTTGGAAGAGAGCTATAGAGCCCTCCAGTGGCATGTACCCCAAGCATGCCCTTGGATAGTGGATGACAGCCCAATCGAAGGTTTTGGCTATGGTGGCCTGGGACTGTTGTACGGGAAGCTGTCAGGGGACCCTAACTTTGGGAGTGATATGGAGTGGCAGGTGCAGGAAATTATAAATTACAGAGAAGAGATCCTGAACATCTAGGAAGATATTGAGTTTCTGGTTGTTCAGGAATCGGAGCTGGAGATTGCCTACAGACGGCTGCTAGACTCTGCCCAGTGCCAGGGTTGGGCTCCATTTGTACCAGCTGACATTCTGGAAATCCTGACTGAAGAGTTAGCAATGTGGCACAGTAACAGTGTGCTTTGCTCACCTGCACCCACAGCTTTGGAAGGGGAGCTCTTATGGCAGATGCAGCAAGTGTTGACTGACCTTGGCGAACCTGTTTCTGCACAGAACAAGCTTGGATGGAGGAATGCATCTGTCCAGAAGCTGAATAAAGGTACGGTAGATGGAGCAGCCAGCTCATCTTCCCAGCTGCAGTTCAAGGGCTTCGGTAGAAGAGTCAGCCGTCCTCATTCCCCAGCCACAGATCACAGAAAGCAGGGATTAAACTGATTTTTTATCAGAGGATGTTATGGATGATAAGTCACCTGCCAAAGTGTTGACACTGGGCCCATGGGCCACCAGCCCATGCTCTGGACTTTCAGCAATTTCAGAGACTGGGTATTTAATAGACTTTTAAAAAACAGGGGAATTTTCATCTAGTAAAAGTGGATGGGACTACAGTCTCCATCTGTATACCGCAGGGAAGCTGGGCAGTCGCCCCAGATCCCCAAAAGCATGATGAAGTGAGCCCAGCCACCCTGTCTTCTCTCCAGCAGCTGAAAGGACTCCAGGGAGAAGGGCCAGTCTATGCTTCTCTCCAGTGGCGGTTATGTTCAATGAGAGAGGCAGAGGTTGGCTGAGTGAGTAATGCTCTATTCGGGGGAAAATTTGTTTGGGGTAGTTTGTGGGTATGGGAATTGGGGGACTGGAACTATAGACTAACTTTGAAGTCAACCTGTCTGGGGGTCTCCTCCTGTGTTCTGAAAGGGGAGAGATGTAACGGGAGTCACTTTGGTTGGGGGGCCATGGAACCCAGCTTACCTTAGAGAGGTTGGGAAATCCCTGTTTAAGCTTCCCAGGTCGCTCTTATGTGTAAGTCACCCTGTGTCTATTAGGGGCACAGGGTGACCGAGAAGATGATGGACAGCCACTTAATGGACACTGAGAATGTGGTGTGGATTACTTCAAATGGGACAGTGATATTTATCCACAAAATCGCTCAAGAAATCTAGGATACATTAATTCCAATGTATCAGAATGATGGAACATTGTATTAACTTTGCCATAGAGCCGGTTGTAGACCATTGCCATGAAGTCTGTGACTCCTGAATAATCAAAGCACTGCTTAGATGTGGATTCCATGGTTAATTGTTAATTGGAACATCTATTGTTTCCTGCTATTGTCTGTTTACTAATGTGTTCTGGGGTTATACTTAGGTAATGTGTAATGTACTTTGTTTTAGATTTGTGTAAGGGGTTAGCTCGGTAGCGGGTGTGGGTGACCCCTTGGGTGAGTTCGCTACACAGAGAGACAGCCAAGGAGTGGTTGAAAACAATGGTCTATGGTTTATTCTTCCAATTTGCTGGAAACAAGTGCAAGCATCCAAACAGCATAAATCAAACAAACGTAAAATAAACCCTGGCCACTTGGGGCGTCTACCTTCACAACACAGGAACCTATCTATGGAGTCTGTCCCAACCTACTGCTGGGCAGACACTGCTGGTCATATAGAAGAAAACCAATAGTCCATTTGTTTTCCTTTCACACAGAAAAAGTCAACACCACCTCACCTTCAGAAGTCTTTCTCAGCTCACTGCTCTCCTTAATGCAACAAGCCTCAGGATGCAGCAATCAGTAGTCATCCTCTGGATAACTTATAGAGGCCTTAATTGCCTCATTCTGAATAGCTGAAGTTTTCCAACGTCCTTAAACCTTTTTGGCTACCTCCGCAGCCGACACCTGATAGTAATTGGGGAATGAAATGTATCTCCTGTCTGTGAAAACACCCAGAGATTTACCTGACTTCCTGTCACATACCCCTCCCTCTTGTTTCAACCCTAGGGTTGGGACACAGGTTGCCAGGCACGCATTCACTCGGGACAAACCATCTGTGTTCCCCATTTTAACACCGGGACGATGCGTTACCACAAAACTAAATTCCTGAAGGGCCAGGAACCACCTATTTATTCTCCTATTGGTCTCCTTGTTCTGTGCCATCCACTTCAATGGGGCATGATCCGTCACCAGTTCAAACTGTCTACCCAGGAGGTAATACCGGAGATAATCCAAAGCCCATTTCACCGCCAAACACTCTTTCTCAATGGTGGCATAATTCTCCTCATGGGCCTTCAACTTTCGGCTGAGGTACATAACAGGGTGTTCTTTCACCTTGATAATCTGGGACAGTACAGCTCCTAAACCCACATATGACGCATCTGTCTAAACCACAAAGTCCCGTGAAAAATCAGGTGAATTTAAAACTGGCTGACTACATAAGGCCTGTTTTAAAGCCTGAAAAGCTGTTTCTGCTTCGGGAGTCCATTTGATCATGACAGACTCCTTCCCTTAGGTCAAATTGGTCAGGGAAGCAGCCTGTGAGGCAAAATGGGGAATAAAACAGCGATAATAACCTGCGATCCCCAAAAATGCACGAACCTGTTTCTTGTTGGTGGGACGTGGCCAATCCTGAATAGCCTCAACTTTGTTTATTTGGGGCTTTATTAGACCTCTTTCAATGGTATACCCCAGATACTTTGCCTCTTCTAGCCCAAGGGTACATTTTTTGGATTGGCTGTAAACCCGGCTTTCCAGATGGAATCCAACACAGCCTGAACTTTTGGTAAGTGTGAGTCCCAATCCTCACTGTGGATGACCACATCATCGAGGTATGCAGCAGCGTCGAAGGGTCTTATCCATGGTGCGTTGAAATGTGGCAGGAGCATTCTGTAACCCAAAAGGCATCCTCTGATATTGGAAAGATCCGTCTGGAGTTACAAATGCTGTTTTTTCCCTGGCTGACCCCGAGAGAGGAATTTGCCAATAACCCTTGGTCAGGTCTAACGTCGTCATGTACCGGGCAGTGCCTAGGCGATCAATGAGTTCATCTATGCGGGGCATAGGATAGGTGTCAAACTTAGTGATTTTATTCAGGCGGCGAAAGTCATTACAAAACCGCCAAATTCCATCTGGTTTGGGCACTAAGACAATGGGACTGGACCAATCACTATTTTGACTCTTCAATCACCCCGCATTTTTTTTACTTCCTGGCAAATTGCCTCTCACCGGGCTTCTGGAATTCTATAAGGCTTTAACTTGACCTTATCCCCTGGTGTGGTGATAATGTCATGTTTAACTCTGGAGACCCAACCTGGCAGGTCTGAAAACTTCTCCTTATTACGGAGCACAAATTCTTTAACCTCCTGTTGCTGAGTTTTGGACAGAGTCTCCGTTATCCCAACTTCAGGGACAGCCAGATTAAATGGAACAGAAAATCGGGTAGTCTTAGCGACCAAGGACTCTCTATCCTTCCATGGTTTTAACAAGTTCACGTGATAGAGCTGCTCAGGTTTTCTTCTTCCCGGTTGGCTAATTTTGTAATTCACCACCCCCATTCTCTCCAACACTTCATAGGGACCCTGCCATTTGGCTAGGAATTTACTTTCGACCGTGGGGACCAGCACCAACACCCTATCACCAGGTGCAAAAGAACGGACCTGGGCCCCACGATTGTAAATCCTTTGTTGAGCCAACTGGGCTTGGGCTAAATGTACATTCACAATCGGCATCACTTGGGCAATTCTAACTTGCATTTGTGCCACATGTTCTATCACACTTCGATGAGGGGAACTCTCACTCTCCCATGTTTCCCTGGCAATGTCCAGTAGGCCCCGGGGGTGCCTCCCATACAGTAGCTCAAACCGAGAGAACCCTGTGGATGATTGGGGAACCTCTCTTATGGCAAACATCAGATAAGGGAGCAGATAATTGCAATTCTTTCCGTCTTTATCCACCACCTTCCTCAACATTTGTTTTAAAGTTTTATGAAACCTCTCCACTAACCCGTCTGTTTGAGGGTGATATACTGATGTACATAATTGGGTCACTTTCAGGAGTTTACAAAGTTCTCTGGTCACCCTAGACATAAATGGGGTGCCCTGGTCAGTTAGGATTTCCTTAGGAAGACCCACACGGCTGAAAACCTGAAATAATTCTTTGGCAATGGTTTTAGCAGAGGTATTTCGGAGAGGAATCGCTTCTGGGTAACGGGTGGCATAGTCCATTATTACCAAGATGTGCTGGTGCCCTCTAGTGGACTTCAGTAAGGGGCCAACCAAGTCCATGGCCATCCTCTCAAAAGGGACCTCGACAATGGGCAGGGGTACCAATGGACTGCGGAAATGTGGCGTGGGTGCAGTAATCTGACACACTGGACAGGAAGAGCAGCACAATTCTACTTCCTTAGTGATCCCAGGCTAATAAAACCTCTGGGTGATTCTCTCCCGGGTTTTTTCTGCTCCCAAATGTCCCCCAAGAATATGCCCATTGGCCAGTTCCAAAACCATCTTGCGGTACGGTTTAGGCACTACCAGTTGCTCAAGGGTGTCCTCTATCCTCTGTGACACTCGATATAACAGGTCCCTTTCAATAATGAAGTAAGGGAGGGCAATCCTCTCGTCAAGGTTAACTAACTCCCCATCTATCTTCACTACATTCTCCCGGGCTCTTAGCAATGTGGGGTCCCTCAATTGCTCAGTGATAAAATTTTCTCGGTGCACCTCGAGGTCATCCAACCCTATTGGCTGCTGTTCCTCTTCTGAGGTAGCAGGCTCCTCCCTAGGTACTGGTGTTTCCCCTGCTAAGACTGAGAACGGAAACTCAGGAGAATCCTCACAGTTAGGGGATTCTGGAGTAGATGTTTCAGGTTTTAGATGAACCACCTACTGGGATATCTGGGCAATCCCAGAGTTCCCAGAACTTTGGGAAATCCCTTCCCATAATGGCGTCATGTGGCAGTTTGGGAACTAAACCCACTTGGTGACACAAGTTACCGAGGGAGGTTTCAAAGGAAACTGTAGTCACCAGATATTCTTGAGTGTCCCCATGTACACAAACTACAGCCATTTTCCTAGGATGTAAGGTTTTTCCCACCACTAGATCACTTTAGGCTAGGCTACCTGAATCCAACAAAACCACAACATCTTTACCATCTAAGCACATTCTATATAAAGGTTTCTCATTCCCCTTTACTGCAGTGCATTTGGTTGCAATAAGGGACTGTCATCTCTCTGTCAGAAAGTCACACTGCATGGGTTCATCATCCGCTGGGCAAACCGCTGCTACATGTCCCTCTTTCCGGCAACGGTAACAAATCAACCTTCTGGTCCTCTCCTGTGGGATGGGTCTTCCAGGCCGCTCTCACCAAACATTAGCAGTAGTCCCTATAATACCTCTAGTTGCTCTTTGGTCCCTCTCTCCAACCCCATCCCTTGATGCAGTCTTACCTATAGGTGGGGAGGGTCTGGTCTTGGGGTGAAAAGTCTGTGCATCTCTGGGGAAAGAGGTCAAATTCTCTGTTGTTAGGTACCTTTCGACCAGGTCTACTAGTTTGTCTGCGGTTTCCGGACCACCATGGCTCACCCATTTCTGCAGGGTGTTAGGAAGAGACCTAAGAAATTTGTCCATGACTACTCGTTCCAAAATTTTTGGTCCGGACAGAATTTATGGCTGCAGCCATTTCCTAGCCAAATGGATGAGGTCATACATCTGTGACCGAGGTGGCTTCCTCAGCTGATAACTCCAATTGTGGACCCGCTGAGCACGGACATCCAAGGTTACCCCAAAACGTGCCAATATTTCCTCTTTTAATCGATACTAGTTTTTTTTCATCTGCAAGCTCCAAATAAAAATATGCCTTTTGGGCTTCTCCGGATAATGGGGGGGGGGCACTAGTCCAGCCCACTGTTCTTTAGGCCAACTCTCTTTCTCCGCTGTTCTTTCAAACGTGGTCAGAAACATCTCAGGATCATCATCTGCAGTCATCTTTGGCAATAAATGGCTTGCCCGAAAAGTCGGTATGTTACTGGCCTGACTCCCAGCCTCGGTCTGCTGTCTCTGAAGCTGTTTCACGATGGCCTCCATTTGCTGCTGGTGTCTCTGTTCCAGGCCTGCAATGCTCTCTTGGTGAGCCTGTTGTTGAGCTGCAAGGCTCCGCTGAAAACCCAAATTTGTCTGCTGTTGATTTTCATTTGCCTGCTGTTGATTTGCATTTGCTATAACCAGTTGTTTCAGTATCTCCTCCATTTTGGGTTTACTTTAACTGCCCGCGGCACTCCACCATGTGTAAGGGGTTAGCTCGGTAGCGGGTGTGGGTGACCCCCTGGGTGGGTTCGCTACACAGAGAGACAGCCGGGGAGTGGTTGAAAACAACGGTCTATGGTTTATTCTTCTAATTTGCTGGAAACAATTGCAAGCATCCAAACAGCATAAATCAAACAAACATAAAATAAACCCTGGTTACTTGGGGCATCTACCTTCACAACACAGGAACCTACACCACCTCACCTTCAGAAGTCTCTCTCAGCTCACTGCTCTCCTTAACGCAAAAAGCCTCAGGAGGCAGCAATCAGTAGTCATCATCTGGATAACTTATAGAGGCCTTAATTGCCTCATTCTGAATAGCTGAAGGTTTCCAACGTCCTTAAACCTTTTTGGCTACCTCCGCAGCCGACACCTGATAGTAATTGGTGAATTGTCTAAACAAGGCAGAAATGTATCTCCCGTCTGTGACAACACCCACAGATTTACCTGACTTCCTGTCACACTTGTTTCTGGCCTGATCATCCAGGCTGGTTTAAGTGATGAGCTAATTAGCATGTTAATTTTCACATTGTCTAGGTGTGAATTCCCATTCACCTATTGTTTCTGTTCAGGTGGCTTGTTAATTAGCTCAGATTAATTATGTTTCTGTGTGCAGTTTGTATTTTTAGGGTGATCTGATCAGGAGTGGGATGTCCTCCTGTGTGTGTGGTATATATTCTGTGCAGAGGCATAACTAGAACCTTCAGGGCCCCGGTACAAGGAACCATGAAGGGCCCCCCAGGCCCCTGGCTGGGGCCCTTCCCTTCAAGCCTGGGGCTCTTCCCATTGATCTTTGGACCCTTTACTCTGATTGTGGGGCCCTTTATCACGGTCCCGCAGCGTAACCCTTTCACGAGTCCTGCAAAGACAGCAGAACACAAGTGAACTGGATGGGAGGAGTGGTGGGGGCAGCATACAGAAGAACCAATCTCCTCCATTTTCCTCCTGCAGCTACAGGAGGAAAAAGGAGGACAGTGATTTCTCATACATGCTGCCCCTTCTATCCAGGTGTACAGGGGAGCCACGCAGGCCCCCTGGAGCATGGGGCCCGGTTGCAATTGCACCCCCTGCAACCCCTGTAGTTACGCCCCTGATTCTGTGTGAGTTTGTTCAATAAACGGTTCCAGATCTCATACAAGCTAATATCTGCTAGTCTTGTATGTAGGATGGCTAGAATATCTGATATGTTCAAGACTGAAGGAATCGGTATACTGACGGAAGCACACAAGCACACTGTTGGTCGGTTTCATTACACCTTTCACACAGGCTTTCCGCCTGGTGGACTCCATTTTGCTCAGCAGGGATCGATCCGCTGATGACAGGTCCGTCTACGCTCACAGTGCAGAGACGAACCTGTCAAAGCCTGGCTCTCCTCTATGGGAGATCGGATGAAAACAGGCCGCCTGCCCATTTTCATCTGATCCCATTCGATCCGATTCTCCAGACGGATGGAAAATAGGGTTACTATCCATCTGGATTTCACGAACAGGATCGGTTCGGATAGCAGCGGACATGTTCCCACTGACATTTGTTGCTCCATAGGGGTGCATAGAGCATCCGATCAGGTCTGCTTGAAAAACTGAAAGGCAGACCTGATCGGAAAGCCTGCATGAAAGGGGCCTAAAACATAGCACACAGATGTGAACAGGGCAGACAAAAAAACAATTGTTTTTCATGTGCCCTTTTCACACCATACGTATGTAGTGATGTGCAGAAAAGTGCAGTTCAAAGGACATGGTGTGAACAAGCTCTAAATGATCCCGTCTTTCTCATTGGAACCCCAAGCAGGTACCGAGTTAATTATTATGAAGACAGATCTCTCCATTCAAAAATCTAGAAAGGACACGGTAAAACAAACATTCTTTTTAAATCCTTACAGTGTACATTAATCACCTAGAGGTGGTTGTTTTTTTTCTCAGTTAAAGTCCTAAGATTAGACACCACAATGTGAGCCCCTCCAGCCTAGTTTTCTTCAATTACTGGGGTCCAAATTTCCTGTTTCATTTTACTGTCCAGTGAGAGTACCCCTACTTTACACTGAGGCATTCTCATTGAAAAGGGAAATTGCAGCTGAAAGAGCTTAGCCATGAAGTCAGGGAAATAGTAAAAAAGTAAAACAAAATCAGAAAGAGGCGCAGGAAGCTCTTCTGACTAATACATGTAATATCAGGCATCTTGTGGCATTTGCTCAAAGGCAGAACTTTTTCTTTAAAAGTGTAAAATGAAAACCAGGTTGACTTTTACATGACTGGGTAAGTTCAGCATGGTATTGTTGGATGGGCATAAAAAGTCTTCATTAGATAGTTTGGATAGGCATGTATGGTTTGAAAAGAAGGACAAAGGCCTGTTATAAACCTTCTAAAAATGAAATGCAGGATTTTTAAAAAGTTTTCTATATAGAGAAACTGTTCACACATGTTCTAGTAAATAATATTTAGGGAGCAAGGAAATTACTAAATTTGTAAAACAACGTGGGCCGCCCCAAGAAGAGGAATGAGGTGGTGTGCATAGCATGTCATACCAAAATGTGGGGGTAGCCAAATTTGGTTAGGGTGGGAAGGGCTTGGTTCGATATAACCAGAGCGCATGTATCTATAGGTCACAGTCCTTGTAACCACAAATTGTGATGAAATACTTTTTATGCGTATTCATTTATTAAAATCTTTACGTTTAAAACTATAAAAAGGATTTTTAGATTACACATTAAAGCTTATATGAGATTATCATGATTTGCTTGCATATACCTTAGGTATTGTTTTTAAATCTTGCTCATGGTCAGTAGATATTTCACTTTCTTTTAAAGCTGGCCATAGATGGATCGAAATTTGGCTTGTTTAGCAGGGACCAGCCACATTTTGATCCATCTCTGGCCATTCCTGCTGGACACAGATGATTCCTTTTTTTTTTTTTTTTATCAACCAGAGGGCTGACCAAAAAAAATAAACTCCCCCATCCACACAGGAGGAATCCTTCAAGGTGTGCTTTTGTATTCAGATCGTGGGGACTCCTCCACTGTCAAAATAAACTAATCAGTGCTGCAGCCACTGATCGAATGAAGGTTTTCCAACAGTCCAGTTCGACAGACACTGATAATTAGTATGACTTCTATCCAGTGGGAATGGCCATAGATGGATAGAAATTTGGCCAGTCCCTGCTGAACTGGATGAATTTCAATTCATCTATGACCAGCCTAGGGCGAACCTTGGATGAATTAATTGTCTTTCCTTCCACCAAGGAGTAAAGAAAACCGCTATATTCCCCCATCAACAGTCAGTGAAGTCAGTTGATGGGTCAGCCTGGGTACAATCAGCCTGCCCATGCATGGAACGAAATTCAGCTGGTCCCTGCTGAACCAGCCAAATTCCGATCCATGTATGGCCGGCTTAAGACTAGGTCTACACAGATGATTTTCACTTATCTCAGCTCCCTGGAAATATCTAAACTCAGCCCACACCTGTCAATGGCTGCATTTTGTAAATTATATGTGTGAGACGGGAGTCACATTGGGTGGGGGGCCCGTGGAACCCAGTTTACCTTAGAAAGGTCAGGAAACTCCTTTTCCAGCTCCCCAGGCCCCTCTTATGTGTAAGTCACCCTGTGTCTTTAAGGCGCACAGGGTGACCGAGTATCTCAGTCTGGTCTCCCCTAAACAGACTCACAGTACAACCACACTGGACTCAGCATTTAGTTTTACCCCAGCTATCCTGGGCCTTAAATGTGTGGTTTGTGTTTAAAGTTGGAGAGGCTCTTTCACTTGGGACAGTAATATTTATCAATAATATTGTGACAGTACCAGTATATTTTAGCATCTGTCACAACTCCCTTTTCCTCACTTAGATACCGGCCCCTGAACCAGCCAGGTTTTCTATGTTTAGAACACTGACATTGGACATATTTTTGCTGTTAGAGATGGGCTTGGTTTTCGAGTTAAACGATAAAATCAACTCGAACATCAGGTGCTCGTGTGTTTGCTCTGCGGGAAGTTCGCCCACCGATGAGCGCCCCATAATGCACTGCACAATTGCAGTGCAATAAGTGATTGTGATTGGCTGTAGCATGCACCTGACCTGTATGCTTTGGCCAATCACAGCACAATGTCCTGTCAGAGCCATGCTTGGCCAAAGGCAGGATGCCTTTAGCCAATCATGGCTCAGGGGCTAAGTCCAAACCCCACACTATGTAAGGCTGCTTGCTTACACTTCAGCCGTGTATAGTGTGTGACAATAGAGATTAGGCAGGTATTTAGTTGATAGTGTGTTGAGATAGTTTAGTGCAGGCAGTGTAGTGTAAAGGCATACCCCATTTTTAAAATGTATATAATGTTGTAGTCCTGGGTCCCCTCTCTGTACTCCCCAAGTTTGGTATCCCTGTCACTTATAGTTCGTGAGCAGTGCCATACTTTTTTTTAGATAAAAATACCCCCGGGACAGTCAGTGCTGGTGCATTTAAGCAATGATAGCCTCTGAACTGTCCCCTGTTTCACTTCAATTTTAGAAGAAATACTTACCTTGAAAATGTCTTGTCCAGTGCTGCCATCTCAGGTGTGGGCAGCTGAAGCCGGAGCGTCCTCTACGGTGACAACGGAGTCCCAGAATGCCCTGCTCGTCACTTCCGGTGCAGGCGCGTCATCCCTGCACAGCTTCTGGGCATGCCCAGAAGCTGTTCAGCAGGGAATGACGTGCCTGCACCGGAAGTGACGAGCAGGGCCGGTGCAGGCGCATTGACTCCTGGGATCGATGACGCTCACCTCCCAGGTGTCAATGAAAGGAGGAAGAGACAGCACGGGCGTGGCCACAGAGGGAGGAAGAGGAAGGAAGGTAAGTATATTTTCATTAAAAAGAAGGTAAGTGAAACAAAAAAAAAAATGTAAATTATCCAATTCTTTTTCAGGTAAATTAAAGCAAGCAGACAGTGAAAATGTTTTTTTTTTTGGGATGGAACTTAAAGACAGGGAGCAGTGCCATGCCAAGCTGACCAATATTTCCCATAAATGATCACTGAAAGCTGAAAATTGGTCTAGGCAGAAAGAGGGAGAAAGTGCTCTGTATTTAAGTGGTTAAGGCATGGGGTTCCCCAAAATCTATACAAGGCCCTTTGGGTTTGGTATGGATATTAAGGAAACTCCACACCAAAACTGAAAAAAAAAAACGGCATGGTGTCCCAAAATCCATACCAGACCCTTATCCGAGCACACAGCCTGGCAGACCAGGATAGGGGGGGCTAGCGAGTGCACCCCCTCCTGAACCATACCAGGCCACTTGCCCTCAACATGGGGAGGGTGCTTTGGGGTGTGGAGGTCTGCGGGTGGGGGGCTTATAAGAATGCCCCCCATGAAAATGGGTATCAGGTACATCGTACCCCTAACCATTCACCAAAAAAAAAAATGTAAAAAAGGAAAAATCACACAAGACAGTTTTACAAGACAGATAACGTCCTTTATTAAAAAGAAAAAAAAAAAGTAGTGTCCCTTGATGAAAATCCATCATCAATCATGATGCCCACTGACTCGAAAAATAGAAAAAATTAAAAAAAGCTTTGCCTCTTCTGAGGCGTCCTGCCGTATGCTGTACTACAGCTTTGACAGCTGTTTTATAGGCAATGGGCAGGGCCGCTGGGTTACGTCACCAGGTGGCACTGCCCCCTTCTGGCATCACATGACATCATGCGACGTCAGACCGGGGCGATGCCACCGGGTGATGTAACCCTTGCCTATAAAACAGCTGTCAAAGCTGAATAGCGGCATATGGCGGGTAGCCTCAGAAGAGGCAAAGTGTTTTTTTTACACTTTTTTCTATTTTTTGGGTCGGCGGGCATCGCGATTGATGATGGATTTACATCAAGGGATACTATTTTTTTTTTTTTTTTAATAGAGGACTGGTCAAAAACGGTCTTATGTGTTAATTTTTTTTTGTACACTTTTTTTGGTAAATGGGTAGGAATACGATGTACCTGATATCCATTCACATGGGGGGGGGGGATCTGGGGGTCCCCTTGATAAAGTGGGCTTCCAGATTCTGTTAAACCCTCTACCCACAGACCCCCACAGCCACAGCCCAAGGTTGTTGGGAAGAGGCCCTTGTCCCCATCAACATAAGGACAAGGTGCTTTTGGGGGCACCCCAAAGCAGCCTCCTCATGTTGAGGGCAAGCGGCCTGGTATGGCTCAGGAGAGGGGGGCGCTTGCTTGTCCCCCCTATCATGGCCTGCCAGGCTGCATGCTCAGATAAGGGTCTATGGACTTTGGGGGAACCCCATCCGGTTTTTGTTTTACATTTTGGCATGGAGTTCCCCTTAAAATCTGTACCAGACCCAAAGGGCCTGGTATGGACTGGGGGGGTCCTATTTTTTCATGTTTTTCTTTATCTTTATTGCTGGGAGCTGACAATACATTACAGCCGCGATCAAGTTTAAATTACATTTTTTGCTTTAGAAATGTCAGTATTGCTGCAGCAAGATCCATACATCGTACAAATGCGCCACTTTGCAGGCACATTAAGGGGACCCCCCCAGGCACAGTATTAAAGGATTTTTTCTTGTTTCACTTTAAGCATTATTAAAAATCAGTGCACCTGTAAAAACGATTGTTATAAAAAAAAATTTTGCATTGATGCATGTCCCCCAGGGCAGTACCCGGATCCCCAATTTTGTTGGCAATAACTTGCATTTAAGCCTTTAAAATGAGGACTGTTGATTTTTCATGTTCGTGTCCCATAGACTTTAATAGAGTTTGCATGTTCACTAGAACTTTCTCCCTGTTCGAGATGTTCGAAGGGGGGTGTTCGGCCCATCACTAATTGCTGTCACTGGTCACACAGCATTTCGTTGCTGAGATAAAAAGTGTGACCGCTGTACCATGTTCCTAAGGTACCGGGCAGCCACACTTCTTCCAGCCAGGCCTATGGGGTTAATGCCGGTCACTAACGCTACCCAACCCTCTTTACTGTGTGTATTATGCATGTTCCAAGCATGAAGACTAGAAGTAGAGTAAAAATCTTTACTGAATGACGAACAATAGGCCGTTCTGGTGACGGCCAACAAAAATTTTATAGCATGCACACCCGATTTTGTTCGGCCGAAAAGTCGCAGTCGGTTGTCGGAATCATCATACTAACAAGCCGATAATCGGCCGATCGGGCGGCGGCCGAAAATTCACGGCCAACAATTGGTACGTGTGTACGGGGCTTAAAAAAGGGGAACGTTTCCTGAAGTGTCCTTGCCATTGACAAAGTTGGCTGTGTGCCCAGTTTTTATTTATAGGATTTGTTGAAATGTTTGAATGTACCTGTGCCTCATGGTATTGGATGTACAGTTTACCCTGCCCTGTGTCTCTATGTCAACAAGGAGGGGGGATTGTCCCCAGAGATATACACAAGTGCCTGTTCTTCAATAAAAGTCTTATGCTTCTTACAACCCTACACTGATTTACGGCTAGTGACTGGGTGGGCTAAGGTATCTTGGATCATGCTGGTACTGGGCAAGGGAAGCATATATACGGCGGACATACTTCTCTTGAATACAGGGTTCTCAACTTTGATACAATCAGCCTGCCCATACATGGATCGAAATTTATCCGGTCCCTGCTGAACCAGCCAATTTAGGATCCATGTACGGCCGGCTTAAGACTAGGTCTACACAGATGATTTTCATTTGTGCAGCTAAAATCTTCTGATTGATCACTTTCTGATAGCAGCCAGGGTTTTGATCTCAGCTCCCTGGAAATATCTAAACTGAGCCCATACCTATCAATGGGTGCATTTTGTAAATGATATGAAAAAGCTGTGTAACACCCTACAAGGTAGGTGCTAGGTAAATTCATAATGGGCTTTGGTTGCCTAACAGCAGGGCCATGATTTTCAGATGGACTGTAATGTCTCCCAGGTGTGGCTGCTGAGAGGGGAGTCTCCCCAATGGCTCCATGAGAGGATTCTCATTGGGCAGTGGAGGAAACCCAATCAGTGGCCCATTTAGGTCTGTATCTACCCCAGAAGGCAGATTCTGCCACAGAGGATTCTGGGAGTGGGTATAAGTTTGAGGGGAATGCATGACACAGCATCTTTGGTGGGAAGCAGAGTCCCAGGAGGGAGGGTACGACTGTCTCCCCTCCTGTCAGAAGGATCGGGTGTCTTGAGTGGCTGCCTGAGAATCCGGGAGAGAGAGCTGAGCTGCAGAGAGGATCCGGTGTGCCGAGGACCAGCGGAGGAAGAGGGTGTGGTGGAATCCGGACACTGCGACTGGGTATCTCCGCCAAGAACCTGCTTTCTAAGCTCTGGAACACGGGATCCGTGAATCTGGCTATAGTTACCCCAAGAACTCGACAGTACAAGTTTTGGAGTCAAACCAGAATCAAACTGTTTATTCAAACACATGCATAAAGAAAATATGCACTCTGACAACCCCTCCCCCTTAGCCAATCCACACAAACATACACATCTCATAATAAGCTTACTCAAGGCAGGCAGGAACAATAGAACTATGGAATGCAGGTATTCAACAATAACAAACCCCCACCCCACTAGCAAGGGTCTATGAAACACGTTTGCAATATCCTAGCAATCTGCAATATATCTTTGTATATTTCCTGAGGGACATTGTTTCCGAAATATCATTGTCCCAAGTGAAAAAGCCCCTCACTCTTTCAACACAAACCACACATATAGAACCCAGGATAACCAGGGTAACATGAAAGGCTGAGTCCAGTGTGGTTGTACAGCGAGTCTGATTAGTGCAGACCCGACTGGGGTTCTTGGTCACCCTGTGCCCCTAATAGACACAGGGTGACTTACACATAAGAGGTGCTGGGGAAGCTGGACAAGTAGTCTCCCAACCTCCCAGAAGCAATCTGGGTTCCACAAGCCCCCCAACCAAAGTGACTCACGTCACAGAGGGGTTCAGTTCCAGGAAAGCCTCCCAAGGTCATGAGTACTGTGAACTGCCCCTGGGGGTCTGCCTAGTGTAGAGGGGACCACTCCGGTGAAGGTCCCAGGGATCCTGGAGCCTGCAAGTGTCAAGGGGGTTGCCTAGTGAAAGGACCCTGAAGTGTTAAGGGGGTTGTCTAGTGAGAGGACCCTGGAAGGGGGGGGGGCGCCAGCTGGGGGCGCCAGCGGTTGGGCCCTGAAGAGTCAAGAGTGCAGTGTTAGGAGTTGCAGCAGCACAAGCAGTTACAAGAAGCTACCTCAGTAGTGAAGGTAGGTGATTATTGCAGTCCTGGATCTTCTGAGTTAACCAAGGAGTTAAAGTAGAAGTTTCAGCACTTTCAGCAGAACAGTATTTCAAGCGCCAGGAAGCGTTGGTCGGCATTCAGCTGGCGTCAAGACAGCGCTAACAGTCATTTTTCTGTACAGTGTCCCAGTTTAACCTAATTGAGCCAGAGGAGTATCCCACTCATTCCCTTCTCCTATCCCCATCATAAAATAAACAACACAAACCAAAGATGCCGGGATGGCCATTGTGTCAGCTCTCACACTTGGGTTTTCAACTTCAATGTGTTGGAAGTGTTCCCGGTAACAATGGCAGACACACATCAGGCCTAATGCCTGGAAATATTGCTACAGCTGGCTTCAATTCAAAACTGACAAAACCCCTTAAACAAAACCTGTTCCATAGAAACTGAAGCCCCACTGTTAGGAAATGGTATGGGAGAGTTGAATATATATATGATATGGAATTCTTGTGTAGCAGAGATGAAGAACGTTTCGACAATTTTTCAATAGAGTGGAAAAAATGGAAAGACTTTAAAACAACTAGGTACTATATACGAATTTGGGGAAATTAGGGAAACCAATACTAGGAGGACATATCAGTGTCATATAGAAGCTGGGTAGGATATTGTGGATGTCTGCGATATTAATAGAATGGAGGGGCTGGGGTCTGGAAATTAGTGGCGAAATAAAGAAATTTCTCTGTTTTTTCTTTTTTTTTTAAGTGTTTTGTAAAACTGAAGGAAATTAATAAAAATTATAATGGGAAAAAAGAGAAGGATGGAACACATCTAGCCATCTTTTTGGGATTATCCCTTTCGCAGTATTAAGCAGATTTGGCACTATTGAATTTCAGTAGAGTTTTAATGATGTATTCGTTTCATGAAATAAACAAACCCAGGGGTCATTCACAACTACTTCACCTGTAATTTGATTGATAAGGTGTTGTATCTTTAGCAAATATACATGGATCTTGGGACATTCCCACCATATATGGAACATTTATCCTTCAACCTGACACCCCCTCCAACACCAACTGGATTTCACAGGGTGACAACGGTGTGACCTGGCCGGTGTAATATACCATCTCGATAAGCATTTATAATTCAACTCAATGGTGTTCACTGCTCTAGCAGTGCAGTGTGGGGCTCTTCAGTACAATTTTCACCTCGTGTTCTTCTAATTTAGTTCCTGTTTCTCTTTCCCATTTTTCAATTAAAGGAAGTCTCCTCTCTCCCTCCAGATCAGTTAATATCTTATATACTTGAGACAAACCACGTCTTACCTTTGCAGAGTTTTTCCATAGGATTCCACTCTTTTTCCTACCTGATTGGATGAGGTAAAGATCCAATTAAGTGTGTTAATTGCATGTGATTCCACTTATTTAGCTTCTTCAAAGTATTAAGTTCATGAAGTGGCCTAATCTTTCCTTTGTGCATTACATAGTTACATAGTTAGTGTGGTTGAAAAAAGACATCAGTCCATCCACTTCAACCTATGATGTGTGTGTGTGTTTGCTTTTACCCGTACATTGTATACCCCTGTATGTTGTGGTCTCTAAGGTGCCCATCTAATAGTTTTTTGAAACTATCAATGCTCCCTGCTATTACGACTGCTTGTGGAAGAGAATTCCACATCCTTACCGCTCTTACAGTGAAGAACCCCTTACGCACTTTAAGGTTAAACCGCCTTTCCTCTAGTTTTAGCGAGTGGCCTTGTGTCTTATTGTATTCCCTTTCTCTGAATAGTTTGTTCCTTATGCTAGGGTCGCCAGTACAGTATTTGTACATTGATATCATATCCCCCCTCAATCGTCTCTTCTCCAGAGAGAATAGGTTCAGTGCTTGTAGTCTTTCCTCATAGCTGATGTCCTCCATTCCCCTAATTATTTTTGTTGTCCTTCTCTGTACTCTTTCCAGTTCCAGCACATCCTTCCTGAGGACCGGAACTGGACAGCATACTCCAGATGTGGCCGGACCAGAGTCTTGTAGAGCGGGAGAATAATCTCTTTGTTTCTGGAGTGAATCCCCTTTTTAATACATCCCAGTATTCTGTTGGCTTTGCTTGCAGCGGCTTGGCATTGCATGCCACTGCCAAGCCTGTTGTCTACCAGTACCCCCAAGTCCTTTTCCATCCTAGACTCACCCAGAGGTTCCCCCCCCAGTGAGTAGCTTGCTTTCTGGTTTCTGGCCCCCAAGTGCATTACTTTACATTTTTCAACATTAAACCTCATCTGCCATGTAGTTGCCCACCCCGTTATTTTGTTCAGGTCCGCTTGCAAGGTTTCCACATCCTGCATAGAAGATATTGGCATGCTTAGTTTAGTATCATCCGCAAATACTGAGATTGTACTAGATATCCCCTCCGCTAGATCATTTATGAATAAATTAAACAGGATTGGTCCCAGGACAGAACCCTGGGGGACCCCACTTTCCACACCCGCCCAATCCGAGTACTCCCCATTAATCATCACCCTCTGTACTCTCCCCTGGAGCCAGTTCTCTATCCAGGTACTCACCTTATGGTCCATACCTACCTTCCTTAGTTTGTACAGTAAGCGTTTGTGGGGAACGGTGTCAAAGGCCTTTGCAAAGTCCAGATACACCACATCCACAGGCTTTCCTTTATCTAGGTGGCAGCTCACTTCATCGTAGAAGGTTAATAGATTGGTTTGGCAAGAACGATTTTTCATGAATCCATGCTGATTACTACTAATAATACAGTTTTTATTACTAAAGTCTTGTATGTGGTCCCTTAACATCCCCTCCAAAATCTTGCAGACTACAGATGTTAGGCCTATAGTTACCTGGAATATATCTCGGCCCCAATATTGGTACCACGTTGGCTTTTTTCCAGTCAGCTGGCACCATACCCGTCTGTAAACTATCCTTAAAGATCAAGAATAATGGTCTGGCAATCACCTGGCTGAGCTCTTTAAGAACCCTTGGGTGCAAGCCATCCGATCCCGGGGATTTATTTATGTTAAGTTTCTCTAGTTTAGTTCTAAGTCTTTCTTCTGTTAGCCATGGCGGTATTACCTGAGGTGTGTTGTTTAGTTCGGCCTTAAAAGCTGGGTTAGTGAAGCCCCCTGATTCTTTTGTGAAGACTGAAGAGAAGAAATTATTTAACACTTCCGCCTTTTCTCTGTCCTCAGTGGCCATATTTCCTTTGTCATCTTTTATGGGGCCAATGTGTTCTGGCCTCACTTTCTTACTGTTTATATACTTAAAGAATTTCTTGGGGTTCTTTCTACTCTCCTCCGCTATATGTCTCTCGTGTTCTATTTTAGCCGCCCTGATTTCATCTTTACATTTCTTATTACACTCTTTGTAATGCTTAAATGCTGCCAAAGACCCCATCAGTCTTGTATTTTTTGAAGGCCTTTTCTTTAGCACTAATATGCATTTTTATGTTGGAGTTTAGCCACCCAGGGTTTAATTTTGCTCTTTTAAATTTATTTCCCTTTGGAATGCACTGGTCAATCCCCTTGTTAAGTATGCTCTTGAAGCACCCCCATTTTTCCTCCGTCTTCTTTGTTCCCAGGGTTCTATCCCATTTGATATTTTCTAGAAGCGAGCGCAGTTTAGGGAAATTGGCTCTTTTGAAATTCAGTGTCCTTATATTACCCTTGTGTTTCCTATTACTGTAATTAATACTGAAACTTATTGACCTATGGTCACTGTTTCCTAAGTTGTCCCGTATTTCTATATCCGTGAGCAGGTCTGTATTGTTGGTAATCAGTAGGTCAAGTACCGCATTGTTTCTTGTCGGTGCATTCACCATCTGACCCATGAAATTGTCCTGCAAAACATTTAGGAACTGCCTAGCCTTGGCTGAGTGCGCGGTTCCTTCTGCCCAGTCTATATCTGGATAATTAAAGTCCCCCATTATAATGACATTTCCCATCCTTGCTGCCAATCCTATCTGTAACATGAGGTCCGCCTCCCCCTCCTCCCTCTGGTTGGGGGGCCTATAGCATACGCCCAATATTACCTTCCCCACCGTGCCTTCCCTTTGAAGCTCTACCCATAGGGATTCTGCCTCATCCATAACTCCATTATTAATATCGTCCCTCATATTTACCTGTATACTGTTCTTAATATACAGACATACCCCTCCCCCTTTTTTACCTTCTCTATCTCTGCGATAAAGGGAATACCCCTGAATGGTCGCCATCCAGTCATGAGAGCTGTCAAACCAAGTCTCAGTTATCCCCACAAAATCTAAGTCCTCCTCAAACATCAGTAGCTCCAGCTCTCCCATCTTGTTGGCCAGGCTTCTGGCATTGGTATACAAACCTCTTAATTTTGATCGGTTACATATATCCTCATTTGATGTTTTTAGGCTGCTCTCTTGATTTTTCCCCATACCCACCCTGGGTATAGGAGCTCCGAGCACCCTACCGATTGTGCCCCCACTTGTGCCCTCTGAATCTTGCTTTCCACTGGCTAATTCTACATCTGTACCCTCCCCCCCGTCACCTAGTTTAAAAGCCCCTCTAACTTTGTGGCCATCCTCTCATCCAGTACGGCTGCACCCTCCCCATTTAGGTGCAATCCGTCCCTACCAAAGAGCCGGTGGCCGACTGAGAAGTCGGCCCAGTTCTCCAGGAACCCGAAACCCTCCTTACTACACCAGCTCCTCAGCCACTTGTTAACTTCCCTAATCTCCCGCTGCCTCTCTGGTGTGGCTCGAGGTACAGGTAGTATTTCGGAAAATACTACCTTGGAGGTCCTACTCCTCAACTTAGCTCCTAAGTCCCTTAAATCGTTTAGGACCCACGTGTACCATGACAGCTGGGTCTTCCCCAGCCCCACCCAATAATCTGTCCACCCGATCCGCGATGTGCCGAACCCGAGTGCCCGGCAAACAACAGACTGTTCGGCGCACACGGTCTTAGAATACATGACAGTATTTTTTTTTAACTAACCTAATTCTCATTTTTATATTACAAATAAATAATCAAATAAACAGGGATACGGGAAGTAAGATCTGCACATGTCTTAACTCTCTCTTCACAGAGACCTTCACTGTTTTGAAAGAAGGAAGCAAATTCTAACTTCCTCCAATTTCACATTTAAAAAAGTCATCTTTTTGCATTATTTCATTACAAAACATATTATTAGTTTTATATTGTCTGAATTATCATTGATAACTAGATTGACAATGCTTTCTTTACTTAATGCTTTTATTATTGTGCAGTAAGGAAGGATTACATCCTCTGTCATTTTTATATTGTTGTAAATATGGGTAAATTTCTGCGCTAAAGGAAAAAAAATGTTGTTTTCAAGGTACTTAAAGTGTATCTGTGAAAGTATAAAGGTGTATCTATAGAAAGCTCTCTATGAGGAGAAAAGGGAAGCTGCACAAATGGATCTATAGAATATCCTACAAAATTTGGTATTAATATATGTGTAGCGCTAAACCCCCCAAAAAAATATATACCTGTATACAGAAATTTCCATGACCATGAATATATAACAATTGATGCCAAAACACATCAAATAAATAGTCTGTGAAAACTAAAAAAAAGTCCCAACAAATATGTGTACAAATAAAAATAAGTCCCAATAATTGAATCGAATATGAGTAGCAATCCAAACTTGTGGGCGCTGATCCGCAGAAACGTATAGATGAGCAATGGACAAAAAGGGAGGCTGCTTACCAGATATAGTTGGTTATCCAAATTAATGGATAAACCCAAACAAGCTCTAAAAAAAAGTAATGGCAGGATCTTCTCAGTTCTCCTCTCACTGACACAGGACAGCAAACATTCAAATGGAAGAACACTCCGCAATCATAAATAAAAAGAATGTGGAAAAAAACATAGCGTGATAGCGTGCAGAACAACGGGGAAAGAAAAAAAGTGGGAGGTTACACTCACACATGAGACCCCATATATCCCGTGTATCTCTAAAAGTCACAGATGGACGGAAGCACCGCAGGTCCCAGCAATAACGCACACCCGTGAGAGAATACCAACACTGAGTATCCAAAAATACTGCTTACCAGATGTAATTGGTCGCCCAATCAAGGGGTAGACCACAGCAGGCTTTAATTTTCACTCATGTAGGTTCATACAGGTGATAGCTCATAACAGGTATGCTGAGGTGATTATTGGGGCACGTTTTCCAAATAAAAGAAAAAAGTGGAGTCAGACGTGACGTTACCATGCCCCCAGAGCCAGCTCGCTACGATCTATGAGGACGCTGCTGTTTGTCTCTGCATGCAGTCGTTTGGGATCCATGTTTATTCTGATGCCTACTATGTGAGTTTAATTGCCTAATAAATGCTCTTAGTTTTAATGGTTTTACGCTATGTCCGTTCCCATTTTTTCCTTTTATTATTTTATTCATCCACAGTCACCAATCCATCTCCTGATAGTACAGAGCCTTGGTGGCACTCTGTACATGCTCAGTTTGGTGTGTATTGCTAGAGAGATTTTTTTTGGGAGGATGAATGTGATCGACAAAGGACAGTCAGAGGTGAATGAAAACTCCTCCTACAAGCTTTAACCAGTGCTCAGCCAGATACTGATAGAAGTCACAAGAATGCTATGTACTGCTGATGAAAAAAGGTACAGTATTCACCAGTTTATATTTACCAAAAAAATTGCATTTCCATGTTCTGTGTACTGTGGGAGACCAGATATAATTAATGCAGGGTCCTGGCTTTAGTTACACTTTAAAGTGGTTGTAAAGGCAGAAAGTTTTTTATCTTAATGCATTCTATGCATTAAGATAAAAAGCCTTCTGTGAGCAGCAGCTCGCCTCAGCCCCCCTAACACTTATATGAGTTCCCTCTAGATCAAACGATGTTACATGAATGTCTTGGCTGCCCGGGATGAAGTATTGATGGTGTTTTTATGCTGTATATTCTTCTCTAAAATTCCTGCAATTATGCCTGATTTATAGTCATAACATCTTGTTTGTTCGGCTATGTCTGACTCTGCCGAAATAGTAGCATCTTGATAGGTAAATTTGTTATGGGAACAGTTTAAACTTGTGTAGTATGCCAAAAAGTATTACGTAATTGTGAGTCATACTGAAGCCAAGCTGCTTATTGCAAATTTTAATTTTCTATTGTTCTAACTGTATATATGCTCGGGACATTTTCTGAAATAAACAAACATGCTTTGACTCTACCCTCGTGTTTGTGTCTCTGTGTGTTCCCGAATATTTCTAGGGAGTCCATCTAGCCATCCTGTTCAAAAGTCCCTTACACGGGACTCCCCTCCTCATTGGCTAAGACAGCAACATGGTGCCATTGGCTCCTGCTGATGTCAATCAAAATCAGGCCCCTTATGAGGAGAGAAAGAGGGCGGGGCGGGGCCACAGCTCCATGTCTGAATTGACACAAGGAGCTTAGACTCGGCTCAGGTGCTCCCATAGAAAGCTGCTTGCTGTGGGGGCACTCAGCAGGAGGGAGGGGCCAGAAGAGAAGGATCTGGGCTGTTCTGTGCAAAACCAGCCGCACAGAGGAAGTAAGTATAACATGTTTGTTATTTTTAGCTAACAAAATAAAAACGACTTTACAATCACTTTAAGCTCTGTTAACTTTCCCTCTGTGATACTTATTCAAACTGAATTTCATTTTCCGAAATTGTGAAAGTTTGTTTCCTCATAGGGCATTTTTCACCAATGAATATTGTATACAGGTATGCTTGTTTTTGTACTTTTAAGGAGGAAAAAAAGGTGTGGGGCTGAAAAGTGCTCCTTTGAAAATGCTGGTTTTCTGGGTGTGTCTTGCCTTTTTAGGAAGATACCCAGGACAAGCATTCTGTAAATGAGTGTTTAAAGGTTTAAATGTCCAGTTAGTCTAGAGCAGTGATGGTGAACCTTGGCACCCCAGATGTTTTGGAACTACATTTCCCATGATGCTCATGCACTCAGTGGAGTAGTTGAGCATCATGGGAAATGTAGTTCCAAAACATCTGGGGTGCCAAGGTTCGCCATCACTGGTCTAGAGGCAGAGGTATAAGGTGTAAAACCTACCTTAGTCCTTGTTTCAGCAGGCTACCTCCGTCATTGAAACTGGTCCACTGCAGCCCCCTTGCTAAGATGCTGTGAGCAGCGGTCACATCAAGTACAATGCAGAGCTATTGATCCTGCATTGTACAGGATAACGCTGAAAGTCCGCCCACAGACCAAAGTGATGGAGTGAAGAGGAGGGCCAGGGCCTGCCAGAGTGAGGAATAGGGTAAGTGATGTTGCCTCTTCTCTCTAGACTTCATGAGACTTTAACCCTTGCTGTGCAGATGAGCTTCACTGAAAGGGTTTTTTTTCCATCCTAGAGTTGGGCTTTAAATCTTCCACTGTACATCAGAAAGCTGCATAGATTCAAAAACTCTTAATACTGCTTCATGCAAGAACACTAGAGCTAACTATTTAAAATGGGGACTTCCAGGCAGACTTTGATATCACATTGTAACTTCAAAGAAAATTATGGCAGAAAACACATACAGTATTTAGAGTTGTTGTTATTGCATGGTTTACTTTTTAAGGTAATTTTTATATGACTCTTTTATATGCTTTTTCTCCTATACTTTTATTATTATATTAAATGTAGAGATTTGTAGATTAGCTACTCAAGGCAAAGTCGATTAGCTACTACAATGATTTTGCCACTGTTTAACAGGTTAAGATAAGATGTCAATTAGACAAGGAATGTCAGGCAACTCATAGGGAGGGATTTATTAAACTATATATATATATATATATATATATATATATATATATATATATATATATATATACAGTATATGCTATTGTACTGATATGAAGACCAAACAACCCAATCATATTTTCACAGTATTTTCTATTCACCCACAATTTATGCGGACATGCTCATATCTATTATAGCATACATATGGCACATTCATTAATAAATGTAGTTTGTTAAGGAGGGTACACTGTAGCACCAGAATGTAATGGAGAAATGAAAGTTTTCCTAATATCACTGGGGTCCACATCTGTTAGCCATTTTGAATGCATTTTTCATGCAGGAACAAGGCCACATACAGTGTAGAAGATATCACTGAAGGTGACTGTAAAAAAACTACTAAAACTAGATATGCTATTGAAAGTACTGTGCAGAGGAAACCACAGTTCACACACATACATTATAATAGGATGTACATGTGCAGGTTTTGACCACAGCAAGTATGCAAACAGATATCGTATGCTGCTGCTTAGTATGGAGAGTTCATTAGTAATTAGGGCGACATACACTGCCTTATTTTTTCAAGCAGCCGAGCGAATGGGTCTTTTGGAGCTGTTGCTTTATTTGGGAAATTTTTGTTTCATACCTTAGACCAGTGTTTCTCAACTCCGGTCCTCAGGGCACACTAACAGGCCAGATTTTACCCTCCTTAGTGGTATTCCTGAGTGTGGCTTGGGGTGGAATTTTAGTGCCATTAGCGGTAACCCCGAGCCACACTCGGGGTACCGCCAGGGAGCATTCCCTGGATCCTGGTAGAGGTTACTTATCTTGTCCCCGGGATCCCGCGATATGTCACTGTAGCATACGGCGGCCGGATCTTCCGCCCGATGCTGTGAGCCCCGGCTTCCATCTCCTGCGAGCGTCACGTCGCAGGGGGGTGGAACCGGCGGCAAATTCAAATAGTAAAACACACAAACACACTAATATATTGTAATCCTATTGGATTACATTACTAAATAAAATAAACTGACATTAGTTTGCCCCCCAGTGCCCTTTCCTGCAGTTTCACTGTACTTTTTATATATATATATATATATATATATATATATATATATATATATAAAATTCTATATATACACACACGTCTATCTATCTATATATATATATATATATATATATATATGTATACACACACACATATATATATATATAAAATATGTATACGTGTGTGTGTATATATATATATATATATATATATATATATATATATATATATATATGTATATACTTTACTTCAATTAATTTTTATTTGATTTTCACAAAAGGAGAACAAACATATACCAAACATAATAAATAAAAAAAGGAAAAAGGAAAAAAAAAAAAAATATATATATAACAAGAAAAAGAAAAAAAAAAAAGGAAACATATAAATATGTTAGTAGATTACACTAGATTATAACATTATATTTGGCTAAAACAAGAAACGTAAAAATTCAATACTATATACGTTCAAAACCTAGGAGAATACCTGGCAAATACCTAGGAAATACCCAGGAAGTACCTAGGGAATACCTAGGGAAATACCATCATGCCTTGAGTCACGCCATAAACTGGCGTTAGTATTCCATTAGACACTATGAAAATAGGGGCTTTGTTGCCATAGGAGCCAAGCACTATGAAATTTGTTGCTACGAAACACAGAATAGGCAAATGCCTTTTCCAAAGAAAAGTGTTGGTTAACTAAACTTATTACCTCTATATGGGAAGGGGCTATAGGTTGTTTCCAACATCTAGCGATAACCGTTTTGGCTGCTATCAGTATATGTATAAACACCGTTCTGATATCAAATGGTATATTTTCAATACCCAAAAATAGTAGCGCTATTGCGGGTTCGGGTTACGTGGGTCCTCCCGCCTCGGCGGCGCGGCCCCCCTCCCCGCCCCGCTTCCCCCGGCCCCGAGGGGGAGGGGGGGCGGAACGGTTCAGCGGGGGGAGGGCGCGGAGGCGGTCGTCTCCCTCGGCCCCGGGCCACGGCGACTGCTCTTGCTCTTATGTATATACTTTAACTTATTTATAGTTATTTATTATATTATATTTATTATATTATAATTTATGATTTGGTGTTTCAAACTACCCGAGATGTTATAAAGAAGAACGCACAGTAAAAAAAATCATATGTAAATAGTTGGTTTGGGCTGCTCATCCTTAAGGATTACATGCAAAATAATTGTACCGCTTTCAGCACCTAAAATCGGAAACAATCATACCGCCAGGGAGGTTAAGTATTATCTTGAGGAGATGCAGACTAGAATACTGCAATCACTGAGCAGCAAATTATATCACATGTGATGTATTTCAGTTTTCTTGCAAACCTGGCCTGTTAGTGTGCCCTGAGGACCGGAGTTGAGAAACACTGCCTTAGACAGCAATTGTGCTTCTTGTTTTATATTTTATTATTCCTATTTTATGTTTGAAAAATTTGTGAATACATTTGCTACAGTATAACTAAAGGCCAAGCCTTTTTTTTATATTTCGAAATAGTGGTGAGCTTTTAGAATCCATGTCAGAATTTTAATGCTGTCTGTGCCACCATTAGAGACAATTACTCTCTCTGTAATTGTCGCAGTTTTCAATCTTACCATGAAACAAGTGACGGTAAAAAAAGAAAACTAGGGATATATGGTATCCTGACAGTTGTCAGGATATCCCTCATATTGGAAACATTTCCCAACTCCCTGTACTATAGAACAGAAAGTGAAAGGAAATCTCCATTAGGGTGAACTGAAGGTGTGATCTTTATTGCAAACATATAAAGGATCAGCTTGGCACAATGTAAGTATGCATACATCACACCCAATGAGCTGCGGGAAACCTGACAATAACTATAGTAATTGGCACTACTACAGTGATAGCTGTGATCGACTAGGTCAGGTTTGAGCAGCTTCCCCTCTACGCACTTGTAAGGGTGCCCATTTAATGGTGGTTCCTGCAATGTTGACTGTGGACCTGTGCCGCTTCTTCATGCATGGGATAGCCACCTACCTGTGGTTTGGGGAAACCCCATCATATTGTGTAACACCACTCCTTCTGGCCTGAGGCCCACCTCCTTTTTTTTTTTTTATACCAACTTTTTATTAAATTTTGCAAGAAAGTTAGGTACAAACGGTTGAAGTTTCAGGTGTAAATGTTTCTTACATACTGAAATACATGAACGGCACAGAAGTTTGATACCCCTTATGGGAATCAACTGTATCCGGATATGAGTATATTTGGATGGTATCTCTTAGTGGGGAATTCTTCCTTATCACGCGGAGTCAGTCATGTTTTAAGGGGTGTTCATTTTGGTACTTTTCACTTGCCAGCAAGGTATAACAGAACATAAACTAAGTAACTTAGGAGTGTCTTTAAGTTTTAGGGATACATATCATTCTCTATTCATAGAGGAATTTGAGTAGCCATCTCGGTGAGAATTGGACAATATCTTCAATACGTTTATTTTGGACTTGTATTGGACATATCCATACGGTGTTAGTGGATAAGGATAAGTTCGAGTCCCAGGGATGTAGGAGTAAAACTTTTAGTCACTGGTATGGCAGAGATGGGATCATGTAGGAATCAAAAAATGGATATCTCACTTCCGTTAGAGATTCATAAGTTGGTGCTTCTGTGATCGGTGATCCAGGGTGCCCAGTGTTTATTAAAGGATGCGGTGGTCAAATTGGCCTTGGCAAAGGCGAATTCAATTTGAAAGTGATTGTTAAGTAGTATAATAGAGTCTGCTAATGTGGGGGTATTTGGGGATTTCCATGCTTTCGCCAGTGTAAGGTGAGCTGCTATCAGGATGTGCATCACTCGAACTCTGATTTGTGAGGGCCAGGTGGGGACCGAGAGACATAGAAGGAGGTCCAGTGGGGTTAAAGGATGTGATATATTTTGCAGAGGGAGTAGAGAAATACAGAGACTTTTTGCCAGTAGGTCTTGATAAGCGGGCAATCCCACCAGATGTGGCAAAGAGATCCGGTTTCCTTGCATCCTCTCCAGCATAGTGGGGACGTGGTAGGGTATATAGTTGCGAGTCTGGCTGGGGTGAAATACCATTTGTGAAACAGTTTTTGGAGGGATTCCCAGTGGAAGGTACAGCGTGAATATTGCATTTGTAGAAGTAGGGCCTGATAACAGATATTGGGCAGTGGTGGATTAGTGAAAACTAAAAATCAATTGATGAGGAGCAAAGATCATTTGTGTTTTTTGTAAGCATATTGTATACTAGAGATATTCCTTTGACTGTAGGTTTAGCAGTGTCGTAAAAGTTCAGCAAGGGATCAAGGAAGGATTTTCCACATAGTATGTGGGTGTCGGAGAGAATCGAGTGAATTCTGAGGCAGGGAAAGAATGAATTGGAAGGTATTCCGCATGTCCATTGAAGATCTTTGAAGGAATGTAGTCCTGATGTGGACAGTAGGAGGTTTAGGGTGTTGAGACCCTTTTCTGACCATGTTGAGGTGGCTAGATCTGGGGGATATCAGTTCCATAGCCTTGTTGGGTAAGTGTGTGAGGGTAGATTGCGGAAGTCCTTTAATAATTTGTGTTGTGGCTGTCCAGATTCTTAAGGCTGCCCTGATGGAACCTAGATGTTGATGCTTTGCTTTGAAGTTGAGTAAAGTTGCTGTCAAGATGAGTTTTGGATCCTCACCAAGTACTGTGGCTTCAATCTGTTTCCACAATTTGGAGGAGTGTGGGGACCACCAGTCCCTGAACTGGTCCAGTATTACTGCTCTATAGTAGGCTTGGATATTGGGCGTGCCCAGACCTCCTTGAGAGACAGGAGTGAGGAGGAGGGCTCTCTTTATTCTTGGCTTTTTATGTTGCCACATAAATGAGTTTATCAAGCCCTGTAATTTTTGTAAATGGGATGTAAAAAATGGGAGAGGGATGGTACGGAGCATATATAGTACAGGGGGAAGAAGATATATTTTTGTATGGGCGATCCTGCCCGCCCTGGAGACTGGGAAATGGCCAAAACTTTTGATAGCTGTGTTAACTTTCCTACGAGGTTGTCAAAGTTGTATTTCAGAATGTTACGGCTAGAAAAGTTCAAAATGATTCCTAAGTATGGTAAGGAGGCATTAGTGGACCATTGGAAGAGGTTTCTGCGGAGATGATTTGTGCCGTTGAAGAGTCTATACCTAGATTAAGCATAGTGGATTTAGAATGGTTTAGTTTATATAGAGATATTGAACTAAATAGATCAATCAGTTGCTGAGTGTGTTTTATGGAAGCAGTGGGGTTGGTGAGGGTGAGGATAACGTCATCAGCGTATGGTCCTATTTTATGTTCTACATTACCAATGGTGAAGCCTGAAATGGATGGTGTATTCCTAATGGATTGCGCTAATGGTTCCATGATCATGGCAAGGATCAGGGAGGACAACGGGCATCATTTGTGATTGGGAAGGGGTCCGACATAATGCCTGATGTCCATACACGGGCATTAAGGGAGGAGTAAAGATTTAGGATGGCTGTTAAGAATGGGCCTGACAAACCAAATTTGCAAAGTACTTCTTCCATATAGGTCCAATGGACCCTGTCGAATGCCTTCTCTTCATCCAAAGAGAGGAAGAGAGAAGGCGTTCTACTATGCTCCACACATTGGATAGGGTCAATGAGGCGTCTCGTACCTTCAGATGCCTGTCTACCGGGCACAAAACCCACTTGATCTGGGTGGATTATTTGGGGGATGATTGTAGAGAGGTGTTGGGCTAATAGTTTCGGGTACAATTTGGTATCCGTGTTTAATAGTGATATCAGTGCCCATCTCCTTTGTATTCCCAGCCACAGGCCTGCTACCTGGAATAAAGTAATGTCTACTCCAGTTGCATTTTAAACACTTTACTGCACAACTCAATCACCAGTTCAGTACATCTCTTGCAAACACTGCCACTTTGCAGCTTAGCAACCAATAATATGACTCACTGAGCAGAAGTCTGAAGCACAGTACCTCCAAAACATGACTTCCTGAACAGCAGTTCATCAAGTCAGTGGGGGAACTATCAGGGCTCCAGTGGTCGCACTTGTGACTGGGCCCTGGTGTTCTGCCACTGTAAGGGGGCCCTAAGACAGCAGGAAAGACTTCCACTCCGGCGCATTATGTAGGAGGGTGAGCTCACCTCTAGCACAGCTGATACTCCTAATCACCTCTTGACTTGGCCCCCCCGCCGCTCATCTCCTCCGGCCTCACTGTGAGGTCGGCGACGGGTATGCAGGTTCTACTGTTGCAGCCCTGGGCAATGCTTCTTTGCACACTGCCACTGAACCAGAGAGGCAGAGCAGGGAGTGGGCTGTGTGCTGGCCTCTGCCTGCTGGAGCTGTTTTGGCTGCTAGGAGGAGGATGGGCAGTGACTTTTAGAAAGGCTAGAGTGTGGAGTGAGTAAAGGTGGATGTGGATTGGGGTCACGGTGCTGGCACAGGTACATAAAGGAGGAAAGGGGAACTGCCAAGTGCTGAGATAAAAACTATGGATACCTGGGGGCTGGGTTCAGACTTGAAAGCTGTGAATGAAGGGGGGTGGGGGCTAGGTGCAGAAGTGAGAACTGTGGACACAGTTTGCCAGAGTGGGATTTTGGGGGCAGAGATAAGCTGTGGAGGAGGGATTCAGGAATTGAGTTTTAAACGGGGGCGCACAGGTGAGTTGTGAACAGGCAGTGCAAAGGTGAGTGGTGAATAGGGGTTACAGAAGTGAGCTGTGGGCGGGGACACAGAGGTGAGCTGTAGTCTGCCACTGTGGGGGGAGCCCAAGACAGCAGAACAGGGGCCACTGCGGGACCATAATAAAGGGCCTTTAGGACAGGAGTAAAAGGCCCCAGGACCAGAGGTCAGGGGGGCCCCTCATGGGCCCTGAAGGTTGTAATTAAGCCTCTGCTTCAAGTGCAGAACACTAACTAATTCACAGAACCTTTGGAACCATATTCCCAGATATTATCACACAATTTCTCAGTTATTTTGCCCACAGGATATACCTCCCTACCAAACAAAGAGTACTAATCAAATAGGCCCAAGGCCTTCATAAACCAAGTCACAGAACCAGCTTGATGAAGGTCAGGGATGGCAAGGTTCCTCTTTCTTTCTTTACCCACTGTTTCCCCCTCATCCATGTCTTTATGGAGACTTGCTTTGTGCGCTGGTTCAAATCATTTGGTGGAGGGGGAATTATGGTGTGGGCTTTTTTTTCAGTGGTTGGGCTTGACCCCTTAGTTCCAGTGAAGGGAACTCTTAAGGCATCAGACATTTTGGACAGTTTAATGCTCCCAACTTTGTGGGTACACTTTGGGGTCGGTCCCTTTCTGTTCCAACATGACTGCGCTCCAGTGCACAAAGCAAGGTGCATAAAGACATGGATGAGCGAGTTTGGGGTGGAGGAACTTGACTGGGCTGGACAGAGTCCTGACCTCAACCCTGACCTCAACCCGATAGAACACCTTTGGGATGAATTTGAGAGGAGACTGTGAGCCAGGCCTTCTCTTGCAACATCAGTGCCTGACCTCACAAAAGCGCTTCTGGAAGAATGGTCAAAAATTCAGGTAGACACTTTCCTAAACCTTGTTGACAGCCTTCCCAGAAGTGTTGAAGCTGCAAAGGGTGGGCCAACTCAATAATAAACCCTACGGACTAAGAGAAAGTTAATTTGCGTGTAAAGGCAGGAGTCTGAATACTTTTGGCAATATAGTGTATACAGAAACTACAGAACACTTCTTTTTTTTAGAGGGAACAATTCCACCACTCCCCAGTCTCTAGATGCTGGCGATGCACATAATAGTGTATGTCAACACTATTAGGCCTTGCTGCTGCTGCCACTACCGCCCTGTCCATTTAAAAGAGGCATCTGTTAAATCATTCTATAAAGCAGCGGTAAAACTTTTTAGCAAGCAGCGAATCCCCTTTCCAAGACCACTGACTGTCAGACACCCATAAAGGTTCCCACAAAGCTTTTTCAAACAATCCAATGATGCTCCAATTCCAGTAATTTAAACAAAGGCTCAGAAACATAAGAAAGTGCGAAGCCACACAGTTTTTGCATGTAGTGCACCAAACCTTGGTAGAGATGGACTGCCGTGTCAGTAGCCATATCCACCTAGACAAAAGGGCTGGTAAAGGACAAGCCACTGTCCCAAGACTGTCTTGGGCCCTGATTCTCAAACTCTATCCTTCACTATGGTAAAAAAAACATTGCTCAACACAAGAGCCATGAAACCCCCACCTTGACAATGGCCCTTCTCTTCAGCCCCTTTACACTCTGGGGCACTTACTGGCACACAAACAAACTCAGTTAGTAACTTCAATGCAGAGATGCCAACATGCTCCCTTTCAATGCAGAGATGCCAGGATGCCCCCTTTCAATGCAGAGATGCCAGCATGCCCCCTTTCAATGCAGAGTTGCCATCACGCCCCCTTTCAATGCAGAGATGCCAGCATGCCCCCTTTCAATGCAGCGATGCCATCATGCCCCTTTTCAATGCCCCCAGACCCACCCTTTTCTGAAGCCTATTAGAGCCTCTGGCTCTAATCACGTGCTTCAGAAAAACAAAAATCCCCATTGAACTCCATGCGTCCGGCATCGCGCATGTAGATTAGGGGGTCGGACGCATTGATAGGGGGGGCGGCGCCCCTGCGCCCCAACACACCTGCCGCCACTGCTTACAATGCAGCTGCCCAAATGTGCCCCTTCATCCAGAGTGGCAACACAGGAGGTGTGTTACCGGCCAGATCACCAGGTAGAAACAGAGGGGAAAAAATAGCCTAAAAAAGAAAACCAATGAGGCGACTACATCTAATGATTGTTAAGCTGCAATGTATTATATTTTTGCTTTTATTTACCATGATAGCCTTTGAGAGGTCATCCCTGGCAGCCCATGTATTGTCCTCTTTATTCTGTCTCAGGTGCCAATGTATAGCCTTTATAAGAGCAGGTAATCATACTATAATGGCACACAATTTAATCATAAGAGCTGAGCCCTCTCCAAATAACTAGTGATCCCATCCCAGAGTCACACACAGGGCTTGTGTAATTTTTGCACAGTTTGGATGGCATCCACAAGTTGATGAGTCCAGGACTGGCACGGAGAGGAGAGGAGAGGAGAGGAGGGTGTACAGCTCCCAGCAGGCTGCCATCTCCAGTGCAGTCTTTGTGATCAGTAGGTAGGGAGGAGGGGGAGGCTCCGCCGGGCCCCTCTCTGCTGTCACCGCTCATTCTTGGGTCGCGCAGAGCCGGGACATCTGGGTGACAAGGCTGCCGGACTGGTGACACCTGGAAGGACAGGGAGCGGAATAAAGCCGAGAATGCACGTCATCTGACAGAGCAGGAAGTGCAGAGAAAGTGGAGGAGGCTGGGGACTGCACCATACAGGTCCACACTGACATGGGCTAGACTCGCCTCTCTGTACATCGCTCTCCGCACATCGCTCACACCGGCATGGCAGCGTCCAGCAACTCCAGCCTGTCCGGATCTTCCATCTCCTCAGGTAGGTGATCCCACCTTCCACCTCCACATCTCTACACGCTGACAGGTTCACCCAGCCTGCCAGCTGTCTATTACTGGGCACCAACATTGGACTCGGTGCAGGAGAGGGACAGGCAGGGAGAAGTTACCAGGGGGGTACATGCATGGGCACACTCTTCCCAGGAGGGGGGTACATGGGATGGGCACACTCTTCCCAGAAGGGGGATACCTGACATGGGCAAACTCTTCCCAGGAGGGGCTGGGGGTACCGTTACCTTACCTCACTCACGGTCCACGGACGCCGGACGGTGACCTGACCTGTGTGCTGCGCTGCTGCTGCTGCTGAGCTGAGTCAGCCTGGGGCGGCGGGAACTCACACACTGTATGCGGAGGAGCAGACTCTGCGAAGACTCACTGGATGGAGACGAACTCTTCTTCCGATCCGATCCTCACGCACGGCTCTCCTTTCTGACGGGAAGGTGCGGGCGGGAAGGTGATCACGTAACGCCGCCCCCACGTGTCACGTGGCGTCACCCGGGATGTCCTCCTGTGTGATTTGTCCAGGCTGGAGTCTGGACCAATCACAGCCAGGACATCACAAAAGTGGGGAGTGTCGGGGCGCATTGCTCTGCGCCCCGATGACCCCCAGAAGGCCGCCAATCGGCGCCTCTGCCCGCCACACGTGGGGTGGCAAACCCCACCCCCTCCCATAGCCATCACTAGGTCCGGCGCCCCTAGTGGGCTAAAAATTATTATTTTGTTTTAATCTTTTTTTTTCTTTCTTTCTCTTGGGGGGGGGGCGGCGCCCCTGCGCCCCCTATAGACAGCCCGCCACTGTTGGGTATTACATGCATGATGAAAACACATTACTCAGATTCACAAAACTTAGTGGGAACAGCACCTCCATGAGACAAGTTGGCAGCAAAAGGCTCACACTTGTTCTCCACCTCATTACTCCTCCTCACTTTCGGCATCTCCTACTTCTTTAACAACATTCTTCTGCTGCATCCACCACAACATCTGCAGCTGAAAGAGACAGGGATGGAAGTCTCATAGAGAGTTTTGGAGGCAAATAGTCCATGTACAGGGGGTTGATGCTTGTAAGGCTAAAGCCACCCTGAGAAGAATCAATTCTCACCTAAAAGATTGTTGCACTTAGCAAATAGGTACCCAAAATGTTTGTGCACACCCGCTTTGGTATACTATATTTGTCATATGTCATACTAGAAATAAAAATGATCAATTTTTTTTTTTTTTTTTTTAAACGGTGTAAAAATAAAAAATAATAAATAAAATAATCTAAAAAAAGGTGTCTGAAGCTAAAACCACATCCACCCGCCCGGCGCTCACGGTCTAAAATCTATGAGTATTAGTGATAAAGCAATAAATATCTAAAATCATGCGTTTAAAATATTTAAATGAATATATGTGTAACACTGATGTGTACACTAGCAGCCACTGTAAACAGAAAACTCTATGTATAAATAATGTAAACAATGCGAATCACAGTGTTCAGGTCCCACTCAAGCATTAAGCACATTCAGCAGCGCATAAACATACTATCTAAAGCATGTTATAAATGATCTGTCCACATAACATAAATAGTTCATAGTGTTCAGAGTAAGAATGTCCAATCTTTGTGCAGGAAAAACATGTATAGTGTGCAGTCTTCTTTATTGAAAGGCACCAGTGTTCTCAAACAAAGGATCAATAGCCTTCACCACACCTTCCGTGCTCCCCTAAGCAATGGACACTCACCACATCTCACATTAATCTGAGCTCTTATAAGATCTTATGATGGTGAATCTGAGTGGGTTGAATGAACGAATATGCCTCGATTCCCTCATCCACAGTAGCAGTCACAAAAGCTGAAGCACAGGGTCTAAGCACTAGCCGGTCTTCAACAGAGCTCCCGATGCTGGAGATGGGTTACACTGCATAAATGCTTTCATAGTTACATAGTTACATAGTTACATAGTAGGTGAGGTTGAATAAAGACAATAGTCCATCCAGTTCAACCTGTGTAGGTGTGTGTGACTGTAATCATCTAACATAGCCCTCAATCTCCTGATCCTTGAGATGTAAGTCTAAGAGTCTTTTGAAAGTCACCATACTACCCGCAGAAACCACCTCTTGTGGTAGACAATTCCACAATCTTGTAGCCCTAACAGTAAAGAACCCCCCACGTTGCCTGAGGTTAAAACGCTTCTCCTCTAATCGCATTGTATGTCCTCGAGTCCTCATGCAATTCCTTCGAATGAACAGCTTTTCTTCTAAGCTGAGATCCCCATTAAGATATTTATAAATTGCTATCATGTCCCCTCTCAGACGTCTTTTCTCCAGGGAAAATAAATCGAGCGATTGCAGCCGCTCTTCATAGGTAAGGTCCTCCAACCCCCTAATCAGTTTAGTTGCCCTTCTCTGGACTTTCTCCAGCTCCAACACATCCCTCCTGAGGACTGGCGACCAGAACTGGACAGAATACTCCAGATGCGGTCGGACCAGAGTTTTATAAAGTGGAAGGATTATAGTCTTATCTCTGGAATACATCCCTTTCTTTATGCATGCTAATATTCTGTTGGCTTTGGAAGCTGCCGCTTGGCATTGCATGCTGTTGCCTAATCTATCATCAACTAAGACTCCCAGATCCTTCTCCATTTTTGATTCCCCCAAGGGTTCCCCTCCTAACGTGTATTGTGTTTTTATGTTTTTGGTCCCCAAGTGCAAAACCTTACACTTCTCCACATTAAACCTCATTTGCCATGTCGTTGCCCACTCCGTAATTTTGTCCAGGTCATTCTGTAGGATATCTGCTTCATGCTGTGCAGTTATTGCCCTGGCCAATTTTGTGTCATCTGCAAAAACTGATAACGAACTACTGATCCCGTCCTCAATGCTGTTTATGAATAAATTGAACAAGGTTGGTCCCAGGACTGAGCCCTGGGGCACCCCGCTTACTACCTCAGACCAGTCTGAGTATGCGCTGTTTATTACTACCCTTTGGACACGGCCTTTTAGCCAATTCCGTATCCAAGAGCAAACCCTGCTGTCGATACCTGCAGACCTTATTTTATAAATTAAGCGCTTGTGGGGAACTGTATCAAACGCCTTAGCGAAATCCAAGTACACCACATCCACTGGTCTCCCCCTATCTAGCTCACAGCTCACTTCCTCGTAGAATGCTAAGAGATTGGTTTGACAAGATCGCCCATTTGTAAACCCGTGCTGGTTACTACTGATGATGTTGTTATCTTTAGCATACTCTACGATATAGTCCCTTATCATCCCCTCCAAAAGTTTACATATTATTGATGTCAGACTGACAGGCCTATAATTTCCCGGGATATGTCTCTGGCCCTTTTTGAATATCGGAATCACGTTAGCCTTCCTCCAATCCCCTGGTACATCTCCTGTCCTAATACTGTCAGCAAAGATCAGGAACAGTGGTCTAGATATAACCATACTGAGTTCCTTGAGCACTCTCGGATGTACGCCATCCGGGCCTGGTGATTTGTTTGTGTTAAGTTTATCCAGTCTTTCCCTGATTTCCCCCTCTGTTAGCCATAGTGGCAAGTCCTGTGTATTACTACTAACCATACAGTCATGGTCAGTGTACCCTTCCTTTTCCTGCGTAAAGACTGACGAGAAAAAAGAATTCAGCACGGTTGCTTTTTCAGTGTCCTCTGTAACCATCCTCCCATCATCGCTAATTATGTGTGCAATATGCTCTGCCCTAGTTTTTTTGCTGTTGATATATTTAAAGAATTTCTTTGGGTTTTTTTTACTATCCTCCGCTATTTGTCTCTCAAAGTTGATTTTAGCCATCTTGATTTCGTGTTTACACTTCTTATTTTCCTCCTTGTATTGCTGGAAGGCCGATACTGTGCCCTCTGATTTATATTTCTTGAAGGCCAATTTTTTTCCCCTAATAAGTTTTTTAACGCTACGGTTTAGCCAGCCAGGTTTGGCTTTGTCTCTTCTAAATTTATTCCCCATAGGAATGCACTGCAAGATGCCTTTGCTTAATATTGTTCTAAAGCATTCCCATTTTTCCTCTGTGGTCAGTGATCCCAGGGTTTGGTCCCAGTTTACCCTTTCCATCAATGAGTACAATTTTGGAAAGTCTGCCCTTCTGAAGTTTAGGGTTCTTATGTTCCCCACTTGCCTTTTTATATTGTTATTTATACTAAATGTGATCATCCTGTGATCGCTAGAGCCCAGGTTGTCCTGGACTCCTACCTCCGAGATTATGTCTGGGTCATTAGTGATCAATAGATCCAGGATAGCATTCTCTCTAGTAGGGGAATCCACCAACTGCGACATGTAGTTATCCTGTGTGCCTTCAGAGTGCCTTTTGCCAGTATCCGATTATCGAAACACAAGGGAATCAGTACCAAGCTGGATGCCTTTTCTTAAAAAGTGATACATCAACACTGCAAGCTCTGGTGGTCAACATGTTTGGCTGAGATTCACCATCATAAGATCTTATAAGATATTCATTCAACCCACTCAGCTCAGATTAATGTGAGATGTGGTGAGTGTCCATTGCTTAGGGGAGCACGGAAGGTGTGGTGAAGGCTATTGATCCTTTGTTTGAGAACACTGGTGCCTTTCAATCAAGAAGACTGCACACTATAAATGTTTTTCCTGCACAAAGATTGGACATTCTTACTCTGAACACTATGAACTACTTATGTTATGTGGACAGATCATTTATAACATGCTTTAGATAGTATGTTTATGCGCCGCTGAATGTGCTTAATGCTTGAGTGGGACCTGAACACTGTGATTCGCATTGTTTACATTATTTATACAATAAATAAAATAAATAGTAAAAAAAATAAAAAATTAAAGCGCCCTGTCCCCGTCCAGAAGCGAACGCATACGGAAACCCCGCCCACATATGTAAACGGTGTTCAAACCACACATGTGAGGTATCGCCGCGATCGTTAGAGTGAGAGCAATAATTTGAGCTCCGACCTTTTCTGTAACTCTAAGATGGCAACCTGTAGAAATTTTTAAAATGTCGCCTATGGGGATTTTTAAGTACCAAAGTTTGTCGCCATTCCATGAGCGTGCGCAATTTTGAAGCATGACATGTTGGGTATCTATTTACTCAGCGTAACATTATCTTTCACATTATGGCAAAAAATTAATTTTTAATTACATTTTTAATTAAAAAAAGTGAATTTTTTCCAAAAAAATTGTGTTTAGAAGACCGCTGCGCAAATACGGTGTGATAAAAAATATTGCAATAATCTCCATTTTATTCTCTAGGGTCTCTGCTAAAAAATATATATAATGTTTGGGGGTTCTAAGTAGTTTTCTAGCAAAAACAACTGATTTTAGCTTGTAAACACCAAATGTCAAAAATAGGCCTAGTAGGCAAGTGGTTAAGAACCCTCGGGTGCAAGCCATCCGGTCCCGGTGATTTATTTATGTTAAGTTTCTCTAGTTTAGTTCTAAGTCTATCTTCTGTTAGCCATGGGGGTACTTCCTGAGGTGTATTATTTAGTTTAGCATTACAAGCTGGGTTAGTGTAGCCCCCCGATTATTTTGTGAAGACTGAAGAGAAGAAATTACTTAACACTTTTGCCTTTTCCCTGTCCTCTGTGGCCAAATTTCCTTTTTAAAAACAAGAGATCAGCCATCCACCAAAAGAGTCATCATGGTTCAATAATAGAAGATGATATTCCAGCGACTTAGTCCCAAAGAGATGGGGGGGGGGGCCCCGCTCCAATATATGGACCCCGTGGACGACTGAAGTCCAAAAATAAGAGGCTCTTGATGTTTACAAACTTAGCAACCAGAACTCTCAGCAGGCAGAAGGGGAAATTCTGCCTGCTGAGAGCTCTGGTTGCTAAGCTTGTAACCTCTTTAAACATCAAGGCCCCCCCATCTCTTTGGGACTAAGTTGCTGGAAAATCATCTTCTATTATTGAACCATGATGACTCTTTCGGTGGATGGCTGACGATCTCTTGTTTTTAAAACCCGCAAACAGTGTATATTGTAAAGTGCATAGGAATAGTCAAAGCCAACACTTTCACCCCTGAAGAAGAAGCGTATCCGCTTCGAAATGCATTGGGTATCTTTTGTGCTGTAGCTTGACCACCTTGTGCTTTGTACATTCATTGGAATACACTGCTTGCATCTTTTTTAATATTCTTTATTGTTAATTAGTATAATAAAATTATACTATTGTGTTCTATTTCTGACTACTATTAGTGCCTTAAAAGGCCCATACCAGGGGAATGTCCATTATTCTATTGCACACTAGGGATGTGGCACTGCTATCAGTGACTAGAGATGTCCCGAACTATTCGCCGGTGAACAGTTCCCGGCTAACATTGCTTGTTCGTGTCCGCCGCTGCGGGCGAACATATGCAATGTTCTGTCTCCCCCCTATACTTCATCATTGAGGCAAACTTTGACCCTGTACCTCACAGTCAGCAGACATATTCCAGCCAATCAGTATACCCTCCCTCCCACACCCTCCCACCTCCTATAAAAAAGCAAGGGCAGCATCCATCTTAGATTCATTCTGAAGCAGTGTGTTAGTGAGAGCAGGGAGAGTGCTGCTGCTGTTGTTAATAGGGACAGTTGTTAGATAGTGTTCTCGGTCCACTCCTGCTGTAAGGACAGCATCCTGACAGCACCCCAAAAAGCCCTTTTTAGGGCTGGTATTTCAGTCAATTTTTTTTGGTATATATATATATCTATTGTGCAGTTGCCTGCCCGCCGTGTGTGAGAGGCCACAGACCCACCACAGACTGTACTGTGTGCACACCACACTCATATCGGGTGGCACAGTACCTTGCAGTTTAAAAATTTTTTTTTTTCCTCTGTCATAATTGCAGTTGCCTGCCGGATGCCAGAGAGTGTCAGGTCCACAGAGTGTACTGTGCCCACTGCAGTGCCCACCACTGATATATACGGTGGCACAGCACCTTGCAAATTAAAAAAATATATATTTTTTATAATTGCAGTTGCCTGGCCTGCCAGTGAGTTTTAGGTCCACAGAGTGTACTGTGCCCACTGCAGTGCCCACCACTCATATATATACGGTGGCACAGCACCTTGCAAATTAAAAAAATATATATTTTTTATAATTGCAGTTGCCTGGCCTGCCAGTGAGTGTCAGGTCCACAGAGTGTACTGTGCCCACTGCAGTGCCCACCACTCATATATACGGTGGCACAGCACCTTGCAAATTAAAAAAATATATATTTTTTATAATTGCAGTTGCCTGGCCTGCCAGTGAGTGTCAGGTCCACAGAGTGTACTGTGCCCACTGCAGTGCCCACCACTCATATATATACGGTGGCACAGCACCTTGCAAATTAAAAAAATATATATTTTTTATAATTGCAGTTGCCTGGCCTGCCAGTGAGTGTCAGGTCCACAGAGTGTACTGTGCCCACTGCAGTGCCCACCACTCATATATACGGTGGCACAGCACCTTGCAAATTAAAAAAATATGTATTTTGTATAATTGCAGTTGCCTGGCCTGCCAGTGAGTGTCAGGTCCACAGAGTGTACTGTGCCCACTGCAGTGCCCACCACTCATATATATACGGTGGCACAGCATCTTGCAAATTAAAAAAAAAAAAAAATGTATAATTGCAGTTGCCTGGCCTGCCAGTGAGTGTCAGGTCCACAGAGTGTACTGTGCCCACTGCAGTGCCCACCACTCATATATACGGTGGCACAGCACCTTGCAAATTAAAAAAATATATATTTTTTATAATTGCAGTTGTCTGGCCTGCCAGTGAGTGTCAGGTCCACAGAGTGTACTGTGCCCACTGCAGTGCACACCACTCATATATATACGGTGGCACAGCACCTTGCAAATTAAAAAAAAAATATTTTTTATAATTGCAGTTGCCTGGCCTGCCAGTGAGTGTCAGGTCCACAGAGTGTACTGTGCCCACTGCAGTGCCCACCACTCATATATACGGTGGCACAGCACCTTGCAAATTAAAAAAATATATATTTTTTATAATTGTAGTTGCCTGGCCTGCCAGTGAGTGTCACGTCCACAGAGTGTACTGTGCCCACTGCAGTGCCCACCACTCATATATACGGTGGCACAGCACATTGCAAATTAAAAAAAAATATATTTTTTATAATTGCAGTTGCCTGGCCTGCCAGTGAGTGTCAGGTCCACAGAGTGTACTGTGCCCACTGTAGTGCCCACCACTCATATATACGGTGGCACAGAACCTTGCAAATTAAAAAAATATATATTTTTTTATAGTTGCCTGCCAGTGAGTGTCAGGTCCACAGACTGTACTGTACCCACTGCCCAACACTCATATAGGGTGGCACAGCACCTTGCACGCATAGTACCACAAATCTAAAAAAAAATGACAGGCAGAGGCAGGCCACCCCGCAGGGGCCGTCATGGTCGTGGTGATGTGATTTCCTTTGGTCCTAGAATAATGCCCAGTGTTCAGAAGCCACGTACCCTGAACTCAAAAAATTCTGAGGACATAGTTGACTGGCTTACACAGGACACCCAATCTTCTACAGCTTCCGCTCGGAACCTTGATGCACCATCCTCCTCCAGCTCAGCTTCGGGCACCTCTCAATTTACCACTCGCCCGCCCGCCGGCACCACCACCAACATTAGCACCACAGCCGCTTCACTTGATCTGTCTGAGGAGTTAAGGCCCGTACACACGTACCGATCGTCGGCATACAAACGTCGGCGGACGAAAGATCTGCCGATTGTACGCTTGTTAGTATGGTGCCTCCGACAGCTGTCTGCGCACATTCTGCGGACAAGAGTCTTTCTTGCAAACATTAAAATTTTTGTATGCCGACACCAGAACGGACGATTGTTCGCCAGTCAGTACAGAATTCTGCCGACAGACCGAAAAAACACAGGGAAAGTTAACCATTACATGACATCACTTCTGCAGTCGGCTGTAGTCGGCGGACAAAATTCTTGGGCAGTCTTTGCACTTTTCAACAGACACCGACATCCCGGGGAGAAAAGACGAACGTTTGTATGCCGACGATCGGTACGTGTGTACGGGGCTTTATTTACACATCAGTTGGAAGAAATAAGTGATGCGCAACCATTAGTACCAGAGGATGTAGATAACGGGGATATGTCTCAGTGAGGCAGCATTATACACATGGACGTACATTGTGATGATGATGATGATGTTGTACCTGCTGCTGCTGCCTTTGCTGAGTTGTCAAGTGAAGCGGCTGATGATGACGATGTGTCCGTGGATGTCACCTGGGTGCCTGCTCGAAGAGAAGAAGAAGAGGGGGAAAGTTCAGATGGGGAGACAGAGAGGAGGAGGAGACGAGTTGGAAGCAGGGGGAGGTCATCGCAAGGAGCTAATGGCACAGTCAGACAGCATGTATCGGCACCCGGGGTCAGCCAGACAGCACGCCAAACAACGCAAGCTGTTGCCACCACCAGAATGCCATCATTGCAAAGCTCAGCAGTGTGGCATTTTTTTTGTGTGTCTGCCTCTGATAACAGCGATGCCATTTGCAACCTGTGCCAAAAGAAACTGAGTCGTGGGAAGTCCAACACCCACCTAGGTACAACTGCTTTGCGAAGTCACATGATCTCACATCACAAACGCCTATGGGATCAACACGTGAGTACAAGCAGCACACAAACTCAAAGCCACCATCCTCCTCCTGGTCCAGCATCTTCAGCCATGTCAACCACTGCTGTCCTCCTTGCCCCCTATCAACAACCCGCCATTCCGCCTCTCACCTTCAGCAGTTCCTGCTCATCTGCCCACAGTCAGGTGTCTGTCAAGGAAATGTTTGAGCGTAAGAAGCCAATGTCACAGAGTCACCCCCTTGCACGGCGTCTGACAGCTGGCTTGTCGGAACTCTTAGCCTGCCAGCTTTTACCTTACAAGCTGGTGGAGTCTGAGGCCTTCAAAAAAATTTGTCGCTATTGGGACACCACAGTTGAAGGTACCCGGCCAAAACTTTTTTTCACAAAAGGCAATCCCCAACCTGTATTGTGGAAAAGGAAGTCATGTCATGTCTGGCACACAGTGTTGGGGCAAGGGTCCATCTGACCACTGATACCTGGTTTGGTCTGCAAAGCACGGTCAGGGCAGGTATATCACTCACACTGCGCATTGAGTAAACATGCTGGCGGCTGCCAAGCATGGAATGCGTGGCTCTGCAGAGGAGTTGGTGACACCGCCACAACTTGCAGGCATGCCTGCTGCCACCTCCTCTACTCCTCCTACTCCATCCTCTTTGCTAACCTCCTCGGTTGCGTCTTGCTCCACACCAATTGGACCCCCCCAGCTCCCCAGGGGCTATTCCACATGCCGGATACGACAGTGTCATGCCGTCTTGGGGTTGACTTGCCTGAAAGCAGAGAGTCACACCGGACCAGCACTACTGTCCGCCCTGAACGCACAGGTGGATCAGTGGCTGACCCCGCACCAACTGGAGATCGGCAAAGTGGTGTGTGACAAATTTGTTGGCGGCATTGAATTTGGGCAAGTTGACACATGTGCCGTGCATGGCACATGTGTTGAATCTGATTGTACAACGCTTTGTGCATAAGTACCCAGGCTTACAGGACGTCCTCAAGCAGGCCAGGAAGGTGTGTGGCCATTTCAGGCGTTCCTACACGGCCATGGCGCACTTTTCAGATATTCAGCGGTGAAACAACATGCCAGTGAGGTGCTTGATTTGCGACAGCCCGACACGTTGGAATTCAACACTCCTAATGTTCGACCGCCTGCTCCAAGAAAAGCCGTCAACGAGAATTTGTATGACCAGGGTGCTAGGACAGCCTCTGCGGAGTTGGGTATTTTTTTGCCACGTTACTGGACACTCATGCGCAATGCCTGTAGGCTCATGCGTCCTTTTGAGGAGGTGACAAACCTAGTCAGTCGCACCGAAGGCACCATCAGCGACATCATCCCATATGTTTTCTTCCTGGAGCGTTCCCTGCAAAGAGTGCTGGATCATGCCGTAGATGAGCGTGAATAGGAAGAGGAAGAGTTGTGGTCACCATCACCACCAGAAACAACCTTATCATCGCTTGCTGGACCTGCGGCAACGCTGGAAGAGGAGTCTGAGGAAGAGGAGTCAGAGGAGGAATGTGGCTTTGAGGAGGAGGAACACCAACCACAGCAGGCATCCCAGGGTGCTCGTTGTGACCTATCTGGTACCCGTGGTGTTGTACGTGGCTGGGGGGAAGAACAGACCTTCAATGAGATCAGTGAGGACAAGGAATTGGACATGAGTAGCTTGGCATCAAACCTTGTGCAAATGTGGTCTTTCATGCTGTCATGCCTGTTGAGGGACCCTCGTATAAAAAGGCTGAAGGAGAACGACCTGTACTGGGTTGCCACGCTACTAGACCCCCGGTATAAGCAGAAAGTGTCTGATATGTTACCGAATTACCGGCAGTCGCAAAGGATGCAGCAGTTACAAAACAAGTTAAAAAGTATGCTTTACACAGCGTATAAGGGTGATGTCACAGCACAACGGGAATCTAACAGGGGAAGAGGTGTAAGTAATCCTCCTCCTACCATGACCACGCCGGCAAGGACAGGACGCTTTACAGACGTGTTGTTGATGGAGGACATGCGGAGCTTTTTAACCACTTCAATAGAGGGCACTTCCCTCCCTTCCTGCCCAGGCCAATTTTCCCCTTTTAGCGCTGTGGCATTTTGAATGACAATTGCGCGGTCATGCAACACTGTACCTACACCAAATTTATGTCATTTTCCCCCCACAAATAGAGCTTTCTTTTGGTGGTATTTGATCACCAGTGGGTTTTTTCCTTTTTGCTAAACAAATAAAAAAAGACCGAAAAGTTTTTTAAAAAAAAGTTTTTTTGTTTATGTCATACAATTTTGTAAATAAATAAGTTTTTTCCTGCACTGATGAGCACTGATGAGGAGGCACTGATGGGGTGGCACTGATGGGGTGGCACTGATGGAGTGGCACTGATAGGCAGCACTGATAGGCGGCACTGATATGCGGCACTGATATGCGGCACTGATATGTTGCACTGATAGGTAGCACAGATATGCAGCATTGGTGGGCACTGATAGGCGGCACTGCTGGGCACTGATAGGTGGCATTGATGGACACTGATAGGTGGCACTGACGGGACACTGACACTAAAGGATGGCAATGATGGGCACTTGTCGGCAGCACTGATAGGGAGGACACTGGCGGGCAGCACTGATGGGGAGGGCAATGGGGGGCTCCCTGAGCCCTGATTGCCATCCCTGGTGGCCATAGTGGGCATCCCTGGGGTCATAGTGGGCATCCCTGGGGTCATAGTGGGCATCCCTGGTGGATCTAGTGGCATCCCCCCCGAGGGTCTGCACTGGTAATCAATGATCTGATTACCAGTGCCGACCCCCCCCCCTGTCAGGGGAGCCGCCGATCGGTGCTCCTTTACTCGTGCCTGTCAGGCACAAACTAAGGAAAGCCGATCAACGGCTGTTCCTGTTTACGATGTGACCAGCCGTGATTGGACACGGCTGATCACATGGTAAAGAGCTACGTCAGTAGTCTCTTTACCGAGATCGGAGATGCAGGGTGTCAGGCTGACACCTCGCATCACCGATCGCCGCTCTGCGCGCCCCCGAGGGGCGCCAAGAGCTGTGTTATCCTGCCGCCGTCATATGACGTCCGGTCAGGATAACACAACCACATTCCCGCCGTCACTCAACCGACAGGTAGCAGACTACCTTGCCTTAACTGCAGATATTGACACTCTGAGGAGCGATGAACCCCTTGACTACTGGGTGTGCAGGCTTGACCTGTGGCCTGAGCTATCCCAATTTGCGATAGAACTTCTGGCCTGCCCCCCTTCAAGTGTCCTGTCAGAAAGGACCTTCAGCGCAGCAGAAGGTATTGTCACTGAGAAGAGAAGTCGCCTAGGTCAAAAAAGTCTAGATTACCTCACCTTTATTAAGATGAATGAGGCATGGATCCCGAAGGGACTGACAGTGGGGGATGCATTTGACTAAAAAAGGCCTGATGAGATGCCTTGGGCTAAAAATGGTCCACACGCTGCTGTATTTAATCTCTGCATGCCGGATGACTTATGTGACTTCTCCGACACAAACTACGGTTCAAGCTGCAATGTTTTAGTGCACTTTCTGCCTGGAATACCTAAATTTTGCTACAGCAGCGGCTGCAACAATACCTACTTTTTCATGCATGTGTACATGCCTAATTTTTCTGGCCTCTGGTGCTACACTGTGGCTGCAAAAAACAAAACACAAAAAAAAAAGGCACATACATGTGTCAATTCCCCTTCGTGATCGTTACCTTGTTGTGGTGAAGGGGCTTGAGTATCACAATGAAGCGATCACCTCTAGGAGTGTGTTGGCAATGTTGGCACACCCCAGATGATAAGGTCGTTGCTTCATTGTGAACAGACCAAAAGCGATCCGCTGGATAATTTTTCATAGAAAAAACATTAATTTTCTTTATGATCATCTTGGGTGATCATTAAAGCCTACTAGGCCAACAATGGGCCGACACTGCAGAATCATTGCTTTCTGGGTCACTTAATTGTCACTGAACTACCTCAGCACGACCATAGGCTTTGAAAAACCGCCATCGCCTGCAATCTCCCAAACGTGCGCATGAGCACAGTCATCACTACAGCAAGATTGACGCATAGAGGAATAAAATGAGTGTGTCAACTAATGACAACACTTTGCGGTTGTCTAAAATCTATTCGATACACGTCCCCTGATAGGGGACGTAACAGGGATTAAACTGATAAGAATAGTACTACTTAACACACCACTCATATAGGATGGCACAGTACATTGTACGGTGCCCAAAATTGGAAGTAAGAGGACAGACCAACCATCTTTTTCCATCTCCCGGTTCCTAAAATCTATTCCATACACCGGCCCCTGATAGGGGACGTAACGTAACAGGGATTAAACTGATAAGAACAGATTTTTTTAATTTAAAAAAAAGAGGACAGCCTCTGCGGAGCTGGGTATTTTTTGGCCGCGTTACTGAATGCTCATGCACAATGGCTGTAGGCTCATGCGTCCTTTTGCGGAGGTGACAAACCAGGTTAGTCAAACCCAAGGCAACATCATCGACCTCATCCCATATGCGTTTTTTCTGGAGCGTGCCCTGCGAAGAGTGCTGGATCAGGCTGTAGATGAGCATGAGGAGGAAGAGTTGTGGTCCCCATCACCACCAGAAGCAGCCTTGTCGTTGACGATTGCTGGACCTGTGGCAACGCAGAGAGTGGAGTCTGAAGAAGAGAAGTCAGCAGAGGAAGGTGGCTTTGAGGAGGTGGAAGACCAACCACAGCAGGTGTCCCAGGGGGCTTGTTGTCACCTTTCGGGGACCCTTGGTGTTGTACGTGGCTGGGTGGAGGAAGAGACCTTCAATGACGTCAGTGAGGACAAGGAACGGGACATGGCTAGCTTGGTATCCAACCTTGTGCAAATGGGGAGTTTGCGGTTGTGCAAATGGACTGACTGACTGACTGTTAAACGGGGAGTTTGGTCTGTCAGGGTTTGGTCTGTCACTGTGAAGCGGGCGTAACCCTTACACTACCTGATTGATACAACATCATACCTGATCGTATACACACACTGGATGTTTTAAAGCACGTTATTTCAAACAATTTAGGAATGTTAGGTGATTTATGCCCTTTATGGATTAAAACCTGACTCTGAGTCAACTACGTAATATTCCATGGGAGTTTTGCCATGGATCCCCCTACGGCATGCCACAGTCCAGGTGTTAGTCCCCTTGAAACAACTTTTCCATCACTATTGTGGCCAGAAAGAGTCCCTGTGGGTTTTAAAATTCGCCTGCCTATTGAAGTCTATGGCGGTTCGCCCAGTTCGCCCGTTCACGAACATTTGCAGAGGTTCGCGTTCGCGGTCCGCGAACGGCAAATTTTAGGTTCGCGACATCTCTATCAGTGATTCCGCTGAGGTCAAAATCTTTTCCACTATTGACTTATAAAAGACACTTTTTTTTTTTTTTAGCAATTTAGTAAGTATAGGGTAATCTAGTGAGGTCATTCCATACTTCTGTACTGCGTAATAACTATGTTTAAAATCAGTGTACTTCCTTGCCTCAAGTTTATATGAAATTTCTTTGGTCCAGTACTTGTGTTATCTTGTTGATCCAGATTATAAGCAAAATGTATCTCAATTTGCATACCATATCTTGGAAAAATCAACCCAGTGCTGAAGACCATCCGGACTAATATAAGCATATAATCTGGCAGACATCTGTAAAGGGGGAATGTTTTTTTCATTTGTTAAAAAAAAAAAAAGAGTGGAAAAACAGTAACATGGTGCTTGTGTTCCTGTAACAAGAGGAACAGTGATAGACCTAAATGATACCATGTTTTCACCAGGTTCCACCATTTTCAAAAGCTTCAGCAATGTTAAAACTTCAGCTTTGCTTTCTTTGACAGTGAAAACATCTTGTGAATTAGGTGCAAAAAATTAACATGTTCATAAATTACATCATTACATACTCTAGCAGTTTGTAGCAACACTTTAAATTATATTAATCAATGTGGGTACATTTTATTTCATGTTCTTTAATTGAATTTAACAAAACAGTAATGTATTCAATCCTGAATGCTGAAATGCAAATACATTCATGTAAATATACTGTATAGATAGCACTGTCTTTTGTGTGGGTGGAGGGAAGGAAACCAAACCAGGAACTTACAACCTTTCTGAATGACCAACTTTATATTCATACATTGTACTATAAAAATATTTGATTAACAGGAGAAAAGGAAGCTTTTGTTAGGCTAATATTTGTGACTGTATATACTTCCACAAGGAGGGTAACAGACATAGGCAAAGATCCACCGCAGTTTAACCACTTTAGCCCCAGAGGATTTTCCTGCTTAATGACCAGGCCACTTTTTTCAGCTGGGCACTGCGCGAATTTAACTGACAATTGCGCGGTCATGCAATGCTGTACCCAAACAAAATTTACGTCCTTTTTTTCCCCACAAACAGAGCTTTCTTTTGGTGGTATTTGATCACCTCTGTGCTTTTTATTTTTTGCGACATTAATAAAAAAAGAAGGAAAATTTTGCGAAAAATTGACATTTTCTACTTTGACAGTTAAAAAATATCCAATATATTCAATTTTTGTCATATATTTCGGCCAAAATGTATTTAGCTACATGTCTTTGACAAAAAAATTCTCAATGAGCGTATTTTTAACCACTTTATGACTGGAAGATTTTACCCCCTTCCTGACCAGGCCATTTTTTGCGATTCGGCACTGCGTTACAATTGCGCGGTGGTGCGACGCTGTACCCTAAATTTTCCCCACAAATAGAGCTTTATTTTGGTGGTATTTGATCACCTGTGTGATTTTAATTTTTTTTTAAAAAGAGCGACAATTTTGAAAAAAAATATATATTTTTTACATTCTGATATATAACATTCCCCCCCCCCCCCCAAAAAAAAATTACAAATCAAAATTTGACATTTTAGGCCAATTGGTTTTCTGCTACATATTTTTGGTTAAAAAAAAAAAAAAAACGCAATAAGCGTATTTTGATTGGTTTGCGCAAAAGTTACTAACTACGGGAAAGATTTGTCATTTTTATTGTTTTTTTTTTTACTAGTAATGGCGGCGATATGTGACATTGCGGCGGACAGATCGGACCCCTAACTGACATTTTTGACACTTTTGGGGGGACCAGTGACATTATTACAGTAATCAGTGCTAAAAATATGTACTGTTACTGTAATAATGACACTGACAGGGAAGGGGTTAACTCTGTTGGTGATCAAGGAGTTAAAGCAGAGTTCCGGCCACGGAAACTATTTTTCAATAAAAATACCCCCCGGGACAGTCAGGGCTAGTGCATTTCATAATGGACAACCTCTGAACTGTCCCAGGTTGCCCTTACCTTTTAGAAGAAATACTTACCTTGAAAATAAAAGAATGAATCCTGCGAGCAACCTTGAGGTCCTAGATTAATAGGCTATCTGCTGCAGACACTCCACTTCTCATAACCGTGTAAAAACCTTAAGTAAATAAACAGTGCTGCGCGGATATATAATCATAAATTGCACTACATATATCAGATCCACGTGTAATATGTAATATTAAAGTGCTAAATAGTGCCAATAAATATATATAAATAAAGGTAAGTACAGTAAAACCTTGGATTGTGAGCATAATTCGTTCTGGAAACATGCTTGTAATCCAAAGCACTCTTATATCAAAGCAAATTTCCCCATAAGAAATAATGGAAACTCAGATGATTCGTTCCACAAGTCCTTCAGTTTATAGTCTATATACAAAGATTATAGCAATGTGATAGGTTGTGTAACCATAAAATGTCCATCCACAATATGCAGCCTTCCCAAGGGGATTAGAAGCAAAATCTAGCAGCGCTACAGAATATAAGAGAGATGAGAGGAGCCTCTAAGTGTAGCAATAGGGTTACATTAAATGAAGGTACAACATTTAGCAACTCACATGGTTGATGATTAAAATAGGCACACCTAAGTATGCAGGCATCCGGGGTAAAGCTGTCCACATAGACCATCTTCTGAACCACCGGCTCTCACCACTGTCAGTCTGCAATCGTGACCGGGAAGAATAGCCTGCAGTTGAGTGATCTGAAAGTGAGGCTTTTAGGCATAGTGGATTTGAGGCCGGAACTCTGCTTTAAATGTGTGCCTCATGCCTACTGATGTGTGTGGGGGGAGGGTGTTATGTGACAAACCCACAGATCGCAGGTTCAGCTATGCTGAATCCTTTGATCTGTCCCTGTCTGTCATAGAGAAGATCCGCCCACCTGTGTCTTTCCCCGACGTCCCGAGACAATGATCGCCGTCTCTCCTCCTCTGGCCTGACTCCCACGTGTGCTGCCGAGACAGTGAGGAGTCCAGCGACGTAGGTCTATGTCGATAGACCCAGGGCTGCCACCTTGCTGCAGTAGCAGCAACGTGAGCGGTCCTTAACCACTTGCCGACCGCCCACAGTATATTTACTGCGGCAGTCAGCCCCTCCTGGGAAAAGTGACGTAGTACTATGTCGCTCACCTAGGAGCCTGCAGGGGGCGAGCGCACGCCGCCGGAGGCCCGCTTCCGCCCCCGCTCGTTCACGGGCATCCCCGCGCGAGTGCCCGGCGGCTCTGATGTCCGCCAGCCACTCGCGATCTCCCGCTGGAGAGGGAGAAGGGCAGGCGGCTGATGTAAACAAAGCCGCCTGTCATTCTCCCTGGTGTAACTGCAGAGATCATACGATCATGCTATGTAGGATCGTATGTCTCTGTGGTTACATCACAAGCCACGCCCCTTTACAGTTAGAATCACGCCCCTAGGGACACACTTAACCCCTTGATCACTAATAAAGTTAGCCCCCTCCCTGCCAGTGTAATTTTTACAGAAACAGTGCATATGTATAGCACTGATTACTGTAGTAATGTCACTGGTACCCCCCAAAAAAATGTTAGTCAGGGGTCTGATCTGTCCGCCGCAATGTCGCAGTCCCGCAAAAAAAATCACAGATCGCCGCCATTACTAGTTAAAAAAAAAAAACAATAAAAATGACATAAATCTTTCCCTTAGTTAGTAAATGCAATAACTTTTGCGCAAACTAATCAAAATACGCTTATTGCGATTTTTTTTACCAAAAATTTCGTATAAAAAAATTTGAAAAATATTGTTATTTTTTCAAAATTGACGTTATTTTTTTGTTTATAGTGCAAAAAATGAAAATCACACAGGTGATCAAATACCACCAAAAGAAAGCTCTTTTTGTGGGGAAAAAAGGACGTCAATTTCATTTAGGCACAGTGTCGCACGACCGCGCAATTGTCCATTAAAATTACGCAGTGCCGAATTGCAAAATAGGCCATGGTTTTAGAGCAGGAAAATGCCCTGGGTCTTAAGTGGTTAAAAGAGGCAAAATAACTAGTTCTCTCCTGTTTAAGTCCTAACATTTAGGACTCATGCACAGGACGTTCAAAAAACGACAGCGCTGCTGTCAGGAAAAAGCTTTTAGCAGCGTTTTTTTATAGCATATATGAACGTTTTTTACTGTTAGTATTTTTAAGCGTTTTTACAATAAAAACAGTCCCTTTAATGTAAAAACGCCTAAAGACACCAAACTAAGCTAAGCACAGCTAAACGCTTGTTGCCACTTTCAGCCATTTTTTTTGCATTTTTACAGCCTCTGCTTCACTGGCAGTCATTTTTTTTTCTGCCCCGAAATGATTAGGCCTCCAAACTCCTTAGAAAGTATATGTGTGCATAGACACATAGGCTAACCTGGAGAAGAGTTCAGAGGCAGTAAAAAAAATGCCAGACGCCCCCAAAAGCAGCTAAAAAAATGTCCTGTGTGCATGAGCCCTTAGTAGCAAATATTGTTTACAAGAGGAAAACATTTTGATTGCATCATTAAAATAAGTTTTTTTTTTTTTTTTAATGTTGCCTTGATTGGCAGAGCTACCTTGATATAGGAGCAATATACAAGCAGTAGTTTTGATGTTAGAAAAAGAATTACACTCACAATGTTAACCACTTAAGCTCTGGAGGATTTGGCTGCTCAAAGAGCAGGGCCTATTTTGCGATTCGGCACTGCGCGATTTTAACGGACAATTGTGCTGGCGTGCGACGCTGTACCCAAATGAAATTGACGTCCTTTTTTTCCCACAAACAGAGCTTTCTTTTGGGGGTATTTGATCACCTGTGCGATTTTTATTTTTTGCGCTATAAACAAAAAATAGCGTCAATTTGTTTTCTGCTACATATTTTTGGTAAAAAAATTGCAATAAGCGTATTTTGATTGGTTTGCACAAAAGTTATTGCGTTTACTAACTAAGGGAAAGATTTATGTTATTTTTATTGTTTTTTTTAACTAGTAATGGCGGCGATCTGCGATTTTTTTGCGGGACTACGACATTGCGGCGGACAGATCGGACCCCTGACTAACATTTTTTACACTTTTGGGGGGTACCAGTGACATTACTACAGTAATCAGTGCTATAAATATGCACTGTTACTGTAACAATGACACTGGCAGGGAAGGGGTTAACTTTATTAGAGATCCAGGGGTTAAGTGTGTCCCTAGGGGCGTGCTTATAACTATCAAGGGGCGTGGCTTTTGATGTAACCACAGAGACATACGATCCTACATAGCAGGATCATATGATCTCTGCAGTTACACCAGGGAGAATGAGAGGCGGCTTTGTTTACATCAGCCGCCTGCCTTTCTCCACCTCCAGCGGGAGATTGCGAGTGACCGGCGGACATCGGAGCCGCCGGTCACTCGCACGGGGATCCTTGTGAACGAGCAGGGGCGCGCCTCTGGCGGCGCGCACTCGCCCCCGGCGGCGCCCGCTCGCCCCCTATTGGCTCGTGATCGAGTGACGTAACGGTACGTAACTTTGCCCAGGAGGGGCTATATGTACTTGCGGCGGTCGGCAAGTGGTTACGAAGTTTGGTGCAATTCCAAAGACGCTGGTGTACAGTATACAGTTCTGTATGTGGCCAGAGGTCCGGCAGCGCTTCCTGCAGAACTCGGAAACACTCGGAGACACTCCCAGCTGGGTGGGCGAAGGTAACACGTGTTCTGAGCACCCAGAAGTGACATCAACAGTTCCCGAGTGTCTAAGAGTTCTGCAAGAAGCTCTGTGAGCCAACAGCGCCCCCGGACCTCTGGCCATATACAGAACTGTATACTGTGCACCAGCGGCTTTACTGTACAGTACATATACACCAGTGGCTTTGGAATTGCACTAGACTCCTTAACAATGTGGGTGTACTGTAATTTATTTATTTTTTAATGCAAAAGGAACTGTGGATTGGGTGCCTGGTCATAATGATATGGAGGGGTGCCGCAAAGTGCAGGTTAATTTGTTTTATTTTTACAGTACAGTACACTTTATGCTGTACAGTACTGTTATTTGAAGTGCAGGTTAATTTGTTTTATTTTTACAGTACATACTTTATTTTGTATTGCCGTAATCATTTTTATAAGAATAAATGGTTGTGGAACGAATCATCTGAGTTTCCATTATTTCTTAAGGGGAAATTTGCTTTGATATATGAGTGCTTTGGATTACAAGCATGCTTCCAGAACAAATTTTGCTCGCAAACCAAGGTATTACTGTATGTGTATTTTATAAATCATAGTCTCGGTCATTTTCATAGACGTCTTCCATCTGAAGTATGTGGTTGATCCTACCAGCCACCGTTCTAAGCTGACTACACAAAGCACCAAAGCTGATCAGTTTTCATCCTTTGGCTGGTCAGAGGCACAGACCAGCCAAAGACACACAGCATGCCTGTATTGGGTTGTTTGTTCAGCCACCACGCCCCCCTCCAAATCATAGCCTGCCTCTGGAACATACCCCTCCAAAACACAGCCTGCCTCATCAACATGATCTCTGTTCAAGCACAGCCTGCTTCTTGCCATAGCTCAACAGACTATGGAATACTGTGTCTGCATAGTCTCCTGTAACCACACCCTCCACTAGCAGGAAGAAGAGATTCATGGTCACATGACAGCATTTTTTAACCTTGTAAAAAAGGTAAAAAAGATAATTTCTGAAACCAAGCAAAAGAAGTTATGTTACCTGCATCGGAAATTACGTAATTTCTATGACGAAACGCGTCAAGTTGCAACGCAGGCTGCCTCGATCTGGTCCCTGTCTTTGAACCGCACGCCAATTCCTCCACTTCCGGGTACGGCGCGAGTTCACACTGACAGACTCGGCACATAGCCGCGAGGCTTACGATCTGTGAAACAGGGGTACCAGCCAAACCAATCTTTTTGTGCTTTAAGCATCCAGTACATTTTTTGTATCTTTGCACGATTGGCCTGTTATGTTTTTATATTAAATAAAGCATTTTTTGGAACCATCTACACTATGAGGAGCATTCTTCCTTTATTTTGAGAAAATACAGGCGAAGGAACCGCAGACCCTATTCCTCACCAGGAAATCGGAGTTTCGTGACACAAGCGCTTACTGATTCCTGCTGGCGTATGCCACCGGGAGTCCATCACATCTGGTAAGTGGGAATTCTTACCATTCCACATTGAAGCAGAGAGCCATTACATTGCAGAATATATGTATGCACTGGCACCGGCACCTTAAAAAGTCATTTGAAAGGACTGTTATAGGCGTATTTGCACTATTTTGCATATTGTTTATATTTTTTACATATATGCATCACTGCAGCACAGACTTTATTCATTACCAATATTGCATTTATTTTGCAAAATTGCAGCACGGACTTTATTTATTTATTATTTATTAATTTTTGTACTTACTCACCATTGTTGGCACTATATATATTGTAAAGTTTTAAATGAGATTTTTAACAGCCGCAGGGCTGTTCTTTATCAATTGCACTAATACTATTGAGTAATCAATTATAGCACATTGCACTTTATACCATTTTGGAGGTATATGTGCACACAGGTAACATTTCATATTTATTACACTGCACTGCATATTACATTTTTTATGAGCACTTTATAATATTAATAATACTATTAAATAGGGATAGCACAGTTTTTATTTACCTACATTTACAATACCTATTGTCTGAACTAGCAGCTCCCATTTTAGTATATTTATTATATTTGTTTGATTTCCTAATTGGATGCACCAGTGGCGCGAGTGATATACCAATTTACATCTTTAAGAAATGTCTGTCTTCTTGCCACTCTTCCATAAATGCCAGATTTGTGCAGTATACGACTGATTGTTGTCCTATGGACAGAGTCTCCCACCTCAGCTGTAGATCTCTGCAGTTCATCCAGAGTGATCATGGGCCTCTTGGCTGCATCTCTGATCAGTCTTCTCCTTGTATGAGCTGAAAGTTTAGAGGGGCAGCCAGGTCTTCGTAGATTGATGTTGATTCTTCACAAAAAATTACAGTTTTATATCTTTATGTTTGAAGCCTGAAATGTGGCAAAAGGTCGAAAAGTTCAAGGGGTCCGAATACTTTCGCAAGGCACTGTACCTCTGTGTTGAGTATCAACACAGAGCTCTGGGTTGTGAATATACACAGCCAACCAGCAAGTCCCAGTCATGAATCATTGGCCAGGACTTGCTGACAGGCTCCCGCTGTGTACAATCACAGTGGGAGCCGAGCGGGGGGTGCACATGTGAGCACCCTAAACCCACAAGTAGGCAGCTACGTACGAGTATGTCGCTTTGCCCAGAGCGTCAGCTCGTCCTCAGTACGTTGTGGGTGGGCAGCTGCTAAGTACTTAAAAAGGTATTTAAACTCAAAAACAAAAATTCAATAAATTGCAGATTAACAGCCCTTACAAATGGTGGCTGCATTAACTTGTTCAGGATTTTTGATCTTTATTTTCAACTGGTAATTAGGTCAATAATACTCTACTGCACTATATCTCTAAATGAGCAGTGTTATCACCCTAGGTCAATGATGGTGAACCTTGGCACCCCAGATGTTTTGAAACTACATTTCCCATGATGCTCAACTACAAGGCAGCGTGTATGAGTTTCATGGGAAATGTAGTTCCAAAACATCTGGGGTGCCAAGGTTTGCCATCACTGCCCTAGGTTATCTCCTGATTTGGACTATAAGCACCTCCTCCTCTCTATTACATAGGGAAGCTTTGCTTTCTAGTTCAAAGACGATAGCTGTGAAACGTTGATTACATTGTTTAAAATCTCACTTCAATCCACAAAACATTACAAGGCTACAGGATTTTTGACAGGATAAAATGCATTTCTGTACTAGCAGAAAGGGTATTTAGAGTTGGAAAAAAAAGAAAACAAATGCTGCACTACTGTACATTTCATGAGTTGTAAGCTGCATTTATGTTCTTGAGTTTAAATATACTTTAGTATATGTTTCTAATGTTAGAGGCAGTGTGATGGAGACTCAAATTTCAGAACCAGCTTTTCAGCCTGGACAAGTGGTTTCAGCTGGTGTCCCACCGACCTAAAATAATTTCTGCATTTACCTGAAAACAGCTTGACCAGGAGCCTCTTATCTAAAGTCTATGGGTATCCTAATCTGTGGGGTACAATGGTTTCAAATCTGTCATTGTAATTCCATCCTGGCTGTGCTGTGTATGATGGTTAGTTTGGGATGTCTGTGGGTCAGATTGGGAGACACTCATCTCATGTATATGGCCAGTTTAAGATACTCATCATTTAATTACAGGAGAAGTGTAACAGCACAGTGAAAACTGGAAGGGAGACTCTTTAAATGTTCTCCTCACGTAACCCCAGGAGCTGTCTGAGTGTAAGTGAGATAATTACTGGCAATTACACTAATTAACCTGCACAAGTACTGAAAAATGTTCCTGTAGAATCAGCTGCATGTTTTCCTGGCAAAGAAGTGATTATGACAGTTCAAACACAAAAGTCATAACATTTTATACAGTATATCAATTTTTTGGTGATGTTTTAAACTATTTATTCCAGACAAAAAGGTCCAACATGTGGCAAATTGCAATTATGTATTACAGTAAATGCAGTAAGTGTTTAAGAACATTACATTTTAAATGATATCTTACAGTGCATCAAATTGTTGAATTCTTTCTACTTCTCACGGTTCTAATGGATAACCTTTTCCATGGTACACTAGAGATAAACACATTAATCTTTTGTAAGATTGTAATTATGCAGCACTGCCCTCTTGGGGATTGCTTGTAGTTATATGTTTTTCTGTGCCGCTTTGACCCTGTAAACCATCCAGCCCTCTTGACACTCTAGGTTCCGGCATGTTGTGTATACAGTAAAACCTTGGATTGCGAGCATAATTCGTTCCGGAACCATGCTTGTAATCCAAAGCACTCTTATATCAAAGCAAATTTTCCCATAAGAAATAATGGAAACTCAGATGATTCATTCCACCACCATTTATTCATAAATCTTTCAGTTTATAGTCTATATACAAAGATTATCGCAATGTGATAGGTTGTGTCATCATAAAATGTCCATCCACAAATGGCAGCCTCCACAAGGGGATTAGAAGCAAAATCCAGCAGGAGCTACAGAGTATAAAAGAGAAGAGAGGCGCCTCTAAGTGTAGCAGTATGGGGACATTTAATGAAGGTACAACATTTAGCAACTCACATGGTTGATGATTAAAGAGGCACATCTAAGTATGCAGGCATCCGGGGTAAAGCTGTCCACATAGACCATCTTCTGAACCACTGGCTCTCACCGATGTCAGTCTGCAATTGTGATTGGGAAGACTACCCTGCAGTAGAGCGATCTGAAAGCGAGACTTTGAATCCCTCGTGGAGCGCAGCGTGTAAGGGTGTGATGAAGATGGCTGTGCAGAGGATGGTCTATGTGAACAGCTTTACCCTGGATGCCTGCATACTTAGATGTGCCTGTTTTAATCATCAACCATGTGAGTTGCTAAATGTAACCATATTGCTACACTTAGAGGTGCCTCTCTTCTCTTTTATACCAAGTTGTGACATGACGCTACTTGTATATCCAGACATCGCTTGTATATCAAGTCAAAATTTATTTTAAAAATTTGCTTGTCTTGCAATGCGCTCTCAAACCAAGGTTTTTCTGTACCTTTAAATGACACACTGACACAATGCTGATAGGTTTTAATTCTTTAGCTTTGCTTTACTCAAAAGGAAGGCTTGAAAAAAAACTAGGACCTGGATAAACAGCCAAGGCTCAGTTGAAATAACACTAAAGAAAAGTTAATAACCAGTTATAGTAACAAGTAAATACACCAATATACACAGTATCATACAGTAAGTGAATAAATCCCTCAGAAAGCTATAAATTGCTACGAGAAACACTTCTGCTAAATGGGAACCCCGGGCCGGCCTATAGAACCTGTATCCTAATGAGAGATGAGGTAATCTAGATACCAGTGACGTGTCCCCTTTAAAAGCAATGAGATAACAATGTTCAGAATGCAAGGCATGGCTATTATCTTCACCTGCAGTTGGAGCTCAAAGAACAAATGATTCCCCAGTGTAGCAGAGTGTGTAGCTGGCTCTGAATAATGATGATCCATTAACTGATCCAAGTGTAGAGTGTCTGTGTTCAGTGTTTAAGATAAACTGAAACAATTAGTAACTGGGCTTTGAGCAGGTGGTCTCTCACCAATCCTGATGTCCCTCTTATGAGTTCTAGAAGAACAGGCAACGGCAACTCTCCACACTGTGAGACATTAAGATGGCTGTGCTCTGCTGTTTCAGTGAGTCCCACCGACTCCAACTCGATCAGCGATGCTGCAGGGATGTCCGTGATGTAGCGAGTGTCATCTGTCCCTCCTGGGCTGAGTCTGCAGACAGCTGGGTGGCATGAAGTAGGCCGCAGTCCTCTCTGTCTTCGGCAGACTGATGCACACACGATGGATCCTGGGAAGCAAGAGAGAGCAGGCCTGTTCAGCAGATCCCTTTATAGTCTTCCCCACAATTCTCCCCTGGAGCTAATCGCCTGCTGGGAGGTGTAGTTCATAAACAGTTCAGCAGTGCAGTAAAATCCTTTTAGAAGACTACAATTCCCACAATGCTTTTCTTAAAGTCTCAGGAGTATGATGCTTGAAGTCCGAGACCAACACTAGGAGAGCATAGAGACAGTCTGAGAGAGCAGAGAATAAGTCTGCAGTGTAAGATAATGGTAGTCGGCTCCCTGCTACATCTACATAATTAAAAGAAAGTTCTTACAGGGACATATTTTTACACTGTGGGTTGAAGGTAGTACAAACCATTTTCCACCCGTTTCCAGGTTCCCTTATGTAGCAAGGTTTCCAGGCCTGTGGCCTGAGGTGGGTCTGCCATTGATACCGGTAACCTCTCCAGCCCATGGGAGCAGCTCTATTAAAAACTATTTTAAAACACTACTATATATTATCTTTATGTGTAATCTACTGTTACCTTTAAAGTCCCACACGATACAAAGGGGGTTTTCTTCAAAACCTACGTTTAGGGATTATGGTAACGCAATACCCTCAAGTTGTCTACATCATTTTTCCACTATATGTTTTTGGGTGGATAACACACCCTCCCCCCGCTTTTTGTAGTCAACTTTAGGGTAGCCCAAATTGAGTATTAAAACTAGTTTTTAGGCTAATATTAAAATTTTGTGAAAAGGACACAGTGGGAGGCTGATCCTTGTAGTTTTCCCTCTGTGCCCTGAACAGGTCTTAGTGACCTGTTAACTAGATAATTTTCAGATGGGAGGTTTCCAGGGTGAAGGATGGGAGGAGTTAATGTCCGGGATTGAGAACGAATTAAAAAAAAAAAGAACAGGTGGAATCGGATATACATTCTCTCTTTTCCACTTTGAAACGGTTCCTCGAGAAAAAGTCGGCCTTACATTGGCATGTTAAAACCTTTGACAGGTATGTGAAGGAAAATCTGAATCCTCTAGGGTTGAGGATTCAGATTTTCCCTACTCTTGAGAATATCTCACAAGAATTTAAACAAGACTGGGAGAAGATCTTAAATGATTGTTCCAAAAATCTTATGATTCTCCTGCAGGGGGAGTATCTTAAGCAGTTAAAACATATTGACTCTGATAAACACGCAGCTTACTCCTCTGAAGGCGTCTCCCCTCTTCAATGAACAAGAGGGAAAACTTAAGATGCATTTAGAGGAATACAATAAATCTATTTTACAAAGAAAGGAGAAAAAATATTGGAGGGATAGAACAGCATTTAATGAAGGTAAAGCATATAGATGGCATTTAGGACAACGGAGCTTCAGACGCAAATATGAACAGGGTAACAGAAATGACAATTATTCCTCTGATTCTTTTGTTTTGAATTCCTCGCAGACAGAAACACACGGACGCCCTAGAGCTGACCACTCCCAACGAGGAAAAAAGAAAGACAAATTCAATAAAGGAGGGACATCCTCTAGAGGACGGACATCTGCAGTACCCAATAATGACGGCACACCTGGTGATAACGGTGGTGGGTATAGTCATGACCAGGACCCACAGGGGTCGCAATCAGACAGCTCGACGGCAGATAAACATAAGACACAAGGTAATATAAATAGAGGGTTTTTTTTAGGAAGACCGAACACACGATTAACATCCAAAACTCAGGCAAGCATGGACTCCTTTGCCATAAGAGTGACGGAGAAGGGGGATTAACTATTATAAATCTCTCATCCTACAAATTATCTGAAAAGGAGGAGCAAGTATTAAAACTAGGCTTGTCATTTTGCCCCAATACAAAGATGGATAGATTTGGTGTCATAAAGGACATTAATCTATTCTCCAGGGACTTATTCTTCAAAAGCAAGTTTTTTAAACAGACGGAAAAAATAGAAAAGCCTGACTCAAAATTAAAAGCAGCAGAGTATAGAGCACTCCGTGATTTAAACCTGCTACTCCAAGAGAGTGGATATGATGACCCAGAAATATGGGACAATATAAGCAGCTCCTCTGAAGAGGAAAACACATAAGAGGAAGATACAGATATCTCCTCTATCATCAAATTTCTTAAAAAATCACATAGATTCCCTCAACTAAGTCAGAATCCAGCAGTTGCTCTTTTTGTTAGGGAAGTCACAAAAGATATAGAAAAATTGAAAATAGATCCAGTACATGATAACCTCCTTCCGAACCAACATTTAGCCTTAAAATCACTCAAAAACAATCTAGATATCACTATTAAGCCCAGTGATAAAGGAGGCAATATAGTGCTAATGAACAACAATGATTATGAAAATATGTGTTACAAACTCCTGAAAAATAAATCCTGCTATCGGAAAATACCAGCTTCAATTATTCAACAATATAATAGTGAATATTATAACTTGAATTAATTTTTATTTGATTTTCACAAAAAAGGGACAAAAATATAAAGCATAAAAATGATAAATTACAGTGCAATGTGACATTATATAAAGCAAGAACAGGAAATAAAGAACCAAGAAAATAAATACGTTCATGACATGAGAGGATACCACCATACTTTAAATTACACCATAATCTGATGTCAATATCTCATTGAACACTATGAAAGTAAGGGCTCTGTTGCCAGAGAAGCCAAGCTGTATGAAATTTACTGCCTCGAAACACAGAGTATGCATATGCCTTTTCCAAGGAAAAATGTTGGTTAACTAGACTTATTACCTCTATATGGGAAGGGGCTATAGGTTGTTTCCAACATCTAGCGATGACCGTTTTGGCTGCTATCAATATATGTGTAAACACCGTTCTGATGTCGAAGGGTATCTTTTAAATGCCCAAAAAAAGAAGGGCTAGGGCGGGTTCAGGTTTAATCAGTATACCCGTAACCTCAGAAAGTATTTCAAAGATTTTCCTCCAAAAGCTAGTAAGTCCTTTACAGGACCAGAATATATGAAAAGTGTGCCAATTTGGTCACACTTACGCCAACAGAGTGGATCATACTTAGGGTAGATTGAAGACAGGCGGTAGGGAGTCAAGTACCATCTAGTAACTATTTTCTGAAATTGTTCCCAGTGTGTAACACATTGTGTTGCCTTATAAGACGTGCGTATCGCCCATCTCCATTGCTCATTGGAAAAGGACGAACCCAGGTCTCTTTCCCATTTCGTCATGTAGGGCGTTTTAAAAAAAGTGAGTTTCTGCTGTAGTTGATTGTAAAACACCGATATCCCTTTAATCTTAGAATTTGGGTCTGTAAGGAATTTCCAGAGTGATTGAGGAAGGTCAAGTTTAGGGAGTGGATGTTTGGATATAAAGCTCACTATGCTATTGTAAACAAAAACAGCCTGAGGGGAAAGTGAGTATTCTCGTTGAAGGGCTGCAAAGGATTTGATAATGTTGTCTTGATACAATTGCGTGACTGTGTCAATGCCTGCCGACACCAATTTATTAATGTAAACACAAGGAAGCAAAATGCTCATAGTCGATAAAGGTATGGGAACTGATATGTTGTTTTGCTGTGGCTGGGGTTGGGCAATTAGATAACGCCAAGACTGTAGGGAAGCTCTTATTGTTAGTGGGAGAGTATGTATTGTTATAGGTTTCCAGATGTCCGCCAAGAGTAACGTATATAATTCCTGTGAGTTGGATAATACAGATTCTATCGGAAGCCACGGGAGAAGTATTTTATGAGTTCTATGGGTGAACCAATACTGCAAAGGGGCCAGGCGGGATGCATGATAATAGTCCTCAAGGCTTGGCAATCCCAACCCACCAACCGCTTTATGTCGTGTCATATGTAAGTATGCACATCTTGCTCGTTTCCCCTGCCAAATGAAGATACGTAGGAGTTTGTTAAGCGAGTTGATATAGTGTTTGGGAATATGAATCGGAAGAGCGCGAAATATATATAATATCTTAGGGAGGCACGTCATTTTAAATGCGGCTATTCTACCAGCCCAGGATAATTCCGTCTTCTTTAATTTATTAGTGTCGTTGGAGATAGAGGCTATCAACGATCGCAGATTAGATGTCAGTAGCCCAGAGGTCGGAAACGTTAAGGATATACCCAAATTTTGCAAAGCTTGAAGGGTCCATATATAGGGTAGTTTTTGCTTAAGGTGACCAAGTGCGTGACCCTGTATGCCCATATTTAGGATGACAGATTTATCGAAGTTGACCTTATAATAAGAAATAGCGCTAAATGTTTGCAGAATATCATGAACAGCGGGTAGGGACACGGTGGGGTTCGTCAAGCTCAAGATTATATCGTCAGCAAAAAACGTGATAATATGTTGTGAGTGCTGAAATTTAAAACCCGAAACCCTAGAGTTTTGTCTAAGCGTTTCCGCCAAAGGTTCGATCAATAAATTAAATATCAGGGGGGAGAGTGGGCAGCCCTGGCGCGTGCCGTTTAATATTGAAAAAGTTTTAGATAGGGTGCCCGCCGATAGCACTCTGGCCGTTGGGGAAGTATATAGAGTCAAAATAGCCGACGAGATCGGGCCATTGAAACCAAACTTTTCCAATACTGCTCTCATATACCCCCAATGAACACGGTCAAACGCCTTCTCTGCATCTATGGATAAGAGCAGAGAAGGCGTTTTAGTGCGCTTAGCATGATGGAGCAGGTTGATAACTCGCCTTGTGGCGTCGGGGGCCTGTCTACCCTTAATGAACCCCATCTGGTCCTCCTTTATAAGGGTGGGCAAAATTAATGCAATCCTATTAGCTATAAGTTTAGCATATAATTTAATGTCATTGTTCAGAAGAGATATCGGCCTATAGTTGGCGGGATCGGTAGGAGATTTACCTAATTTGGGGATTGTAATGATATTAGCCTGTAACATTTCTGTGTGGGTAATGTACCCATCTTAACCGTATTTGAAAAAAGTTTCAATAGGTGGGGTGATAACTGGTCTTGCATGGACTTATAGTATTCGTTTGTAAAGCTATCAGGGCCTGGAGACTTATTTAAGGGCATGGTTGCAAGTGTATCAGTCAATTCTTTAATGGAGAATGGTCTGTTTAGTTGTATTAGTGTGTCTGTCGTCAGGGTCGGAAGGTGGAGTTTGTGGAGGAAATCCCGAATAGATGCGTCCGTGGGTTGAGGGGTGTCTGTGTCTAGCTTAAGATTATATAAGGTGCTATAATAATCTGCAAACGTATCCGCTATTTCTTGTGGGTGTGAATGTTTGTGTAATGTTCTGGTACCTATGGTACCCTTATTTCCATTTCTCTCCTAACATTGCGTCCCATCTTGCTATCCAAATGGAACGCATACACCTTTAAGGGCAATGACATCATCGCCGAGCGCCGCTATGAGCGGCTACTTCAATCGCCGGTTTGCTCTCACTCATTGCTCGATCAAACCGCATGTTCACCTTACCTTGTCTTGTGCTGCCGGAGCTTCTAGCTATACCCTTTGCCTGAACTGAACCGGAACCTCGCTGCCGATCCCGTATCTCGCTACCGGATCACTCCTTACTACTGGACCTTGCTACTACTATCTATCTAGTGATAAGTACCCCGCAGGGGATTCCTTCCTAACCTATACTTTCACTATCATCTACTGCATATTACAAAGACTACTACTATCTAATCTATTTCTATCATCTGCATAGATTGTTAGCTCTTGGGACTACCATCATCTATCATTGCACTAGGTTACTCTATCTTGTATACATTCTGCTGTCCCCTACCATCTGTACTATACATGATTGCTAGAACCTATCTGCATACTACCATCACCTACCACTCTCCTGAATACTATTACTGAGTGCTCACCATACTATCGCCTGTCTCTCACCTCTATACTATCATATATTCTATCACTCCAGGAACATCATATTGAGTGTATGTATATTGCATAACAGGCTGTGCACGGTGATGAAGTCCTGAGAGTTGGATATGTTGTTCAACAGAATCTCTACACGACTACTGAGTGTAACAATTCTGCAGCTGCAAATCCATTCATTAACAAAAAACGCATGAGCGTTACAGATTGATCGAGCCTTAAAAAAAAATAAAAAAAATAAAGATTCAGCAGATTTGTCCACTCAAGTAATGCAACTAAAACAACAAGTAGATGCATTGATACTTGCTCTTACAGAGGTAAAAAACGAAAATCAGGCTTTAAGACAGCAGGTTGGCCGTCTTGCGCAGCTCTCTGCTGCCCAGCCCCGTGAACCTAAGGTAAACCCTCCTCTAGTGTTTACTGGTGATCGGAGTAAATTTCGTGAATTTAAAAACGCATGTCGATTGCTTTTCTTGTTGAAACCTCATACCTATCCCACCGACCAAATCAAAGTCTGTACCGCTATTTCCTATTTGACGTGTGACCCCCGGGCCTGGGCAGACTCTCTCTTTGAGAAAGATGACCCACTCCTTAACTCCTATCCTTTATTCCTAGCGCAACTCGCTAGTTTATATGAAGACCCCAATAAGCAGAGTACTGCTGATACCCAATTGAGGGCTTCAAAACAAGGAAGGAGACCTGTTGAGGACTTCGTGGCAGATTTCAAAAGATGGTCCCTTGATTCAGGGTGGAATGACACATCCTTGCGAACGCAGTTCAGACTCGGCCTATCAGAAGCCGTTAAAGACGAGCTCGCCTGAGCGGATTTACCTGACACCTTGGATAGCCTGATACAGACCAGTGTCAATATTGACAGACGACTACGAGAAAGAAAGGCTGAGAAGATGGGATTACCATTGTCCAGACCTTCTCAGATGTCGCCTGTTGACCCTACTCCTATGGAAGTAGGAATGATACGTCCACCTTTGACCTTTTCCGAACGTGCCAGGAGGAAATCCGAACATCTCTGCATGTACTGCGCATCCCCGGATCATTTGATAAGCGGCTGTCCCCTTGTCCGCAAAAAAGAGGGTGAGTGTTCAAATGTCTTGCTAGGGGGACTAACAACTTCCTTTTCTAATCCTTATCTTTTTATTCATTTGACATTACAGTGGGACCAATCTAGGATCACCACCAAGGCTATGATTGACACAGGATCTTGTGGAAACTACATTGATACTTGTTTTGTTACCTTAAATAAAATACCTATTAATTCAAAACTTAAACCTGTCTCTGTTAGTTTCATTAACGGTATTCCGTTATCCTCTGGTCCCATCACAAATCAGACACAGGCACTCCTCGTCACTGCTGACAAATCCCATGTGGAGACCACCACTTTTGATGTACTGACCTCACCACATTTTCCCATTATTTTGGGACTCCCCTGGTTACACATACATCAACCTATCATCGATTGGAAAACAAGAACTTTAACCTTCTCTTCTCAGTACTGTGAAACCACGTGTAACCTCTCATCATATGGAAGGATCCTGTCTGTGGTGTCGGATGAGATTATACCACCATGTTATGACGATTTGGCGGAGGTCTTCCTTGAGAAAAACGCTCAAATATTGCCTCCCCATAGGGACTATGATTGTTGTATCGATCTACTCCCTAATAGCAAATTACCTTTCGGTCACGTTTATCCTCTTTCACAGGATGAACTCTCTCATCTCAAGGAATACTTGGATGAAAATTTGGCGAAAGGATTCATCAGACCTTCTACTTCCTCTACTGCTGCAGGGCTCTTCTTTGTCCGCAATAAGGATTCAAGTCTCAGACCTATTATTGATTTCAGACAATTAAATACCATTACAATAAAGGATCGTTATCCTTTACCGCTTATTCCTGAACTTATAGAACAGGTGCTTGGAGCTTCATACTTTTCGAAATTGGACCTAAAAGGGGCATACAATTTAATTCGAATCCGTGACGGGGATGAATGGAAGACAGCATTCAGAACCAGATACGGACTGTTTGAGTACCTCGTGATGCCATTTGGGTTGTGTAATGCTCCCGCAGCTTTCCAACGATTTATAAATGATATATTCAGAGACTTGCTTGACGTTTGTGTTGTAGTATATTTGGACGATATACTTATTTATTCTCATTCCTTACCTGAGCACATAAAACATGTAAGACTCGTGTTGTCAAGACTACTTGCACATAACTTATATGTTAAATCAAAAAAATGTTTATTTCATAAAGAGGAGGTACTATTCCTAGGATACATTATATCCAAAAATGGAATCAAAATGGACAGGAGCAAAATATCCTGTATTCTAGATTGGCCTGTGCCAACAACTCGCAAAGCATTACAAAGATTCCTCGGATTCTCTAACTACTATAGAAAGTTCATTAAGAACTTCTCTGCCATTGTGAGACCTCTCACACAACTCACAAGTACAAAAAAACCATTCAAATGGTCAGAAGAAGCAAATGGAGCTTTCTGCTTGTTGAAATCAAGCTTTACTTCTGCTCCCATACTACGCCATCCAGACCCATCCCTTCAATACATCTTGGAGGTAGATGCGTCAAATATGGCAGTAGGAGCAGTTCTCTCACAACGACCAACAAACACTTCACCACTTCACCCAGTTGCTTTCTTCTCAAAGTCATTAAGCAGCCCCGAGGTGAATTACCCAGTGGGTGAAAAAGAGTTACTAGCCATAAAACTGGCATTAGAGAATTGGCGACATCTACTTGAGGGTACTCGATTGCCAATCCTTATATATACTGATCACAAAAACCTTCAATACCTTCAGACTAAAAGAACTCTTTCCCACCGGCAGGTACGATGGTCGTTATTCTTTTTGAGATTTAATTTTCTAGTGACCTACACGCCTGCAGACAAAAATAAAAAAGCGGATGCGCTTTCACGATTAACCGAGGATGGCTACGCCGAGGTTCCCTCAGTTCCTATAATACCCTATGAACGTATTATCGGTGTTGTCCGTTCCCTGAAGGAAGAGATTTTGCACAGCATAGGACTGGATTCACCTCCACCACAACTAAATGCTGATGCAGAAGGCTTCCTCTACTACAACGACAAATTATACATACCCCCTACTATGCGAACCAAGATCTTGGAATTGTCGCATGATGTACCTATGGCAGGACATATGGGTATGACTAAAACATTCAATCTACTTACTAGGCAGTTTTGGTGGCCTGACATGAAGACGACCGTACAAAAGTTTGTTTCATCTTGTGACATCTGTGCAAGGTCCAAAATTGACACTACAAAACCATCGGGTCTACTTTGTAGTTTACCAATACCCCAGGTTCCGTGGGAAGTGGTATCCTTAGACTTTATAGTGGAACTACCACCTTCCAAAGGATTCAACACCATTTTAGTGTCAGTGGACCATCTGACCAAGATGGCACATTTCACTCCTATCCGAAGACTACCTTCATCCAAACAAACAGCGGAATTACTTGTGAAACATGTCTTTAAGTTACATGGTATTCCAAAAACACTTCTGTCTGACCGTGGTTCACAGTTCATCTCGAAGTTTTGGCAAGCTCTATGTCAGATACTACGAATAGAGCGAAAACTTACCTCTCCTTACCACCCTCAGACCAACGGACAGACAGAGAGAGTTAACCAGTGCATTGAGCAATATCTACGTTGCTATACTTCATATCTACAGGACGATTGGGTGGACCTCCTCCCGCTGGCGGAATTCGCCTATAACAACGCGACCCACAGCACTACTAAACAAAGTCCATTCTACTTAAACTATGGGTTTCATCCCACACTTCTTCCACCACGTATCTTGCCATCAAGTAATCCAGTGGCTTCTGATTATCTTACCCAAATAAAGGATTCCCTGGGTTTGCTCAACACCACCATCTCACATGCTCATAGCCAACAAAAGAGGTACTACGACCTTCGTAGGAAACCCTCTCCCCAATATGCCATTGGGGATCTTGTCTGGCTTTCTACAAAAAATCTGAGATTAAGTAAAAAACTGGACTAGTAAAAAACTTGGACCGTTATTCCTGGGACCTTTCCCAATAGAGAAGCTTATTGGAAAAGCTGCAGTACAACTCACATTACCAACAGACCTCAAGATACATCCCATCTTCCATGTGTCGCTACTAAAGCCCCATGTTCCTAACCAAGGAATAAGGCCTACCATCTCACCTCCACCTCCTGTACAAGTTGAAGGCGGAGAAGAATTTGAGATAAAGGAGATTCTGGATTCTCGTATCCATAGAAGAAGACTCCAATATCTAGTACGATGGAAGAACTATGGGCCCCAAGACGACACCTGGCTGGATATATCCGATATACATGCCCCTAGACTGATTCGCCATTTCCACTCAAAATACCCGGAAAAAACAGTTCTAGAGGCCTTCCGGAGCCGGCCTTAAGGGGGGGGGTACTGTAATGTTCTGGTACCTATGGTACCCTTATTTCCATTTCTCTCCTAACATTGCGTCCCATCTTGCTATCCAAATGGAACGCATACACCTTTAAGGGCAATGACATCATCGCCGAGCGCCGCTATGAGCGGCTACTTCAATCGCCGGTTTGCTCTCACTCATTGCTCGATCAAACCGCATGTTCACCTTACCTTGTCTTGTGCTGCCGGAGCTTCTAGCTATACCCTTTGCCTGAACTGAACCGGAACCTCGCTGCCGATCCCGTATCTCGCTACCGGATCACTCCTTACTACTGGACCTTGCTACTACTATCTATCTAGTGATAAGTACCCCGCAGGGGATTCCTTCCTAACCTATACTTTCACTATCATCTACTGCATATTACAAAGACTATTACTATCTAATCTATTCCTATCATCTGCATAGATTGTTAGCTCTTGGGACTACCATCATCTATCATTGCACTAGGTTACTCTATCTTGTATACATTCTGCTGTCCCCTACCATCTGTACTATACATGATTGCTAGAACCTATCTGCATACTACCATCACCTACCACTCTCCTGAATACTATTACTGAGTGCTCACCATACTATCGCCTGTCTCTCACCTCTATACTATCATATATTCTATCACTCCAGGAACATCATATTGAGTGTATGTATATTGCATAACAGGCTGTGCACGGTGATGAAGTCCTGAGAGTTGGATATGTTGTTCAACAGAATCTCTACACGACTACTGAGTGTAACTATTCTGCAGCTGCAAATCCAATCATTAACAAAAAACGCATGAGCGTTACAGTTTGTTACCCGTGTGTGGATGCACAATGGATTCAATTTTAGTTTTGACCCTCCTCGCCTTAATCCTGGCTGCCAAGAATTTGCCTGCTTTATTATGTGCAGAGTAGTACCGCATGTGAAGATGTGCTAGCATGCTTTCGTGGCGCTCAAGCAGAAGTCTTCTAAGGTCAACGCGGAGTGAGCCTAATTTAGAAGCATTAGATGGAGAAGGAGTCTTTTTATTTGCGGTATCCAACTCCTGGATATCGCAAATAAGATCTTCCATTTTGCGATTGAACCTCCTCTTCAGCTTAGACCCTAGCTGAATAAGAAGTCCCCTCGCAAAAGCCTTATGTGTATTCCACAGCATGGCCGAGTCAATATCCGGAGTGTTATTAATAGAAAAAAAATTCTTCCAGCTGGGATTTCAAAAATGTAAAAGACTCTGGATCCAATAAGATGGAATTGTTACACCACCACAGGAATGTAGTAGAAGAGGCGGGGCGATGGGACAATGACATGTGGATAGCGGCATGGTCTGACCATGTTATGGGGGAAATAGATGTATGGGTAACATAAGGTAATGTTTGTATGTCCACTAAAAACATGTCAATTCTGGTATAGGAATCATGGCTCGCGGAGAAGTAGGAATAATCCCTCTCCTCCGCATGCTGATACCGCCACACATCATGGAGCCCCTCAGAATGGATAAGTGTAGCTAAAGAAGGAGCCGAGGGTCTTCCTTTAGAGGAAGCATCCATAACGTGATTTGCCACCAAATTGAAGTCTCCGCAAACAATTAGTCTCCCGGATTTGAGTTTGTTGATCTTTTCCCACAATTTACGGAGAAACCTCAATTGGTGCGTGTTGGGGGCGTACACGTTCACTATGGTGTATAAACAATTGTCGATAGTGCAGTTAAGGATAATATAGCGGCCTTCTGTATCCGACACCACCCTATTGAAGGTGAAGGATACAGAATCCCTGATTGCCACCAAAACTCTTTTTTTTTCCCCAGCGGAGGATTGGAAAATATGTGGGTAATCCTTATGGGAGCATCTCGGGCTGTGATCAAGTTGGAAATGTGTCTCTTGGATGGCAAGGATATCTGCCTTGTGGGAAGATGCCTCCTTCCACATGGAGTACCTTTTAGCAGGATGGTTCAAACCTCTAACGTTTAAAGATAACAATTGCAAAGACATGACATAAACATTCTACTTTGGTCGTAATCTGTTGGCATATATTAGAAAGATGGTACCTTAAGTTTATGAATACGTTTAGTAACTTCTGGCAAATACCATGTTGTAAGTGAGGTAGTTCGGTCAGAGTAAAACAAAAAAGAAGAACAGTTCGGCCGGTGGTGAGCCCCAATCCAAGGGGTGAGTTGGAACATAGTAGTATTTTGTATTGTTCGTGGTATGAAGCTTCAGTGTGTTCATCATGAACCTGTTCTGCAAGAAGAAACGTAATACACAAAAAACAACAGGAAAGAGAAAAAAAAGAAAAAAAGGGGAAAAAGAAAACAAACAAAAAAGAAAGAAAAAAAAGAACCAACATATAAACATACAGACAAACATACAAACAAACAGTACATATATAAAAAAAAAAACAAGGCCCAAACGGACCAAGTGCGCAGCTGTGGCTGCATCTTCAGTGAGAGAAAAAAAAAGCATGATTTAAGGTGCTATTCAAGAGCAGGGGGTCTCACTCCGTCTAGCTCAAGGAAGTATGGCAGTCATCATTTATGACGATGGGTAGACCTGGAGGAGCGATTAGCGACTTGCCAGTCGGTTTGCAAATGCTGGGGTCTCTGATCGTCGCTGTACTGCTGCAGGTCAGATGTATCTGGGAGGATATTCCATTGGCGGAGACATCTTAGCCCTTGTTCCATGGTGGTTATCTGAGAGGTTGAGCCTTGATGGGTCACACATAGCTTGGCCGGGTATTTCCATTTATACGGTATTTTATTGTTGCGGAGAGCCTTAGTAACTGTATTAAGGTTGCGTTTCAGTTGAAGAGTATACTGAGTATACTGAGAATAATCCGGAAGGATTTGTAGTGACGCCGCCAGCTGATAATAGTGAATATTATAATATTGTTGATAAAGCGAGAGATGAAGGCATTATTACAACTGAAATGTGGGAATACATGAGGACCTCACATCCCCATATTCCCACATTTTTTGCCTTCCCAAAGTCCACAAAGACCCCAAGAACCCACAGGGCCGTCCCATTGTCTTGGGGAATGGGAGCATTACTGAGACAGCAAGCCGTATAGTGGATGCCCATCTAAGACCACATGTTATAAGCTTGGCATCGTACACCAAAGATACCATCCATATGCTCCAAATTTTGGAAAATGTTATAATAAATGTTATATAAAAAGATGCCCTCCTTGTGACAGTGGATGTGGAATGTCTTTATAACTCGATTCCCCATGATAAGGGCTTGAGTGCCATAAAGAACATTCTACAGCAGAGAAGATTACAAGAATGGAACTACAATCTGTTTATCTTGGACATTTTGGAGTTTATACTCCATCAAAATGTTTTTTTCCTTCCAAGGCTCCCACTACCTCCAGGTACAGGGAGTGGCGATGGGGACATGTTGTGCCCCATCGTACGCGAATCTGTACCTGGGGGAGTGGGAGCAAAAATTCATCTCCAGTGAAGACTTGTCAATATACTCCTGCCACTTTCTCATGTGGCAGAGGTATATCGACGACATCTTCCTGATATGGGACGGCCCGGTGGAACTTCTGGAGGAATGTCTGCAGAAGTTCAACCATAACAACATGAACTTATTTTTCCCCATGAAATACGATGCCAACAGGGTCGACCTTTTGGATATTAGTATCATTAAAGACCATGAGGAACAATTGAGAACAACGCTTTTCAGGAAAGATACAGCGGGAAACACACTGCTACATGCAGAAAGTTTCCACCCAGAACCCCTTAAAAGATCGATCCCCTATTCTCAATACCTAAGAATTAAACGCAACAGCTCATCTGAAATGGATTTCAAGATTAAGGCAGATGAACTGACAGAAAGATTATTAGAAAGAGGTTATTCCAAGACGTGCCTAAGGAAGAATTTTAACAGAGTTAGAGTTCTTACCAGACAAGATCTACTTTTTAAGAACAAGATACTTAAATTGCAGCCTGTTGAGAATCCTCCGAGAGTTATTTTGAACTACTCTACTGAACATGAGGATATCTTTAAGATACTCAAAAAACATTGGGTAATATTAAAAGAGGATGCCATCCTCAAACAAATTGTTACCCCATCCCCCGCCATCACATATAGAAGGGCAATCTCCCTTAAGGATGGACTTGTACAAAGTGAGTATAAGGGCTCCAATAGAGGAGATTCATGCCGCGACCTGGGAACGTTTCCCTGTGGGAATTGTGAACAGTGCAAGGTCATAATAAAATGTAAAACTACCACACTACCTACTGGGGAGGTATTCTCCCCGAGACATTTTGTTAATTGTAGAACAAGGGGGGTTGTCTACTTAATGCGCTGTGAATGCAGAGCATTTTACGTGGGAAAAACGAAACAAGAGTTCGGAAAACGTATTAATAAACATATGCAGAGTATAAATATCGGAGATCTATATTTACCATTGGGTAGACATAAAGCCATTGCTCACAAATACAGGATCCCAAAGGTAACATTTTATGCCCTGGAGCGCGTGCATATTCCGGCCAGGGGGGGTGACTGGAACAAGCAGCTACTCCAGCGCGAAATGCGCTGGATTGCTAGGCTTGGTGCGACCACCCCCACTGGCCTGAATGAAACAGAGAGTTATAGACCCTTCTTGGAGGGTTTCTCTTCAGGCAAGACTTACTAACTGGCATTCCTTTGAGTCCCCCTATTGGGACTTGTTCTTCCTCTTCCCTGGTACTGATGTTCTAACTTTCTGATAATACTATGGGTTTATGAGATAGGAATGAACTTGGGGGAATGTATAGGTAGTTTTTGAAATTCGGGCATGAGATGGGGGTTGGGCCTAGTGGCCCCCCCCCTTCTTTTCTCTACCTTGGAAGTTCATCCTCTCCATTTTTTAAAAAATTGGAATATTGTTAAAATTTATATATTCATATATCTCATCTTGGGTCCTATGAACATTGTTTAAATGATTGTATTTTCAAGATGCATTGTAAATGCGTTGTGCGTTTCATATTTGCTCCCCTGGTGGCTGTCAGGGTTAGCTTTCATCTGGGACCCTGGTGAATTTGGGCTGCCCCCCTTTCCCCCCCCACTATCTGATCCTTGCACCTGTGGTGGATGTGGTGTTCCCACATTTTGAGGTGGGATCAGCTGTTCCTCCAGTGGGATCCGACTCAGGTAGAAGCCCGGCACAGGTAGATCCCCCCAGGGGTTAAGTTTTTAACCCCTTTTCATCTGGGGTTTTTTTTTGCGTATTCAGGAGGAATTCACCCCCTTTCCATTTTTTGCCTGGGGGATGGATATCCCTGACCCCTCTTTGAGGGGATTACGCATGATCTGTTCCGGGGTGTATATATATCCCTTTCATGCAAAATGTGATTAAATTCCCCCGCAATTATGCCTAGACCAATCTCAATTACTATATTATACCTTATATATATATATATTTAAAAAAATCCAGTTGATTTCAGTTTTCTATAATGGGTATTAAGGCAAACATTTCAGGTCCAATCAATTTAGCTGAGATTTTTATATATTTGTATTATTATGGTCAGAATGATGTCTGCTAGAATGGGACAGCATTTGGTCTAATATACCTATTAATAGTCTGGGCACCGCCTCGCCCCTTATACAATACAGCAGTTGTGGTTGCTTTGGCAACATAATCAACAGCAGGGTGAAGCGCCGGACAACTTCCGCAATAGACGTTTGGGCAGAAGTGACGTTGAGAGACACAAAGACGTTTGGGCGGAAGTGATGTCATGCGGACACTACGGGATTCCCCGCATTTTCCGACGCTTGTCGGTCTGCATAAAAGGGACGGCGAGAGCAAGATAAGAGAGGTACTTCTCTCCACAGACGGACAACCAAGACTCCCAGTTTGGGAGGGCGCAGGAACGTGATAGAGGCAAACTAATTGTGAGTAAGGATGGCCACACATTCCAATTGATTGGGCTTCATTGGAAGCATTGTGCTCCTCTTCTATGGGGAACCGCCTGCTTAAACATTGAAAGGGCTTTTTGTCTATCTCTGATCATTATAGGGGAAGCATATCACCAGGATTGGGCAAAATATGCAGAAACCCCTCTCTTGAATAGGTGGTTTTTCCTCACTTAAAGCGTGAAAACCACGGCGAACTATTGCTGTAAGTATTAGTGGTCACACATTCTTATTAAATGGGCTTTTTATCTAGGGTAATATTTTCCTTTTTTGGAAACTATATGCTCAAACATTGAGAAAGGCCTCCTGCACATATATTTCTGCTCTTTATAGGGGAATCAAATCACCAGGATTGGGGAAAGCGTTCTGAGACCCCGCTCTTTAATAGGTGGTTTTTCCTTATCCTAAGAGTAACGATTGGTCAACTATGGATTAATATAAAGTTCCCTGACCTAGACTAATTGTCAAGGTAAGAAATGATGTTGTGTAAATGAATAGTTAATTCATGCAAGATTGAATAGGTTCCTTCTTAATCTCGGAGCCTCCTAATACTCATTTTCTTACCTTTTCCCCTCCCCCACCCTTTTCTTTATGATAGATGGAGGACGAGTGAATGCTCCCTTCATGCGCTGGAGTAGAGGGGAATACCACACACTATATATACATTCCCTTTTTTTTAAATAGCACTTGTCTGGACTGTGAACACTAGGGGACCCCCCCTCCCCTCCCCTCCTTGGGTAATCTTGCTCTTTCCCCGTTTTTCCTGAAGGGGAGTAATATATCAGCTTACTGATACACTCATTGTTTTAGGAATAAGAAGTAGGAATCATTCATACTTGGCTCTAGCTTCCATCTGAGAACACAGGATACACTTCAAAGGAGGAGTACAGAGGGGTGCAGCATAGCGGTGGGATTGGGGGGTTGGGGTGGTGATTTGGGGAATTTCTTCTTGGCTGCCTCCAGAGGAGAAAGTCGCAGATGCATAATAGAGCTCAATAGATGTATTTTGCATATATTTTTCAAGTTGTATAAAACTTACACTATGTTGTGCTTTTTCAGGAGTGGAATCAGAATCCCTGATGAAGATTTGTATGTTATTAATTACACATTTATCAAAATGCGTTGGATTATGTACCCCCCCCCCCCATAAGTAGCACCATGTTTGTGTTTTTTATTGCTGCAATGTAATTGATGAGCCATTATGTTTATGGCCATAAATGTTGTTATATCATGTCTAAATATATGAGAACAGATATTGGTTGAGAGTTATACCAATTTTCAATAAAACTATTTTAGAACACTACTATATATTATCTTTATGTGTAATCTACTGTTACCTTTAAAGTCCCACACAATACAAAGGGGGTTTTCTTCAAAACCTACGTTTAGGGATTATGGTAACGCAATACCCTCAAGTTGTGTTTATAATTTTTCCACAATTTCGATACTCTACTTGCCTACGTGATAGCAATCAAAAAACGTACCTCCCAGGTCAAAAGGAGTAACGGAATCTCAAGAATTGGCTTAAAAAGTGGTGTCTGTAAAGCATACAGCACCAAATTCAAATCCTATGGACACAAGGGTGACCTAATAGGTCCCAGATACTCTCTTAATAAATGTGCTTACCAATTAATGAAGCAATGAGCAATCGGCAGGGCCGGACTGGGTATGAAAACCAGCCCTGGAAAAAAATGACATACCAGCCCCATAGCAATGTGTCATTATACCAGCGCAACCCCTCAGTAAGCCCCCCTCCCTTTACAGACCCCTCAGTAAGCCCCCCTCCCAGTACAGACTTCTCAGTAAGCCCCCCTTCCTGTCTAGATCCTTCAGTAAGCCCCTCTCTGTGTACAGATCCCTCAGTAAGCCCTCCTCCCAGTACAGACCCCTCAGTAAGCTCCCCTAGTACAGACCCCACAGTAATCCCTTTTTAAGTTTTGATGATTCTATAGTCAGTGTTGGGATTCAAAAATTTTAGTAACCAGTTCCAACTTTCCCAGCAGAATGACCGGTGTGCCCCCTTTTAATGCAGAATGACCAGTGTGCCCCCTTTCAATGCACAGTGACAAGCGTGCCCCCTTTCAATGCAGAGACCAGTGGGCCCCCCCTTTCAATGCAGAGTGACCAGCGTGCCCCCCTTTCAATGCAGAGAGACTAGCGTGCCCCCCTTTCAATGCAGAGAGACCAGCGTGCCCCCTTTCAATGCAGAGAGACCAGCGTGCCCCCTTTCAATGCAGAATGACCAGCGTGCCCCCCTTTCAATGCACAGTGACCAGCGTGCCCCCCCTTTCAATGCAGAGAGACCAGCATGCCCCACTTTCAATGCACAGTGACCAGGGCTGTGTGCCCCCCTTTCAAGGTACAGTGACCAGCGTGCCCCCCTTTCAATGCACAGTGAACAGCGTGCCCCCTTTGAATGCACAGTGACCAGCGTGTCCCCCTTTCAATGCACAGTGACCACAGCATTGCCCCCATTCATTGCAGAGTGCCCACAATCATTGCAGAGTGCCACAGCATTGCCCCCGATCATTGCAGAGTGCCACAGCATTGCCCCCATTCATTGCAGAGCGCCACAGCATTGCCCCCATTCATTGCAGAGCGCCACAGCATTGCCCCCATTCATTGCAGATCGCCACAGCATTGCCCCCATTCACTGCAGAGCACCACAGCATTGTCCCCATTCATTGCAGAGTGCCACAGGCATGCCCCCAATGATCATTGCAGAGTGCCACAGCATTGCCCCCATTCATTGCAGAGCGCCACAGCATTGCCCCCATTCATTGCAGAGCGCCACAGCATTGCCCCCATTCATTGCAGAGCGCCACAGCATTGCCCCCATTCATTGCAGAGTGCCACAGGCTTGCCCCCAATGATCATTGTAGCGCGCCACAGCATTACCCCCAATGATCATTGCAGACAATGCAGAGTGCCACAGGCTTGCCCCCAATCATTGCAGAGTGCCACAGCATTGCCCCCAATCATTGGCAGCATGATGATACTTACCAGGCACGCATGGGACACTCCACACCACATACACTCGACTAAAATCAAGGGGGAAATCCTGCGCTAAATAACAAATAGAGATGACAAACTGATCGTATATAATGACATGAACAGGCTAGCAGCTAGAACACTGGACTTATAGAAATCCCACTCAAATATATATCAAAATAGTGCAGCGCTAGGAACATTGAAATAAATCATACATAAAAAGGCTAAAAACTGTAGTATGGTTAATCACTCAACCAAACCCAAGTGTGCATAGAAACATGAGTCCATTATATTAAAAAAGACAATCAACTTGCAAGGATGGTAGAGAGTCCAATGCAGAGTAGAAATCCCAAGGTGCGGAGAGCAGAGTTGGAAAGACACCCAAATGTGTGAATAAGGTGGCTGCTTACCGCAACTAGTGGGCCTCCAAATTAATGGATAAGCCACTTAGGCGTGAAGTGTTAGCCCCAATGGGATGGACTTTCTCCTCCACTTCAGTGGACCAGGATCAATTCCGTGTGTTCCTATACCCCGCTCAGTCACAAGGCAGATATGACTCCAATATGTATGGCAGTATGCAAGGAATGAAGGAAATCATAGCGTAATCCCGTAATACAATTAAATTGGTTTTATTAAAGTTCTACTTACATTATGGCAGACATGTATGTGCAGACAATATACAATAGCGGCGTCCCGCTAGGATAAAACACGAGCCGGCGTCTTGGGGGCGTGACAGGCGCGATGTCCGGAACCTCCCGACCGGTTTCGTCAGAGTGACGTCGTCAGGGGCGTGGTTACCGGACATCGCGGTCACGCCTGGTAAATACCCCATATGCTCATCACTTCCGGATAATCCTCCAATTAAAGAAGAAGAAGGGCGGAAGTGACGCATCCGCTGTTTGGCCGTTGAGGGCGGAAATGATTAATATGTGAAAACGATCTAGATGTTCACAAGGGACAGGGTTGGAACACTCTGTCCTCTTTCGTTCTAACATTAATATAATAGAATATTAAATGAGCCACTATGTTAATTATACAAACAGCGGCCCAAAAACAAAAACAAGCAGTATAGAAAAAACGGCAATATAGAGAGAATAGCCACCAATTGTGCATAGCGCCATCTTGTGGCCAAAAATTATATTGCGGCCAAAAAAAAGATCCCTAATTGAGATAAAAAAGAGGAACGAGGGCCAAAAAGTGGATTGCAACACCTTTCCCTTTAACAGATGACCTCTTACTCATAGCCTTACATGTATCATAATACTCATAACAATAACAGCATGAAACCGCCAAACCGGACTGCTCACTCACTGACCTCAGGCTGACCTGTGATCACATGCTGCTGGCGTGCGTGACGTCTCGTCGTCTGTGCAGTGTGGGAGACTGGGAGGGGGAGGGATCGTCGGCGCCAGTTGAAATGATGCACCAGCCAGAGCCAGCACCGCCGTCCGCCGCGAAGGCACACCCGGCCAGCCGCCCCACCGTGATGTCATGGCACTCACAGCGGGAGCGCAGAGGGGGCCGGGGCAGTGCACACAGCCTGCACAGTGTCAGCGGCCAATCAGCGGCGAGGCGAGCGCGAGCGGCCCCAATCAATGCAATACTTAAAGCGGCACTGCGGGTGGCCGGCAATACTTAAAGCGGCGCTCTGCGGGCGGCCCTATTAAAGCGGCCCCAGGGCCGGCGGCCCACCGGGAAATATCCCGGTATCCCGATAGGCCAGTTCGGCCCTGTTTTAGGGAGATCAATTAAAACCTTTTTAATGTATTGTGCAAAAAGCCAGTGTTATAAATCTTGCCCTCCCAGGTCATAAATCTTTTGTGACACCCCAAATTTTCTTCCTAAACACTAGTTGCCCAGCAAGCTTTTGCATCACACCAAAAATATCAGACATCAAATCCACACATAGCACACTGACACTGTCGTAGCCAGTAAACATAAATATGAAAACCAGGAGAACAAATAAAGCTTTTGCCCTATTTTGCTAGTCATTTAGGGGTAGATTTACTAAAACTGGAAAGTGCAAAATCTGGTGCTGCTCTGCATAGAAACCAATCAGCTTCCAGGTTTTATTGTCAAAGTTTAACTGAACAAGCTGAATTTAGAAGCTGATTGTCTACCATGCACAACTGCACCACATTGTGGAGTTCCTCAGTTTTAGTAAAGCCCCCCTTTAGTTCTAGTATATAGACTCAGGATGGGTGAAGCGCACAGTACTCAATTTAAAAAATGCACAAACTGTACAGGGACAGCAACAATTACAACCCAGCAGAATTGCACTGGTAGCCACACAAACAGTCAATAACATTTTGTAGAATCATCTGTGGGTGGCTATGTTTGACACACCTGGTAGTACTAGGCAAGGGCCTATGTCGGCAATATAGAATTATAAAACAGATCTTACATATTTTGGCGTTGTCACTCAATTTGGCAGTATGTATGATGAGACATCTGTTTTTTTTTATTTTAACAATTCATGCTGGAGAGAGAGAGAAATACAGCATTCCACAGCAGTTCGAGCATGGGGGCTGCCATTGCTGACCTCCTGAAAATGCAAATCGCATTGGCTGTGTTTGGTTTTAGTACTTATGAGTCAAAGACCCAAAACAAGCATGAGTGTCAGAAAAGTTTCTTTATACTTTTCCCAGATTACAGACTCAGCATGGAAAACACAGCATCACAATGACATAAAATAACATTTTCAAAGGGAGGTCAGCAATAGCAGCCTCCATTGTTTTCCCATGATAGATTTCCTTTAACTAGCTGAGTGCTAGGGGTATACAAGCAGCAGAATAATGAAACCAAAATATTTTGCTGTACAGAAGAAATACAAGCTACAGTAGATACCACATTTACTAGGGAATGTACGAGACTCTCAAACTGTCCTTTTTCTCGAAAAAGAATGCTCAACAAATAGCTTCATTCTGTTTGAAATGTTCACGACCAAATGACAACAGCTGTCAAATCTACCAAAGCCTTCTGGAAAGTAATTCAACAAGATGAAAATCCTAAAATCCTCTTGTGAACACTGTAAAATACTAGACAGCTCTCTGAAATTGTCTGCAAAAACCTGTCATCTGCAACTGTCTGCATGCGCCCGTATTTAAAACGAAAACTTTCTAGTACATATTGATTGAATAATGGAGTAAACAGGAACAAAACACATATGGATTTTTCAACAATGTAAAAGTCTATTGAATAGCCCAACAGAAATCATTGAAATTCAAACATTCATACTGTTTTTCCAGTGCAGGATTAAGTCTGATTGGTGGTGGTGAGATAACCCAGAACATTTTGTATTTAAAGTGCACTTGTTAACCAAATTTAAAGCTGAACTTCAGGCAGAAAACGTAGATATTACCAAAAGTATTGGGACGCCTGCTTTTACACACACATAAACTTTAATGACATTCCAGTCTTAGTCCATAGGGTTCAATATTGAGTTGGCCCTTTGCTGCTATAAAAGCTTCAACTCTTCTGGGAAGGCTGTCCACAAGGTTTAGGAGTGTGTCTATGGGAATGTCTGACCATTCTTCTAGAAGCATACAGTATTTGTTAGATTAGGCACTGATGTTGGAGAGAAGGCCTGCACTTTAACCGGTTGCCAACCGCCGCAAGTACATATACTGTGGCGGTCAGCCCTGGCCAGGCAAAGTGACGTATATATACATCACTAGCCTGTCACTTACTTGTGAGCCAATAGCTCCCGCCCCAGCTCATTCCCTGGGAAGTCCGTGCGTGTGATTGGCGGACACGATGTCTGCCGGTCACTCGCGATCGTCTGCCGTGAATGGAGAAAGGCAGGCGGCTAATGTAAACAAGCCGCCTGTCATTCTTCGCTGTGTATGAATAGTGATCATACGGTTCTACTATGCAGGACCGTTGATCACTGTTCCTACACCAGTAGCCATGTCCAATCACAGTTAGAAGCACGCCCCTAGGGACACAATTAAACCCTCCTTCCCCAATAAATTTAACCCCTTCCCTGCCAGTGTCATTTTGCAGTAACAGTGCATTTTTATAGCACTGATTACTGTAGTAATGTCACTGGTAACCACAAAAGTGTCAAAAATGTCAGTCAAGGGTCCGATCTGTCCGCCGCAATGTCGCAGTACCGCAAACAAAATCGCAGATCGCCGCCATTACGCGTTAAAAAAAAACAACAAAAATCTTTCCCTTAGTTAGGAAACGCGATAACTTTTGCGCGAACCAATCAAAATACGCTTTTTGCGATTTTTTTTTTACCAAACATATGTAGCATAAAAAAAATTGGCCAAAAATGTTAAAAAATTTTGATTTTTACATTTTTTTGGGGAATTTCATATAAAAAAATGTGAATAATATTGCTATTTTTGCAAAATTGACGCTCTTTTTTTGTTTATAGCGCAAAAAGTAAAAATCGCACAGGTGATCAAATACCACCAAAAGAAAGCTCTGTTTGTGGGAAAAAAAGGACGTCAAATTTGTTTAGGTACAGTGTTGCACGACCGCGCAATTGTCCGTTAAAGTCACGCAGTGCCGAATCGCAAAATAGGCCCTGGTCAGGAAGGGGGTAAAATCTTCCGGGCCTTAAGTGGTTAATTCATCCCAAAGGTGTTCTATTGGGTTGAGGTCAGGACCCTACGAACTAAGACTGGGATGCCATTAAAGTTCATGTGAGTGTAAAGGCAGGCGTCCTAATACTTTTGGTAATATAGTGTACATGAGATCCATTTTACCTGCTGGAAGATTTGGCAGCACTTCCACACAAAATAGACCTGGCTAATTTTTCTCTGCTCCAAATTTCACTTCCACTTACAGGTTTCACTTTCTACCCCAACCTGTAAGTAACATATAGGACATATAGGAGAGAGCGAGAGAAAGGAAAGGAACAATCATGCTCTCTCTTTCATAGTTATTGTTGCTTATTAGTTGTTACTTTTTAGCCCTGAAAAACACTACAAGTCTAAACGTAGGTAAAGCACATCCAAAGCATGCTCAGCACTCAGGACTTTTGCATCCATAACCTGTTTATTTCGTTCCGTTAGGTCACATGGTTGCACCCATAGGAGAGAATGCAAAACTCTTCTTATTCAAAGGTAATATAAAAACTTAAGACCCGTATATCTGAAATCCAACTACAACTGTCAGCATTTGGGTTTGCTAAAGAGCAAACATTTTACTTGAAATATTTATAACTGGTATAAGTCAGTGGAGTGGAAAGTAAGAAACAGAGATGGCTCTGCTATATCAAGAGTGGGTAAAGACTGTGTTTCAATTCATGTTCTCTTCCAGTGACCAAATAGAAAGTGAGTAATCAAAAGGTTTCGAAACTTCTAACCCATCACCATCTACTTCATCAAAATGTTTTATTAATATTGCCCAGATTAGGGGCAGAGAGATTTTGGTATATTCTGTCTTGGTAATCATATAGGAAGTAGGGAAAAAAAAAAAAACATTACTGGGGTGTAACCCTTTGACAGTCTGCCAAAAATAATAATAATCTGGCTGAAGTTTTTGCCCAGTATCTAAGAGCTACTAGATATAAATTTTCAATAAACTTTCATTTTAAAACTCAAATTTCATGTATTACAGTTAGTTGCTATGTTTTCCATCAGTTGTAACTAGTACTTCAGTTTAGTATAGGTAGAAATGGGTTCATTCACCACTGACTAAAATAATAAAACTTGGAGACCTTAGTTACAACATGATTTTACTACTGAATTTTGTTGCTTCTCCCCTCCTCATGAGACCAGAATGAAGGTGTTACCCTTGTACTTTTAGACTTCCTAATTATATTTTTCATTGTACATTATGGAACATTCATTGGCAGAAAATGACACCATCACTTGGCTTTTAAATTGCCATGGCAATTGGGTGGAAGTGGGAAAATAACTTGCCTGAAACAATGAAAGATGTGTAATATTTTTTCTTGAGTTAGCCTTTAAAACACATAAAAGTTTTATAAATTGAAACTGAAGTTTGTACGATATAAAAATGAGTACATATTGATTGCAGATATAAGACTTTCAGATGTTTATCAGAGGTTAACACAGTTAAAAGGGCAATGAAAAAATAACACTTTGCTTTTTCACAATTAGAGTAACATTAACTAAAAGTTTTATTTTTCAATCTCTTTATTGGTGTTATTTGCTAAAAGAGTTACAAACATATATACATTTGCATACCCTATAAATATAAATCTCTAAGAGCAAGATTCAGCTTCACCAAGAGTGGCAAAACATTGTATTTACATTTTTAAGAATTAATAAAATATAATACTGGCTCCAAACAATATAAAAAAGGAACCTGCTGTTAGAATATCCAAAACAAGTCTATAGGCCTAGACTGACATGGCATTTGAGTTCCCAGTTATAATTACATCAAGAAAGAAGATACAAGGAAAATGAGAGACAGGTTCTGATAAGACAACTACTGGAGTCACTCCCTTGCCACATCCGTGATTATAACCTAAGAAGAGGGGGTCTTGAGAGTTAGAACAAGTTTGTTGGATTTGTAGCATAAAGCCCTCCCAATCATTGCCTGTAAAGTCCAACATAAAAGAAAATATTTTTTGGCGTGGTAGTTAAGAAAGGAAAAAAAAGGGGGAAAATGTTAGGCTACATCTCTTAAATAGGTTTAAACAGTAAATGTTCAATACCAGTGAACATATGAGGGAATGGTGTTTGCCACCCATATACTTATACAACTACTGGAATCACTCCCTTGCCACATTAGTAAGTATAAATGTGCTGAAAAGAATAACATCTCTACAGGAAAAAGCAAGAAGGGGGAAGGATCAGGAGACATTTTTAATTTGAAGAAATCTAAAAAAAAAAGATGGTGCAGTAGGGGCTGGCCTTTGGTTATGTAGCACCCTCTAATATGTGTGCTGGATGTAACAAATGTTTCTGTTAGTGTAGGTAAATGTATTTGGCTCAGGGCTAGGCCTGAGCCGTGAATCTGGGTCAGGGTCCAGTGACTCAGGGCTGGATGACTCATCTTGACAACCCATCTGGTGCCTGCCCCTGGTCTAGAAGGTTTAAGAAACTTCTAGAGTTGGTGGGTGGAGGTGGGGAAGGGTTGTTTGGAATATTTATGAGGGCCTTAGCCAATCCCCAGTAAAGGGCTGGCAGGGGGCAAGGCTTACCCTTATAGATAGGCATGGGCCAAGCCAGCAGGGTCAGTTGGGCGGAATATGGAGATGGAGTGCTGAGACTGTCGGTGGCCCTTAGGGGTATCCCCTAGTCTGGGGGACGGTTACAATGGGCCGGGCCTCAGGTGCTGGAAGGATCCTGCCAAAATGCACAGAGGAAGCCCTTCCTGGAGGCATGGGAGCAAAGAGAGAGGACAGCAGGAGCAGGTCAGCACTACTGGGAGATCTCCTGAGAGTCAGCCGGGTGGGCTGGTGAGTGACAGTCTGGAGGACTGTGGTGGAGATGTTAGCCTGAAGGGCTAGGAAAGGGGCACCTGCAGCCAGGTGAGGTGGCAGTGCCTGAAGAGGTGGTGCTGGGATCAGTAGCCACAGGAGGAAGTGTACAAGCTGGACACTGTAATATTTTGCTACACAACCAAGGGGCCTCAGGTTTCTGCCTGTAATGGGCAAATGCTTTTAGTCTGACCTTCACAGTGATCCAACTGGGTTCTGCAAGCAAGTGTGCTGGAGAAAGAAGTGGAGCTGTATATAGAGAATGAATATAGAGACCGTATATAGGAAGTTGTCCCTGAAGTTGTGGAAGTCAAGTTGGCATCCCATAACCGCCCATCTCTATCCAAGTTATTACCCTCAATAAATAACAAAAAACAAAGTTATAGACTGTTCTCTGACCCTGAAAATTTTGTGTCTGGCTGTACAAGGTGAGGGATCCCAGTTTATCTGCAGCCCTTAAGGGGGGTGCACTACAGCTATATGGTACCCTTTGCTAAAATTTGATTTATCCCTTTCTTTGGTTAAAAAAAAGGATTCTGGCCATTCTACACTATTATCCCTAACATATTCATCAAAAAGAGCTATCCAACTTCAGAAAGATTCATCGATGTGTTAAAATGATGGTGTTATTTCCTCCAAAATTCTATCACAAAAGTAAAGCGTTTTATTTGGAATACAGTATATTTGTTTCCGACTACGGGGAGAGCTAAAAAATACAGCCTCTATAAAAATGTATTCACTTTCTTAAAAGTTTTTGGCTGTACTAGCAATTATTTATATGTGTCATATTAAAGGGATTGTGTGAGTTATTTTGTGTTTTTACATTGTAATTAATTCAAGTTATGTTGCAGAGATATGATTTCACTCATATGGCTTATTCACACCTGTGATTAGGGCAGCAGACAGTGGATTTATTTTCACTCTTATGGCTTATTTACACCTGTGATTAGGGCAGCGGACAGTGGATTTCTTTGGCTCAAATCACAGGCATATGTGAACAGCTGTAGCCATACAGCCTGCATAGAGCAATGACAGGCTGACAAGAGCCATGGCTGTCTTTCAGTGTTCGCAATTATCTGCACATTAGGCAGGTTACCTGTGGTTAGGGACAAACAATTGGCACTGGATGTAGACAGAAAGGGACTGATTTACTAAAGGCAAAAATGCAGTTCACCTTTCAGGGAAGTTGCATTTTGCAAGAGAATCTTCCCTGGAGCTGATTGACAGTGGTGACATTTCACTTTGAAAAGAATATCCAATTAAGTGCAAGGGAAAAAAAAAGTATTTTGCTTGCACATGGATGGGTAATGGAAGTCAGCAGAGATTCCCCTCATTACTATTACCTTACTAAGCTCTGGTGATACTTCCCTTGCTGCCTTTAAAAAATCAACCACATGGAGTCCAGGACTAATCATCTTTTCCCACATTGATTATCATCCATTAAATTCATTTCATCTAAGTCAGGGGAGCCAAAATCAATGTCATGGGCCAAATCAGCAGTATGGTTGCCCTCGAAGGGCCAGTTGCATTTGGGGTGTGCTACTTACAGAGTGCAGGGTTAAGGAGTGTGCTACCTACAGTGTGCAGGGTTTAGGGTTGCCCTATGCACAGAGTGCAGTTCCAGTGATGCCTTATGCACAGAGTGCAGGGTTTAAAAGTGTGCTATGTACAGAGTGCAGAGATCAGGGGTGCACTACATACAGAGTGCAGGGTTCAGGGATGTGCTATGTACAGAGTGCAAGGTTCAGAGATGCACTGTGTACAGAGTACAGGATTTAGTGCACAGTGTGGAACCCAAACTACAACCCCCCCAAAGCTCCCCCACATCTCAATTCTCTCCTACCTGTCCCACGAGCCGCTGAGAGCAAAGCTGTCCCTTGTAAACACAGAAAGCTTCAGATAAGAGCTGGATGTGGTAGAATGCCACATTGAGGCTGCAAAACTAGGTGCAAGGGCCACATGACATGGCCTGGTAGGCCAGATTTAGCTAGGGGGCCTTGTGTTTGACATATGTGATGTAAAGAATTATGTGAAAAAACCCACATTAATAAATCCACTGTGATTCAATGTTATAGGACAATAAAACATTCAAACTGCAAGGACGTTGATTATGTGTGTGTATGTGTATGTATTGCAGAAGTACTATGGTGTTGATTTAACAAAGTCAAATAGGCTATTTTTACTTTGCAAGGGGATTTTCCACAGAGCTTAGTGATTGAGGTAAAGCTCTGCTGACTACAATCACGCAATTATAAGCAAGAAAAAATATATTTACATTTTCCTTGCATCTGATTGGGTATTCTTTATAAAATGCATTTTTACCATATTCACTATGCTGCAAACTGAGCAGCCTATTAGCTTTCTGTAAAACAACCCCTATATGTCCACAAATGCTGATATCTGCCTTTCCCAGATAGCAAGGATAACTTGCCACAAATTTGTAGCAGTGTTAAATTGTAAGTCTTGGGGGCGTGGCCGAACCGCGGATGTGATAGGACGTGTGCGCCGCTTGCTCCACCGAGATTCCTGCAAACTATCCTGCTAACCGCCTGACCTGACCCCCTACTTACCTCCAGTGGACCCCGGGACCTGCCTTACCACCCGTAGAACGCTGGTGAGTCACTCCGATCCTCTCCGCTATGGCCAAACGCTCAAAAGATGGGAAAGCTGCCCCCGCCATGCAGGCCCAAGATGACGCTCCCCTGCAGCGCGCCTCCCAAAGGAAGAAATACATGGAGGCAGCACAAAAGCTGTTTGCCAAGCCGGCTCCTCGGGACCATCCCTCGTCTACCGGGGCCTCACCGAGTGTGTCCCTCGGCTCACATTCCGATGCCGATGACACGGTGCCACTGGGGGAACTGTCTGGGCAGATTAATGACTGGGATTCGTCCTGTGCAGACCAGGCACAGCTGCAATCACCCCCCTCGCCTGACTTTGAACCCACCCTTAGAGATGTGATGGCTGCTGGGACCACCTGCAACACTTCCATTACGGCTTTGACGGCTGAATTAAAAGGGGTCAAGGCAGAAATATCATTCATGCGCCATGACATGCAGAAATTAAGGGAGAGAACATCAGCTGTGGAGGGTCGGGTTAGCTCCCTAGAGGATGACATGACCCCCCTACAATGGGAGGTCAAACATACTGCCCTGATATCTGCACAACAGGCTGCCAGACTAGACGACCTGGAGAATAGGATGAGAAGGAGTAACATCAGAGCGATTGGCATTCCAGAAAAAGCTGAGGGAAAGAACCCTGTTGCTTTCATTGAACATTGGCTCACCTCAATATTTGTGCAGGATTCCTTTACCCCCATGTTCTCTGTGGAGCTAGCTCCCAGAGTACCCATGCGCCCTCTTCCCCCGGGTGCCCCCCTTCGCACCTTCATCTTCAAACTTCTCAACTACAAAGATAGAGACACTATCCTCTCCAAGGCACGAGGTATGCAAGGGCAACTAGCCATTGATAATGCCAACATTTCTATATTCCCTGACTACTTTGCGGAGGTACAGAAACAAAGGGCTAAATTTGGAGACGTGAAAAGAAGGCTCAGGGATCTGAATCTCTAATATGCTATGATGTATCCTTCCAAACTTAGAGTCGTTGCTAGAGATGATGTCCTGTTTTTTGACAAACCTACTGCTGCTGCACAATGGCTAGATGCTAACGGCAGGGCACTGAGGGCGGCAGCTTCACCCAGACATGGGGCTCCATGAATAATCCTTCATTGCTAATGGCATTTTGAGCCGCTCCCTCTATGGGTCTGCAAAGTTGTTTGGAAGAATGGACTGGTCGTTTCAGTTAAACTCCTGGGTAGGCGGATGCCACCCTGTAGCACCTACTGATATAAGTTCAGAACTGTTCGCTGTTCTTGAGGGTATTACTATGCCAACTGTAGTCCCTCACTGGTTTTCCCCTCCAAGTCCTGGTTGGATGAACCCCAATGCCTTACCCCTGTCCCTTCAAGTGGCAGATGTGAATCCCCCTTGTGCCCCTGTTTCTCCTTTACCTAAGTTTGTCTTCACTGGACTACTTCTATCCTGTCTTGAGTGCCATTGCACTGCAATGCTCTGGCCATCACTGTTGCTGATCTTTGTTCCACTCCAATCGTGGAGCGGGACTTACCCTCTTCCTATCTCGATCGATTTGACCTCCCGGAGCCCCTGCACGGAATATGCGGTGGCTGCCCGTATACTATGCTATCAATCAGGTCTTCCTATGAAAATCCTACTGTGGAACTGCACCTGAAACTAGACCATGGATGACACTGTGTGTATACTAACCTGGAATGTCAGGGGCCTGAACAACCCCATTAAGAGGACGGCAGTTCTCAGAAACATTAAGAGACTGCAGGCTGATATTGTGTGCCTGCAGGAGACCCATGTGCCTCTGAATGTCATGCCTACCTTGGCGCCCAGTATGTTTAGTCATCTATATCATTCTGTCTATTCTAGCTATTCTAGAGGGGTTTGCATACTGGTTCGAAAAGGTGTACAATTTACATGTTCCCATAATGTGCTTAACCCAGCTGGTCGTTTTGTTCTTCTTGTTGCGGTCTATGTCCCACCCCCTTACTCAGTTGGGGTGATCCGATTAATTTTGGAACAGGTGTCCAAGCTCCCGGATGTCCCCTTGTTGATGTTGGGAGATTATAATACAGTACTGGATACCAAACAGGATAGATTTGCTCCGCGCTCCGGGGATCCCTCGGCAACGGGGGGCCTGACACCCTTCGCCCGCCTGACGGGGGAGCTTGGACTGACAGACGTATGGAGGATGGGACATCCGGGGGTGAGACAGTTTTCTTGCTTTTCAGCCACTCACTCGGGCTTATCCCGCATTGACATGGGGCTGGGCAATGACCGTCTTTTGCTCTTGGTAGTTTCGGCGGGCTATGAGCCGAGGTTGATCTCTGACCATTCCCCACTCTGGGTTTGCGTGGCCCTCCCTGCTAAGCGGGCAGGCCTCTGTGGAAACTTAATGCATTTTGGCTGACACTCTTTCCTAGCCCTGACCCCTTACCGCCTCAGTTGTCCTCCTTTTTAGCAAAAAATCTGCATACTGCTGAGATCGGGGTGGTGTGGGATGCGGCTAAAGCATTTATGAGAGGGCAATTCATTTGCATAATTAACAAGGTAAAAACTAACACGAAGGCATAGGAAACTACGGTACTGGCAGAAGTAGTTAGGACGGAGGCTGCCTATATTGATAGACCGTCTGAGGACACTCGGAGGTCCTGGCTGGCTGCGCAGACCCTGTCCCACACAGTGTCGCTACATCGGGCGGAGAATAAATGGTTATTTCTGCAGCAGAGGTACTTTGAGGAGGGAGAGAACACCGGACATATGTTGGCTATGATGGTGCGGGCCCAACAGCCGGCACCTTTCATTTCCATAACTACAGACTCTCAGGGGGCCCAGTGGCATGCCACGTCTGACATAGGGAGAGTTTTATGTGACTTTTTTAAGGACCTCTATTCTTCCAAGGTTTCTAAACCTTCAGGTACCGGTAGATAACCCAGGTAATAGAGCAAATTTTTCATTGGATGCTGCTAAGGCATTCGACAGTACCGTTGGGTAGTGCTTCGTTGCTTTGGGGTGGGTGAGACTTTTCTTAAGTGGGTCCAAGTCCTTTACACTAGACCTACAGCTAGATTGTGATTCAATGGTGAGCTTTCTGAATCCTTCCGTCTGCATTGAGGTACCCGTCAGGGCTGCCCGCTATCTCCATTGCTATTCGCCATGGCTCTGGAGCCCTTAGCGGCGCGCGTTCGTGCCTCTCCTGGGATTTTGGGTTTCAGACGGGGCACCCGTATGGATGTGGTCTCATTGTACGCAGACGACACCCTGCTTTATCTAGGTGACACTCAGGACTCCCTACGTGCAGTAATGTCCCTTATAGATTATTTTGGCTCACTTTCGGGATTCTCCATCAACTGGGACAAGTCAGTGCTGATGCCCCTGGAACCTCTCTCCACCCCTCTCCCTGTATGCGCTTCATCGGTGAGAGTGGTGGACAGAATTAAATACTTGGGGATGCAGGTGTCCCCAGACCCTGCCAGCTATCTGGAACTGAACCTGGTACCTCTGCTGCAGAGATTCCGCTTCAAGTGCACGAGTTGCTGCAAACTGCCGTTGTCCGTCGCTGGTCATATCATCTTCAACAAGGCTCCTGTGTGGATACCTAGGAGGTGGTTCCGTAGAATTGAATCTCAGTTTCGAGAGCTTATACAGTGTAAAAAAAGTAGCCAGAATTAAACGAAATACCCTCCAAATGGCAAAAGATAGTGGCGGGCTGGCGGTGCCGGATCCCCAGGTATATTTCCTGGCCTCTCAGGTTCAACACATGGGAGGCTGGTGTAAACTGGACCCATCGGATCCTATTGGAGCCTTGTTGGTTCCGGTGGATTCTCCTCACCCAGTACTTGTCCATTTGGAGGCGGGATTTGCACATTTACAGGCAGGCAGGTATGCCGACAATTGCCCTGCTTCGGATGGTGTGGCGCTGTGTCAAGGGGATGCTACAGGTGGGGGGCTTCCTTCCGGAGACCCCAATCTGGCAGAATCGGAATTATAGGGAGTTGTGCCGTCTGGAAGGTACGGATATTTGGAAAATGTCAGGGGTATGTTTCATGACACAGCTCCTCAGAGCACAGGTTTTGAAATCTTTTCAGGAATTGCAACGAGAATTTATTATCCCCAGACAGCATTTCTTTAGATATTTGCAGCTAAGACATGCCATTTCAGCCCAAGCCAGGATCTCTACATTGCAACTCACCCCCCACAGACTGCTAGGAGAGGTTTTGCAGGCCTCTGATAAGAAGGGTATGATCTCTGACATATATGCCGCCTTGTTGGGCTCCATACAAGACCCGGCCACCCTCCCGGCCAGGGTGGCCTGGGAGGGTGATCTTGATCCCATTGATGGAGAGACATGGGAGCTGTGCCTTTCCTCAATTCCCTTGGTCTCAGCCTCTGCCTCACAAAAGGTTTTGCATTTCTTCCTGTTCCATAAAGCGTATAGAACATCTGTCCGACTGCACCACTGGGGCCGTAGACCCAGCCCCCTTTGTCCGAAATGTGAGAGAGAACAGGGAACCCTGATATATATACTGTGGCGATGCCCCAAATTGTTCTGATACTGGTCAATGGTTATAGACACAATATGCAGAGTATATAACTTTCAGTTGTTGCGTGACCCTGTAGTCTGCTTGCTTGGAGCCCTGGAGGTGGAATCCTTGACCCCTAATGCCCATGTAGCTATTCTTAGGTTGTTGTACGTGGCACGTAAGCTTATTGCTAGATACTGGATCTCCCCCAGGGTCCCAACTGTAAGACAATGGATTGCACAGGTCAATAATTCCTTAATTAGAGAAAAATTAACATATCAACATAGGAAGGGCCACAAGAAGTTTTTCTCACTCTGGCTGGATGACCCAGCTCTGCCTCCCCCGCAATTGGTAATGCATAGGCTCCTACAGGGTTGAACTAGGTACATTCAGAGCGTTGCAGATTGCGGTATACAGTGAAGTGTCTTTCTTTCCCCCCTCTTTTCTTCTCTTTTGTTTCTTCTAACCCTTTTCCCCTTCCCTTCCCCCTCCCTCCCTTATCTGCCTTTACTTTACCCGTACCCCAACGTCCTTTACTACGTTTCTAAATATTTCGGAAGTTCTCTCAGGTTATAGTTTATAACAATGAGCCTGCAGTGAATGTAGCTATGGCGTGTACTGTATATTGACTCCTGGATGTGGTACTCCTTTTGAGGATAAACTTTTTCACTGCTGTAGAACACACATAGTATAACTTCTGAGTTTCGCTTGAGTTTGAATGATTTTTCTTTTTTGTTCTGTGGATTATTATACGTTCATTGTACTCATGTATAATGCAAAGTTTTGTCTGTATTTTATATATGGTGATTGTACAATGTTCTGCTTACTCTCAATAAAAGTTTTATTTTTCTTGTAAGTCTTGTTAACTTGCTGAACATTTTCACTGGCAAGTTATACATTTGCAGAGAAGTTCAAATTCTAGTTGACACTTTTCCAATATGTAGCATATGTGTGTGGCAGGTCTCTAGCAAGAGCAAAGTTGCAGTAGTGAGTATTCAGCATTAGCTCTACAAGTCACAGTGACCTCTGTGGTGGGATGACTATTGCACAACATAACTGAACCAGAACTTGCAGCAGACTTGCAGAATGTTTGCAAAGAAAGTTGATCTGGAGTCATGCAATGCGGACTTTCTGCACTTGTGCATCAAACTTGTGAAGCCTGGCAAGTCTAGCATTAGCTTAGCAAGCCATTTTCAAACTTACAGCCTAATTGCTTTCTGGCTGCTCTACACTGCTCTTGTTGACCCCTGTACACTGCCCTACCGTCCTCTGCCCTGCAGATCCCTGTAAACTATCTTACTGACCTCCATTCTGCTGACCCCTGTATACTGCCCTCCATCCTGCTGACCCCTGTACACTATCCTTCTGACCTCTGTCCTCAGCCCTACTGTCCTCTGTACACTACCCTACTGAATTCTGTCCTGCTGACCCCAGTACACTGCCTTACTGACCTGTGCCCTGTTGACCCCTGTACGCTGCCTTTTTGTCCTCCACCCTGCTGACCCCTGTACACTGCTTAGCTGATCTTTGCCCTACTGACCACTGTACAGTGCCCTACTGACCACCACCCTGCTGACCCCTGTACACTGCTCTACTGTCCTCTTCCCTGCTGACCCCTGGACATTGTCCTCCACCCCACTGATATCTGTACTCTTCCCTGCTTACCCTTGTACACTGCCTAACATGACCCCTGCCCTCTGCCCTGCAGGCCCTCGCACACTGCCATACATAACCCCTGTCTGCAGTGCTAAGCCTTGTATACTGCCCTACCGTTCCCCTCCCTCTGCCCTGCTGATCCCTGTACACTGCCCTTCTGACCTCTTTACATTGCCCTTCTGACCCCTTTTTACTACTCTGCTTACCCCTGTCCTCTGCCCTGCTGACCCCCTATCCACTGCCCTGCTGACCCCCTGTCCGCTGCCCTGCTGACCCCCAAAACTGCTCTACATATCCAAAAAAAGGTCTAATTACACCTATGCTTGGAACTCCAACCTAACCAATAGCAGTTTTTGATGGCATACAAATTCAAAAAAATATATAGCAATAAAGTGTAGCTCTGAAAATACATACATATAGTGATTATATAAATACCAAAGCTAAATTCTTCAAAATTTCCAATGAAGGAGTCCAGGACCGTGAACAACTCCAAAGATCCCAGAAAGCAAACTTCAATGTAATGTTTCCTCACCATCCACCAATATAGAGCACACACAGCCTCTTACCAGGAAAATTCCAACTCTCTATAAATTGAGCGGTCAAATACAGCTTGTTAAATAAAGCTTCCCAGATCTCATCCGCATCCCAACTTCCACCTCCTTCATCTGACCTCATTCACACTTACATGTTTAGCTGGGCCACCTTCTCATATGTCTGGATATCACTCCCCATTAGCGGTCCAGAGGCATCCAAATCTTATATGTGCTCAACTCATAAAAGCAAAGAGAAAAGCCTCATGGTGCAGTATAAAAACCCCACTATTATTAAAACCAAATATACACTCCTTTATACATTTATGAAAAGATTGCCGCAGTCCTTAGCATGATGACATCCAACGTCGCGTAGACTTCGTCCTATGCATTTCATCACATGGTGACATCATCAAGGGCATGGCTAGTGACCGCCATCACGCCATAAATACCATCTTCCTGGTATAGCAGCTTCCCACTCCACCATATGCGCTCCAAAAACCAAAACTAACATAGTTCACTGGAACCGGAAGCAACCCTAGCCATATGTGTTCTAGAGACAACTGAAGTTAGAAAGGTAAAAAAAAAAACAGAAATCCACTCAGCCCAAATCTCTGAACCATAGTGCTCAATAAAAAAAACACCACCTGGTGGCAGATATAATATACAGAATAACATAATTAAACTATTGCTATCTTAAGGGCAATAAATACATTATAAATTCATGATTCTCATAACATCATATTAAAAATAAAATAACTATTTAAATATTTCCAGAAAATTCATACATAATACATAAAAAGGTAATAATTAACAAAGAAAAATATAATATTTCATAAAGCACAAAATGTTTTTTCTTCAATATACCATCAAACAGAGAGTTGAACCTTAAAAAGAATATTTATAAAAAATTTATAAAATAAAATAATATAAATAAATATATATATAAAATAAAATAAAATATTTATAAAAAATCATCCAGTTAAAAACTTTGTCGTATATCAACCACATATTTGTTTGAAGCATCCGCACCATGTGGCCTACATATTGTAGGCTGCATGGACACTGCAGTAAACAAACTATGCTTTTAGAAGAACATGTGATTAAAGACTCAATCTCATAGGTTTTAGATATACTCTTTAATCGAAAACTAGTCCTACAATTTGCCTATCCTACATTTATGACATGGAAAAGAAAACATTAATCTTTAAAAAAAAAAAAAAAAGTGGGCCTTCTCTGGGAATCAATTGTGAAAGGGAATCACATTGTGTGCAATCTGTAGCTCTAAGGAGGAACTCATAAAGGGGGGCCTACATTTTTGTCATTTTTTAGAACACCCCAATGTTTCCAAAAATGGCATAATGTTGGGTTGAAAATGTAGTTTAAAGGGAAAACCAAAAAGATCAGAGCTTGTAGTATTAACAGATCTACCTTCTAACATTTCACTTCTATCATATTTGCCTACCTTCATAATAATTTGATCCAATTTCTCTAGGTCATACCCCTTATCTACAAATCATGGTTTAAGCTGTTGGGCCTGTTCAAAATAATCTTTGTGGTGGATACAGTTACTTTTCAGTCTAATTAACTGACTTTGAGGCACTGATCTTAACCATGCTGGAGGATGGCAACTATCCAAACCAATAAACCCATTACGGTCCGTTTCTTTAAAAAAAAAAAACGTAGTGGTAAAAATAGATCCCTCTTTATTCATATTTCCTAAATCTAAAAAGTGTACCTCTTGTTTACTAGCGTCATATTAAGGAACATTACCCCTATCATTATCATTCAAATCCTGCATAAAACCATTAAGCAATTCCAGGTCACCATACCATGGGAGGAGGTCATCATAAATATACCTTTTTAACATGATAAGCTCAGATCTCAGATCTCTAAAGTTGACATCCTCCTCCCATTTGGCCATAAATAAATTGGCCACAGTGGACATGAATTTGGCACCAATTGCAACACCTCCATACAGCAAATAAGATCCTCTGAACCAAAATAATTGTGCTTCATTGGAAAACTGAGCAACTGAAGGACAAAATCTTTCTGAATAGGAGGAAGCCCCTCATCCTTCTGTAGGAGCTAGTTCACTGCTTGATACCCATGTTGATAGGATTTAACAGTGTAAAAGGATGTCACATCAGTGTGGCTAAAATGTAATTATCCCTCCATTGTAAATCCCATAGCACATTAATAACTTGAGTGGTATAATTCCTCTGTACACTGCCTTGCATACGATTGACCACTGTACACTGCTCTACATACTGACCTCTGTATACTTCCCTAATTACTACTGACTTCTGTACACTGTCCTACATACTAATGCCACCTGGACACTGCCCTACAAATTACCCACACTTGCCAGAACTCAACCCAGTCAGTTAGGCTAAAATTCAGAGAAAACATCCAGGTCAGAATTGAGGCCAGCCAGGCCTGAAACTAGTCAAGCAAGTCAGCCTGCAGTACCAGCTCTTCTGCTTTGATGATGGATTCCTTGGTTTTTAGTAGATTTTATTAAGTTTTTTCCATGCCATCCTTACTTGTTATTGGGGCATTGCTATTAAAACGGAAAATTTCCCATCAAATACTTACCGTAATTTTCCTTTCCTGATGGACCCCATTGCAGCATACATTTGGGTAGCTCCTTCTCGTTCCTACCCCATAGAACCCCACTCCCATGAATTTTAAGGCTGAGCCAGAGGCTGTGTTCCATAACTAGCCTACTCATGACACTGGGAGGGAATTCCTGTTGCCATGGAGTCCATCAGGAAAGGAAAATTATGGTAAGTATTTAATAGGAAATTTTCCGTTTTCCTGACAGACTCCCATGGCAGCATATACTAACTATCCACACAAACAATGAGGCAGGTGTAATAAAAACTAAGGTGACCAGCGCTATGGAATATGCAGTGAGTGTAGGTTGAAAGATCACGGTGTGAGCTGCCAACAACCAAACCCAAAAGGGTTAAAGAATGAAATGTGTGCAAGCGGGGTTGTGAACGGCGCTACCGTGTTAAAATGCTTTTAACACGGTAGCGCCGTTCACAACCCCGCTTGCACACATTTCAATGAGGCAGGTGTACTGAACGAAAGAAGGTTTCATTTTTAGCATTAACAGACAGCAGTTTAAGGCCAAAGTTAACAGAAGACAAGGATGCAGGCTTGACAATGACCAGGAGGCTGCCCTGCATATTACTTTGGGAGCTACATGGCTAAGGCTGCCCAGGAAGCCGACACCATCCTCCACCTCTGGGGAACGTCAAGCCCTTAGCCCTATACACTTGATGAATAGTGAAGGGCCTAACTTTCGAGTCGACACTAAGTTCGACTCGAACATCGTGTGTTCGTTGAACACATGAACAAATGGGGCGTTCGGCCGGAAGTGATTGCAGTGCATTAAGTGCTTGTGATTGGCCAAAGCATGCACCTGACCTGTATAGTTCAGTCAATCCCAGTACAATGTCCTGTCAGAACCATGATTGGCCAAAGGCTGCGTGCCTTTAGCCAATTATGGATCAGGAGCTAAGTCCATGCGCCACACTATATAAGGCTCCTTACATTGCAGCCGTGTGTAGTGTGTTAGGAGTGGAGATTAGGCAGGGTAGTTAGTGGATTTTACTTTGATGTTTAATGCAGTCAGTGCAGTGTAGTGTAGGGCTGATTCATCTTGTGTAACACAGTGTAGTGCAGTCAGTGTAGTGTACTGCTCTGCTGATTCATCTTGTGTAACACAGTGTACTGTAGTCAGTTTAGTGTAGTACTGTGCTGATTCTTGTGTAACACAGTGTAGTTCAGTCAGTGTAGTGCTGTGCTGTGATTCCTTTGTAACACAGTGTAGTGGGGCCAATGAAAAGTTGGTGTATACAACATGTCTGTGTCAACCCACTGATCCCATTTTTTTTTTTCATTGATATATATATTTTTTGCGGCATGGGGTTCTGTGGCTGCAATATTAGTACTCCACCTTCTGTGTCGCAGGTGCTATTACTTCTGCATCAGCAGTGCTTTTCTTTTAGTGGTGCAGCAGTACTAATTGTATTTAGGGCATAATTGCTGTCCCCTCTTCTGCGTCAGCAGTAATTTTTTTGCCAGTATTGTTGCAGCAAGATCTTTACATCATACAAGTGCGCCATTTTACAGGCAGACTAAGGGGACCCCCTAGGCGCGATATTAACCTTTTTTATTTTTATGGTTTCACTTTAAGCATCATTAAAAAAAATCACTGCTCCTGTAAAAACTATTATTTTAAAAAGAATGTTGGATTGATGCATGTTCGTCCAACTAATAGCACTGCAATTCCTTAAATGAACAAAGTGATTGAAAACTAGTAAAGTGTAAAATCATACTACAAATAAAGTGCTCAAGTGCAATACATATATAATGAGTGACATCAATATTTTGAATAAAGCAATTATCTGTTTAGACAAGGTGCTTAGAAACTGTTAATAAATAGTATCATACTATAAATAAAGTGCTCATGTGCAATACATGTGTAATATTTGACATCAATAAATAATGTATAGTGCAAACAAACAAAAGTCCACAGTTAGTGTCCAAATTAGTAGTGGCAAAAATAAATCCAAATGTGTAAAAAGTGCATCAACCGGAATGCATCCACCAATGCTTTATCTTGAAACTCCAAAAGTTACATAAAATCCTCTCAAAAAAGTGCAAGGTGCTAGTTGACCGGGTTCAGTGTTGATGGTGACACCCTCTGTGTGCTCCATAAACTATGATAATCAGGAGGAATTCAAACTCAACAGATGTTGTTGATCCTATTACCTTACGGCAATAAAGATCAAATAACGCCTGGGAGATCCCCGTGATCTCTGGTCCCTCGGTCCACACTGCTTAATGGAGGATATCCCTAGACATAGCCGTTAGAAGACACAAGAGACAAACTCCTCATCGTGCAGTGTTCTTAAAAAATTCCAGTGTTTATTTAGTTGGTAAAAATGAACATCAATATTAGATTTAAAAAAAGGCCTCTATTGCCAGCTACAAAGAGCGCCCAATGTGGGTTACCCCCACATTTTCCAAAAAGCTGCACAGCTGCTGACTTCCTATTGCGGCATGCGTTCCAGGCTGTGCTCAGAACGAGGCAGCGTGCGTGTCAACTTGACACGTTTCATCATCAAAATGACGTCATCAGAAGCGTTTCGTCATCGAAATTACATCATCAGAAGCTTCTGATGACGTAATTTTGATGACAAAACACGTCAAGTTGACACGCACGCTGCCTCATTCTGAGCATGGGGGAGCTCATGACCATAATGAGGATGGTATTGGCCCCAAATGATCCACAATGGCTCAAAAGTGATATGGTCCAGAAATATTTAGACAGAATTAGGGTGGATAAAGAACCTGGACCAGATGCAACCTAAAAGAATTGAGCACTGTAATTTCAAAGCCTTTGTTTCTAATTTTTAGGGATTCGTTAAGGACTGGAATAGTACCACTGGATTGGCATTGGTCCAATGTGGTGCCTATATTTAAAAAGGGATGAAAGTCATTGCAAAGTAACTATAGACCTGTTAGTTTAACTTCTATAGTCGGGAAGATACTGGAGAGTTTAATAAAAGACCACATAGATGAGTTCTTGCTGGAAAAAAATATTTTAAGCCACAGACAGTATGGATTCATGAAAGACAGAAGTTGTCAAACAAACCTGATTTCTTTTTATGAAGAGGTAATTAAAACCTTGGACAGAGGGGTGGCTGTGGACGTAGTATACTAGGATTTTGCAAAAGCGTTTGACACAGTTCCCCGCACATGGCTAATGTGTAAGGTAAAGTCTACAGGCTTGGAAAGATCAGTTTGTAAATGGATAGAAAATTGGCTAAAAGATAGAATTCAGAGAGTAGTGGTTAATGATTCTTACTCTGAATGGTCTAAGGTTATCAGTGGTGTACCCCAATGTTCAGTGTTGGAACCCTTACTTTTTAATATCTTTATAAATGATATAGGGTTTGGGATTAAAAGTACAATTTCAGTCTTTGCAGATGACACCAAGCTTTGCAGTGGAATAACTTCTTTACAGGATGTTCCCAACTTACAAGCTGACCTCAATGCACTGTTTCATTGGGCAACTATGTAGCAAATGAGGTTTAATGTTGATAAATATAAATTTATGCACTTTGGGGCTAAGAATATGCATGCATCATACATACTAGGCAGAGTAGAACTGGGGGAATCCATAGCAGAGAAGGATCTGGGTGTTCTGGTAGATCATAAGCTTAATAATAGCATGCAATGTCAAGCTGCATTTTCCAAAGCAAGCAAAGTCCTTTCTTGTATTAACAGAGGCATGGACTCCAGAGAGAGAGATATCATTTTACCCCTGTACAAATAATTCGTAAGACCTCATATGGAATATGCAGTTCAGTTTTGGGCACCAGTTCTTAAAAGGGATATTGGGAAACTGGAGAAAGTGCAGAGAAGAGCAACCGAACTGATAAGAGGCATGGAGGAGCTCAGCTATGTGAAAAAATTAGAGGAACTGAATTTATTCTCTCGTGAGAAGAGGAGATAAGGGGGTGATATAATCAACATGTACAATTACATAAGGGTAAAGGAAAAATGTAAACAACTGCGCTAAACCAACTAAATAAATGTGAAGCTGCAACTTCAAGTGTGACTATCACCTTACAAAACAATATATATATATATATATATAAGTTGCGCTAGGAAGTGAAAAACATATGTGATTATGTAATAAAGTCCAAAATAAAGTCCATAAATGAGTAAACAGCACGTCTGACGAAATTTTCTGTACAGGTACCGCTTACCAAAGGCAAATGATATATAAGCCCAAAAACTCCAGGGGTCCACAGGAACCAGATGTCAATCAGACTCCGTATTTCTGAATGGATCTCCTCAGTGTTGGGTATTCATGTGAAATACAAAATGAAAAACGCCATAGCGTAAAACCACAAATAACTTGAATAAACACCCCGGGTGATGGGAATATCTGAAAGTGCTAGAGTAGTGGTGGTAGAAGACACAGACACCTCCAATCCTGTGAAATACTCCTTACCAGAGTAATGGAAAAGTGTTGTAGAAAAAGCAAAAAGAAGACCTCCCCCGATAGGACTGCAGCTTACCAAAAGGAAAGTGTAATGAGCATATAGATCCCAAACGTGTCACCGAAGAGGGCTAACATACATATGCCCTTACCAGCTCCAAATAATATAAGGCAGAGAGACTCCAAATTCGACTAAGGACTTCCACTGAGGGCAAGGTTCCAGATACTGTATGTCAAAAAACACTCCAGACCAGACCAGACGCTTCCAATGGGAACGCTGATAGAGGCTCAGCCTACAGGTGGTAACAGCCTCTGCCCAGCTGCAGCTGATCAGCTCTACATATTAGCTCTACTTCTTGAAGAAGGTTCAGGCTGCAAGCCCCTCCTTGTCTCCTTATATAAGAGACTGTTGTGGGGTTGTTCAGCCTCAGAAGCACTGATTTACCTCTTAGTAGATGACTGAAGGCAAGCAGGGTGCAGAAGGCCGCACAAAGCTCCAGGACATTTGATATGACTCCCCAAGTGGGGAAGCTCCACTGGCCCTGAGCAACCCCCGAGAGGCAATGTGCCCCCCAGCCCTTGCAGCTGGCATCGGCCGTAATTGTAATCCAGCTAATCAGAAAGATCGAGTGACCTTTAAGCACTTTATTCCTCAGTAGCCACCAAGGAAGGCTCCTCTTCATCGAGACTGTATGGGACTAAGGTGGCTTTTCTCTTGATTCAAAAGCCAGCTGAAATCCTGAAGAACCTCGAGAACTTGACTTGTCTGGTCTTGTGTTCCACCAGAAGCCCCTTGTCCTGGGACAGCAGAAACAAGTCCTCCAGATAGTGGTGCAGTCGTATGCCCCTCTTCCTGATCAAGACCACTACGGCCAGCAAGACATCCCAACCTGGAGATGAGCCAGTTGCCTAGGTGAACTGCCTACTGGATGGAGCCCAGCATCTCCATTTTTAACTGTTGTCATCACCAGAATCTTTGCCGTCTGATGACCCAGATAAAGAGTGGTCACATCCCAAATCTGACCAGCATCCCAGTCCTTTAGGAACTCTTGCACTACCTGCCTAACCAGTGACACCATCCATTGATCATCGCTATTCCTCTCACCAAAAGCCTGGGGAAAGCACAGCTCACACAGTGCCTTGCCCGCTGGGGCCTGAGATCTGCATCCCTAGCAAGCTCCAAGCCTGGACTGCCTAGGCTGGTGGTGAGTGTGGTGCCTGGAAGGGGATCTTGAGCTTCCTCTGTGGCATCTGGGCCATTAAGAAGTCCTGTGCTGCCTTAATCCTGAGGGGGATCTGTACCTATGCGACCTAGGCAAATCCCTTTCCTCCCGAGATTAAATCTGATGGTTGGACCCCAGAAGGGCTAAGAGCCAGACAAAAAGGGGATATTTTTTTTGCCAGAATCCCTTAAAATGGATAGATGGAGAAAGCTAGAAATCTTACCCGCTGCACATGGCTAACCACCAGGAGGTGGAGACGAATCCATGGCTCAACACAGACTAGTGGCAGAAAGACCTGTATCCAAGGGAACAGAGATATTCCAGCCCAAACTAGCATTGGGGGGAGCAGGAGGCAACAAATAGCCTGACTACTCACCAGTTCTGGCTAGGCCACAAGTAGAGACAACAAGACCTCTGACAGGAGTGCCACCACAAAAAAGGACCTGTCAGTTTATAAATTCTCCGCCGGGATGCCAAAGCCCCCACCCCCCCCCCCCCCCCACCACCGCGCATGTGCAAAGACCAGGCTTTGGAATCTATTCCAGCCATCAAAAAGGAGAAAAATTCTACTGCACATGAGTAGTCAGGACCAGCGGCCACCCTGCGCATGCGCAAAATAAGCCTTGTTTAGCCAAAGGCCTCTTACATGCGCTGGACAAACAGGAAGCCTCTGGTGCAGCAGCAGCCATGAGAGGCTGGAGGGCACTAAAGCTAAGGAAGGAAAAAGTATTATATTATTATTAAAATATATATATATATATACAGTATATATATATATATATATTACCATAGTTGCCATAACAGAGAGAGAGAATAAAGGAGACCAAACCCCCGTGACCTTGATCACAGAGACAGGAACAGCAGAGCACACCATCATGCTGGGCACACTTTAGAGGTCACCCATTATTAGCAGGGCATCCGTCCTGGCACAACCGCCTGCTGTTGGCAGAGCCTCCTTTGGCAGAGCCTCTATTATAGAGTATCAATCTTCTGTGCATGTGTGCCACTCACAACCTCACTGTTAGCTGGGGACTCGGTTACTACTGGAGCCATGAAGAGAGATAACACCGCTCAGGCTAGGCAAAGTCCACGATTCAAGGTGGGTGCTGAACCTCGGCTCGCCACCAGGAAAAACATGAAAGAAGAAAATGGTTGCACACCACCACGGAATCCAATGAAAAAAAGTTCCTTTATTCACATAAGTGGTACAAGGTACAGCACTACTGGAGCCATCGCAGAAAACTGCTGGACACCACAGGATGCGACAGTATGCTCCCAATATCCACACAGCTGTTCCGCATAAGACCCGATTGGCGCGTCTTCCAAAAGGTAGGAAACTTCGTACAAAATGGTTCTATGAGTGAGGAGGACAAAATATGTGACCTCTGTCTCAGCCTGAAAATTTATGGGAGTGGGGTCCTCGGTGGGCAGAGCTACCCCAAACGTATGCTTTCATGGGAGTCTGTCAGGAATATAATTTTTTTTATAAAGAAACTGCACTGCACCCTGGTGATCCTTGATCATGATCAAGTAAATCAGGTAAATCTCCACCTCTCAAAGGCCGACTACCCCTGGTTTATAAGGTTGAAAAAAAAGACAGGTCCATCCAGTTTAACCTTTGTGTATATACAGTAAGTGTGTATGATTTGCATTCTCTAACAATCCTATAGCTCAGGATGTTCCTGAGGAAGACATCTAAAAAAATTGTAGAGATTCTCAGGTTTGTGACAGGCTTTTTTAAATATATACTGTATGTTTTAATAAATTAAGTGGTACCAAGTGATAATTAAAACCTTACTTATGCTTACTCTTCTCTCATGTTCTGAGAGTTGTAAGTTCAAGCTTAGTCCAGAATTAAATATTTTGTTTCTGTTCAGTTAGCTACAGGCTGTAGAAACACAATAAATTTGCAACCACGCAAGTTCTTTTGCAAAAGTGTAACTGTACTTGTTTTTTTATGTAAAGGATTGTGGTCCAAAGTGTTGCCATGAAGTAAAAAAATTCATAGAGATTGAGATGTCTATGAGTAGATTAGAAAGGCTAAAGATGCCCCCGGCCAACAGATTTCAGGGAACATTCTGTTGGCTATGTTGGAATTTACTGACAGACCATTGTTTCCATATACCAAAGCGATGTTGAGGGTTACTTTAGAGCACATAGACAAGCTTGTGACATGGGCCCCAGATACATTCAAATTGGGGGTTTGGGGCCCAGGGTTTCAAGATCCTATTAAGGGAATGGCATGTAGACCAGGGATCTGTGCAGATAAGCAGGGATTGTTATTCTGATTCTAGGATCTCCTGAGGACAAGAAGCTGGAGTGTAGGTTTGGGATCAGTGCAAACAAACTGCAATTTCTCCAGCAAGCGGTGAAAAGCTTTCACTAAGAACCAGGTTCCAGAAATAACCACTACTTACCTCATCTTCTTCGATGGAGATGAAATTTGTTGCAAGACAAATCCAAGAATGAAGCCCCTCAGATTGCACAACAAAAGTAAAAATATGGAGAAAATCGGATGGAGATTAAATCATAAGGAGAAATGGTACACAGGTACTGGAAGAATTAGCCAAGACAGGCAACACAGTTAAACTGAAGGCCCCCATAGATGGCATACATTTTGGGTGATTCCTGCTGAATCAACTGAAATTTGAGATGTGGATAGCCCTGTAAGCACCACTTGGATCGGCAAAAGTTGATTTAAAAATCGACTGAGCCTGATAGAAATTATCATTTGAATAGCGTCTGCATCCTATCAAATGCAGTCACTGTTCAGCAGTAGGGTTGAGCGAACACCTAGATGTCCGTGTTCGACGGGTTCGGCCGAACTTTAAAAAAAAGTCCGGGTCCGTGTCCCGGACTTTTACCGAACTTTTCCCGGACGCCGAACCCCATTGAAGTCAATGGGGACCCGAACTTTAAGGCACTAAAATGGCTCTAAAACACCAAAGGAAAGGGCTAGAGTGCTGCAAATGGCAGCAAAACGTAATTAAGAGCATGGCAAGTGCTCTGCAAACAAATGTGGATAGGGAAATAACTTAAAACAACAAAAAAAAACAGAAAAATAAAACAATGTTCTTCTTCATCTCTGAAGGACGAGGCCCATATGGAGTAGGAGGGAGGTTGAGGTGGTGGTGGATGTGGCGGTGACATAGGCGTGCGCACAGGGTGTGCTGGGTGTGCCTGGGCACACCCTAATCACCTAGGGCACATAGCATTGCCAGTGAGGAGATGGGAAAGATCTCCCTGGGACCTGCTCTGCTCTATTTCTCCTTGCCTACAGGTACATGGCCCCGATACATTACTCTCCCTGCTGGCAAACACATGCATGTGTATTTCAACTTTGGGGTGCACACCTTAATGCAATAGGCTGCGCACACCTATGGGCGGTGTAGGTGGAAGCGGCGGTGGAGGAGGACCAGGGCCGGATTAACAGCATCATGGGCTTGGTGCTGAGGATTTTGAAGGGCCTTAGGGCCGTGCCTTGCCATGCACCCAGAGGAGGAAGGGTGCAGCCATGCATGCCTAATTCAACATGGGATGCTGTCTCTGAAGCCCATAAACACATCCATGCATCGCCAACTGTCCCTCCTTGTCCGGCCTTCACGCTGTGTGGGGAGGTTCTGAGGGTGCTGCCTGGGGAAGCGAGCATAGAAGCCAGACTTCTGTGTTTACAAGTGACAGAAGAGCGGTAACAGTGAATATGGCCAACCCGGGGCCTATATAAAAGGTAGGGGCCTGGAGCTGCAGCTCCAATAGCCCCTACATTAATCTGGCCCTGAGGAGGAGGACGAGGTAGCCAACACTGCTTCTTTTCACAAATTTTAAATGAGGGTACACCCCAAAAGAGTGAGAAAGAGCAAAAATGGAACAATGGGTGGGTAAGGTCGGTATCCATTGCTATTCTGCATAAGGTACGGAAAAGTCCCGTGGGATCCATGCCTGGTTCATTTTAATGAACGTGAGCTTGTCCACATTGTCTCTGGACAGGCGGCTGCGCTTGTCTGTTATAACGCCCCCAGCCGTGCTAAATACCCGTTCAGATAATACACTGGCTGCAGGGCACGCCAGCACCTCCAAGGCGTAAAGGGCAAGCTCAGGCCATGTGCCCAATTTGGAGACCCAGAAGTTGAAGGGGGCAGACCCGTCATTCACTACATGTAGGCGTGTGCACACATACTGCTCCACCATGTTGGTAAAATGCTGCCTCCTGCTAAGACGTTCCATCTGAGCTGCTGGTGCTGCTGTTTGTTGTGGCGTGCTGACAAAGCTTTTCCACATTTCGGCCATGCTAACCCTGCCTTCTGAGGTGCTGGCGGTGCCCTGGTTGCGTTGGCGACCTCCTCCTCCTCCTCCTCTGCCTTGTGCTTCCACTGTGGCCCCGCTGTCAGATGGGAATGCCAGCAGCATGGCGTCTACCAGCGTGCGCTTGTACTCGCGCATCTTGCGATCGCGCTCCAGTGAGTGAATTAAGGACGGTACGTTGTCCTTGTAACGGGGATCCAGCAGCGTGGCCACCCAGTAATCAGCACAAGTTAGAATGTGGGCAACTCGGCGGTCGTTGTGGAGACACTGCAGCATGTAATCGCTCATGTGTGCCAGGCTGCCCAGAGGCAACGAAAGGCTGTCCTCTGTGGGAGGTGTATGGTCCGTGTCCTCTGTATCCCCCCAGCCACGCACCAGTGATGGCCATGAGCTGGCCTGGGTGCCACCCTGCTGTGAACATGGTTCCATCTCCTCCTCCAGCTCCTCCTCCTCCTCATCCTCCTCATCCTCCAGAACTGTGCCCCTGCTGGACAATTGCGTCCCTGGCGTTTGCGTGTGCAGGAACCCACCCTCGGAGCCCCTTGCGAATGACTGCCCTGAAAGCCTTGGAAATGTTACCTCTTCATCCTCCTCCTCCTCCTCATCCTGTGCCACATCCTCTTCCATCATCGCCCGAATTGTTTTTTCAAGGAGGCATAGAAGTGGGATAGTTAAGCTGAGAACGGCGTCATTGCCACTGGCCATGTTGGTGGAGTACTCAAAACAGCGCAACAAGGCACACAGGTCTCGCATGGAGGCCCAGTTAAATTAAATAGCGGAATAGAAAATATGATCCAAAAAAAGTGTATGTATATCACACGTACACAACCACACTAGGCCCCAATTACTATTGTTTGTACCCCTAAAAGGCTAGATGAGGAGTAGGGGGAGTATGGAACAGGCAGCACCCTCAAACCTTCAGAAGTATGAGATGAACCCCAACAACTTGGAAAGGTGGATCTCTCTCACACGTACCGACACAGACTATCCCGCAATTCAATTGATCCTCAAAGGTTTTTATTGAATAGCGGAATAGGAAATATGATCAAAAAAAGTGTATGTATCTCGCACGTACACAACCACACTAGGCCCCAATTACTATTGTTTGTACCCCTAAAAGGCTAGATGAGGAGTAGGGGGGGTATGGAACAGGCAGCACCCTCAAACCTTCAGAAGTATGAGATGAACCCCAACAACTTGGAAAGGTGGATCTCTCTCACACGTACCGACACAGACTATCCCGCAATTCAATTGATCCTCAAAGGTTTTTATTGAATAGCGGAATAGGAAATATGATCAAAAAAAGTGTATGTATCTCGCACGTACACAACCACACTAGGCCCCAATTACTATTGTTTGTACCCCTAAAAGGCTAGGAGTAGGGGGAGTATGGAACAGGCAGCACCCTCAAACCTTCAGAAGTATGAGATGAACCCCAACAACTTGGAAAGGTGGATCTCTCTCACACGTACCAACACAGACTATCCCCCAATTTAACTGATCCCCAAAGGTTTTTGATTAAATAGCGGAATAGAAAATATGATCCCAAAAAAGTGTATGTATATCACACGTACACAACCACACTAGGCCCCAATTACTATTGTTTGTACCCCTAAAAGGCTAGGAGTAGGGGGAGTATGGAACAGGCAGCACCCTCAAACCTTCAGAAGTATGAGATGAACCCCAACAACTTGGAAAGGTGGATCTCTCTCACACGTACCAACACAGACTATCCCCCAATTTAACTGATCCCCAGAGGTTTTTGATTAAATAGCGGAATAGAAAATATGATCCCAAAAAAGTGTATGTATATCACACGTACACAACCACACTAGGCCCCAATTACTATTGTTTGTACCCCTAAAAGGCTAGGAGTAGGGGGAGTATGGAACAGGCAGCACCCTCAAACCTTCAGAAGTATGAGATGAACCCCAACAACTTGGAAAGGTGGATCTCTCTCACACGTACCAACACAGACTATCCCCCAATTTAACTGATCCCCAAAGGTTTTTGATTAAATAGCGGAATAGAAAATATGATCCCAAAAAAGTGTATGTATATCACACGTACACAACCACACTAGGCCCCAATTACTATTGTTTGTACCCCTAAAAGGCTAGGAGTAGGGGGAGTATGGAACAGGCAGCACCCTCAAACCTTCAGAAGTATGAGATGAACCCCAACAACTTGGAAAGGTGGATCTCTCTCACACGTACCAACACAGACTATCCCCCAATTTAACTGATCCCCAGAGGTTTTTGATTAAATAGCGGAATAGAAAATATGATCCCAAAAAAGTGTATGTATATCACACGTACACAACCACACTAGGCCCCAATTACTATTGTTTGTACCCCTAAAAGGCTAGGAGTAGGGGGAGTATGGAACAGGCAGCACCCTCAAACCTTCAGAAGTATGAGATGAACCTCAACAACTTGGAAAGGTGGATCTCTCTCACACGTACCAACACAGACTATCCCCCAATTTAACTGATCCCCAAAGGTTTTTGATTAAATAGCGGAATAGAAAATATGATCCCAAAAAAGTGTATGTATATCACACGTACACAACCACACTAGGCCCCAATTACTATTGTTTGTACCCCTAAAAGGCTAGGAGTAGGGGGAGTATGGAACAGGCAGCACCCTCAAACCTTCAGAAGTATGAGATGAACCCCAACAACTTGGAAAGGTGGATCTCTCTCACACGTACCAACACAGACTATCCCCCAATTTAACTGATCCCCAATGGTTTTTGATTAAATAGCGGAATAGAAAATATGATCCCAAAAAAGTGTATGTATATCACACGTACACAACCACACTAGGCCCCAATTACTATTGTTTGTACCCCTAAAAGGCTAGGAGTAGGGGGAGTATGGAACAGGCAGCACCCTCAAACCTTCAGAAGTATGAGATGAACCCCAACAACTTGGAAAGGTGGATCTCTCTCACACGTACCAACACAGACTATCCCCCAATTTAACTGATCCCCAGAGGTTTTTGATTAAATAGCGGAATAGAAAATATGATCCCAAAAAAGTGTATGTATATCACACGTACACAACCACACTAGGCCCCAATTACTATTGTTTGTACCCCTAAAAGGCTAGGAGTAGGGGGAGTATGGAACAGGCAGCACCCTCAAACCTTCAGAAGTATGAGATGAACCTCAACAACTTGGAAAGGTGGATCTCTCTCACACGTACCAACACAGACTATCCCCCAATTTAACTGATCCCCAAAGGTTTTTGATTAAATAGCGGAATAGAAAATATGATCCCAAAAAAGTGTATGTATATCACACGTACACAACCACACTAGGCCCCAATTACTATTGTTTGTACCCCTAAAAGGCTAGGAGTAGGGGGAGTATGGAACAGGCAGCACCCTCAAACCTTCAGAAGTATGAGATGAACCCCAACAACTTGGAAAGGTGGATCTCTCTCACACGTACCAACACAGACTATCCCCCAATTTAACTGATCCCCAAAGGTTTTTGATTAAATAGCGGAATAGAAAATATGATCCCAAAAAAGTGTATGTATATCACACGTACACAACCACACTAGGCCCCAATTACTATTGTTTGTACCCCTAAAAGGCTAGGAGTAGGGGGAGTATGGAACAGGCAGCACCCTCAAACCTTCAGAAGTATGAGATGAACCTCAACAACTTGGAAAGGTGGATCTCTCTCACACGTACCAACACAGACTATCCCCCAATTTAACTGATCCCCAAAGGTTTTTGATTAAATAGCGGAATAGAAAATATGATCCCAAAAAAGTGTATGTATATCACACGTACACAACCACACTAGGCCCCAATTACTATTGTTTGTACCCCTAAAAGGCTAGGAGTAGGGGGAGTATGGAACAGGCAGCACCCTCAAACCTTCAGAAGTATGAGATGAACCCCAACAACTTGGAAAGGTGGATCTCTCTCACACGTACCAACACAGACTATCCCCCAATTTAACTGATCCCCAGAGGTTTTTGATTAAATAGCGGAATAGAAAATATGATCCCAAAAAAGTGTATGTATATCACACGTACACAACCACACTAGGCCCCAATTACTATTGTTTGTACCCCTAAAAGGCTAGGAGTAGGGGGAGTATGGAACAGGCAGCACCCTCAAACCTTCAGAAGTATGAGATGAACCTCAACAACTTGGAAAGGTGGATCTCTCTCACACGTACCAACACAGACTATCCCCCAATTTAACTGATCCCCAAAGGTTTTTGATTAAATAGCGGAATAGAAAATATGATCCCAAAAAAGTGTATGTATATCACACGTACACAACCACACTAGGCCCCAATTACTATTGTTTGTACCCCTAAAAGGCTAGGAGTAGGGGGAGTATGGAACAGGCAGCACCCTCAAACCTTCAGAAGTATGAGATGAACCCCAACAACTTGGAAAGGTGGATCTCTCTCACACGTACCAACACAGACTATCCCCCAATTTAACTGATCCCCAGAGGTTTTTGATTAAATAGCGGAATAGAAAATATGATCCCAAAAAAGTGTATGTATATCACACGTACACAACCACACTAGGCCCCAATTACTATTGTTTGTACCCCTAAAAGGCTAGGAGTAGGGGGAGTATGGAACAGGCAGCACCCTCAAACCTTCAGAAGTATGAGATGAACCCCAACAACTTGGAAAGGTGGATCTCTCTCACACGTACCAACACAGACTATCCCCCAATTTAACTGATCCCCAAAGGTTTTTGATTAAATAGCGGAATAGAAAATATGATCCCAAAAAAGTGTATGTATATCACACGTACACAACCACACTAGGCCCCAATTACTATTGTTTGTACCCCTAAAAGGCTAGGAGTAGGGGGAGTATGGAACAGGCAGCACCCTCAAACCTTCAGAAGTATGAGATGAACCCCAACAACTTGGAAAGGTGGATCTCTCTCACACGTACCAACACAGACTATCCCCCAATTTAACTGATCCCCAAAGGTTTTTGATTAAATAGCGGAATAGAAAATATGATCCCAAAAAAGTGTATGTATATCACACGTACACAACCACACTAGGCCCCAATTACTATTGTTTGTACCCCTAAAAGGCTAGATGAGGAGTAGGGGGAGTATGGAACAGGCAGCACCCTCAAACCTTCAGTATGAGATTGTGTTCACTGTACCCCACAAAGATTGAGTTCACTGCACCCCACAATGATTGTGTTCACTGCACCCCACAAAGATTGTGTTCACTGCACCTCACAAAGATTGTGTTCACTGTACCCCCCAAAGATTGTGTTCACTGCACCCCACAAAGATTCTGTTCACTGTACCCCACAAAGATTGTGTTCACTGCACCCCAAAAAGATTGTGTTCACTGCACCCCAAAAAGGATGTTGTTCACTGCACCCCAAAAAGGATGTTGTTCACTCCACCCCAAAAAGATTGTGTTCACTGCACCCCACAAAGATTGTGTTCACTGCACCCCAAAAAGATTGTGTTCACTGCACCCCAAAAATGATTTTGTTCACTGCACCCCAAAAAGGATTTTGTTCACTGCACCCCAAAAAGGATGTTGTTCACTCCACCCCAAAAAGATTGTGTTCACTGCACCCCAAAAAGATTGTGTTCACTGCACCCCACAAAGGATTTTGTTCACTGCACCCCAAAAAGATTGTGTTCACTGCACCCCAAAAAGGATGTTGTTCACTGCACCCCAAAAAGGATTTTGTTCACTGCACCCCAAAAAGATTGTGTTCACTGCATCCCACAAAGGATTTTGTTCACTGCACCCCACAAAGATTGTGTTCACTGCACACCAAAAAGGATTGTGTTCACTGCACCCCAAAAAGATTTTGTTCACTGCACCCCAAAAAGATTGTGTTCACTGCAGCCCAAAAAGATTGTGTTCACTGCAGCCCAAAAAGATTGTGTTCACTGCAGCCCAAAAAGATTGTGTTCACTGCAGCCCAAAAAGATTGTGTTCACTGCAGCTCACACACAGAAAAATGGATGTGGATCACTGACACCTGCCTATCTCCAATCCCACACCACACAGCAATATCGATTGTAGTTTGTAGAACACAGTTTCCCTAAAATTCAGCAGACTCTGTCCCTAACAGGATTGAGAAGAGATCGTAGATCAGGATTGAGTGCAGACCCCACCCCCCACACAGCAATATCGATTGTAGTTTGTAGAAGACACTGACCCTATATAATTCAGCAGACTCTATCCCTAAAATGCCTACAACTCGCCCTGCCTAAACACTCCGACCTGTCCCTCAATTCTATCCGGACACAAATGGTTTTTTCCTGCCTATCTTTCCCTAATCAGCAGCCAGCACGTTGATGTGTGCTCTGTCCCTGAATCTAAGCAGCATAATGACGCCGCTGCGGCTGCCTCGAACTTATAAAGACTTGGTCACATGCTTCAGACGGCCAATCACAGCTACTGAGACATTTGCAGGCATGGCTGGGATGGCTTAAGGCACACCAGTTAAACGATTGTTGATTGGCTGTTGAAAGCCCGCCATGAAAAGAGCGCCAAAGCATGCAAAACCCGGAAATAAAACGACCGAACACGGATTTTTACCCGAACATACAGTAAAGTGTCCGTGTCCGTGTTCGGGTACAAAAAATCCAATTATTCGGTACGAACACGAATAATACAGTCCGTGTTCGCTCAACACTATTCAGCAGCACCAAAATATTCAGGCAGCGGCAGGCTGAGAGAAAATCAGGCTTGTAAGGCAGCCTTAAGCCAAGACAATTCATGTCAAGTGGTAGCTTGGTGACTTACTCAATAGTCACAAGCAAAGAGCAGATGAGACACATGTTTAGATAGGGCCAAACATAAAACCAGCCAAAGTAGGTTAAAACAGGCAATATGTAGAAGAAAGGAGAAAAGAAAAACCAAGGCAAATGATCAAATAAGACCTTATTCCTAAAGAAGGCACCGGTCCTGTCATAGAACTTTAAGCCCTCTAACAAGACAAAGCCCTTTCTATTACAGGTCAGCTCCATGGTGTTGATATTTTCTAACAAGCCATAAGACCTCTGTGAACGATATTGTTGCTGTGCTTCAATTGTTGCAAGCACCCATTATCACTTTCTAGGGTGGCCTTACAATGGGTTTCATATTGTTGCATTGAGCAATCAAAACAAAGACGGTATGTTTTAACCACTTTACCACCGGAGGATTTTGCTGTCTTCCGTCCAGACCACTTTTTGTGCTTCGGCACTGTGCGACTTTAACTGACAATTGTGCGGTCATGCAATGTGGTACCCAAACGAAATTTACGTCCTTTTTTTCCCACAAACAGAGCTTTCTTTTGGTGGTATTTGATCACCTCTGCGCTTTTTTTTTTTGCGATATTAATAAAAAAAGAGCGAAAATTTTGCAAAAAAATGACATTTTCAACTTTGTCTTTTAAAAAATATCCAATATACTCAATTTATGTCATTTTTTTTGGCCAAAATATATTTAGCTACATGTCTTTGACAAAAAAAAATTCAATGAGCGTATTTTTATTGGTTTGCGCAAAAGTTATAGCGTCTACAAACTATGGTGTAAATACTGAAATTTTACGCAGCTTTAATTTCTGACTGCCTATCTCAATTCATGAAGTGCTAAAATGGCAGGGCAGTACAATACCCCCCCAAATTACCACTTTTTGGAAAGTAGACATCCTAAGGAATGTTCTGAGAGGCATGTTGAGCTCATTGAATATTTAATTTTTTTGTCACAGGTGTTTGAAAAATGAATAAAAAAAAATTTTTTTTTTTTTTTAACACAAAGTTGTCACTAAAAGATAAATTTCTCACACATGCCATGGGTATATGTGTAATTACACCCCAAAATATATTCTGCTGCTTCTCCTGAGTACAGGGATACCACATATGTGAGACTTTTTGGGAGCCTAGCTGTGTACGGGACCCCGAAAATCAATCTCCATCTTTAGGTTTTCTAATGGCGTAAATTTTTGATTTTACTCCTCACTACCCAACACTGTGACAGGGAAGTGAAGGGGTTAAACTGGGGGAGATCAAGGGGTTAAACCTTTATAGAGGATAGATGGCGGGTGGCCTAAACCTATTCGGGCCTAGCGCAAGCGCAAATTAGGGTCACCAGTGACACTAAATACAGTGATCAGTAGTTATCTGATATACTGTATATATTAGTGCACTGTTTTATATGGAGTGAAGAGGTTAACTGGGGAAGATCAAGTGGTTAAAAGTTTATTAGGGAATAGGTGGCGGGTGCCCTAACCCTATATGGGCTTAGCGCAAGCGCAAATTAGGGTCACTAGTGACACTAAATACAGTGATCAGTATTTACCTATATACTGTATTTAGTGCACAGAGTAATAGGTAGTGAAGGGGTTAACTGGGGCTGATCAAGGGGTAAAAACTTTATTAGGGGATAGGTGGCGGGTACCCTAACCCTATTTGGGCCTAACGCAGGCGCAAACTATGCTCACAAGTGACACTTATACAGTGATCAGTAAAATATCTGTATACCACTGTATATAGTGTTCACTGTGAGGGGTTTGGGGGTGATCAGGGGGTGATCAGAGGTGATGAAGGGGTTAAATGTGCCTATGTGAGGTGTGTCAGTGTAGTGTTGGTGGAAACTCACGTTTTTGGTGTGTCTCTGTCTCTCTCCTGGAACCGAAAGGACTTCAGGAGGGACAGTGACATCACTTCCCCTGTCTGTGTTTACATTACACAGACAGGGGACAGATTGCCATTGGTGGGGACCGATCTACAGACACTGACCAAAAATCATTGGTCAGTATCTGGTGATTGATCGGTTCCCTACCGAATGCCATCGGTATCGGGACCCGCGGCGCGCGGGAGCGCGCTCTGGAGCCGCGATCGCGCATGACGTTAATACTACGTGGCTGAGCGGTATCGTGCCGCACTGCCGCAGTAGTATTACCGCGCGCGGTCCTAAAGTGGTTAAGAGAATGTCTGCTACCACTGGAGGCTTAAAGTGGTTTCATTCAGGATAAACACCATATAAACCTAACCATGTAGATGTAACCTGGTAGGAATGGAATTGCACAGAGCCTACATTTTTGGGAATGCAACTTTAATAGATTAAACTACTCCAAAATGTATAGCATATGTCTCCAAATTGGTGGTCGACATTTTAGGATAATGCCTATAGGCAGGGTGTGAGTGGACTCATCACACACATTTGCCTCAGCATACTCATATCTTCTTCTGCCATAAAACCTCTCATTACAGTTTACATTTGTATTTCAAAAGTCCACACTATTAACAGTTTACGTTAACTGCAGTGCTCAATTTATTATTTGATCAGAGCATCACAAACTAGGCCCTGCAGACATTATTCAACATTCATCCATCATCCTCAAAAGGTCTCTTACATCACTTTTTTTCTGAAGTGCTCAGTTATGACTACCTTGTCAGGTAAGATAAATACAATCCTCTTTCTCAGTGATGCTACCTTCCCTTTTTATGGTGGTTGTTGTCTGGTCATCTTCTATGCTCAAAGCACATAAACATTTCCCTTCCCTCCTGCACAGAATCCTTTATAGTGACATTGGATCATAGTGACACATAGAGATGTACAGAACTGTTCGCCGGCGAACAGTTCCCGGCGAACTTCGCATGTTCGCGTTCGCCGCTGCGGGCGAACATATGCGATGTTCGGTCCGCCTCCTATACATCATCATTGAGGCAAACTTTGACCCTAAACATCACAGTCAGCAGACACATTCCAGGCCAATCAGCATACCTCCCTCCCACACCCTCCCACCTCCTATAAATAAGCAAGGGCAGCATCCATTTTAGATCATTTCTGTGTTACTGAGAGCAGGGAAAGTGCTGGTGCTGCTGCTGCTGTTATAGCTGGGGACAGTTCCCGGTCTTGTTAGCCAGTGTTCTTGGTACACTCCTGCTGTAAGGACAGCACCCCAAAAAGCCCTTCCTAGGGCTGGTATTTGAGGTTTTTTTTGGATATATATATATATATATATATATCTATTGTCCCCAAAAGCCCTTTTGAGGGCTGGTATTTGTGTAATTTTTTTTGTTCTGTGATATATATATATATATATATATATATATATATATATATATATATATATATATATATATATATATATATATATATTGTCCCCAAAAGCCCTTTTGAGGGCTGGTATTTGTGTAATTTTTTTTGTTCTGTGATATATATATATATATATATATATATATATATATATATTGTCCCCAAAAGCCCCTTTGAGGGATGGTATTTGAGTATTTTTTTAATATATATATATATATATATATATATATATATATATATATATATATATATGTAGCATGTCCAGAACCAGAAAAAAAAGATCATATAGGTGTAAAAGGGGTTCCCACCATCCCTGCTCTACTGAAAAATTATCTTTTTTTCTGGTTCTGGACATGCTACAGAGCTGAAACTTCACAAGTACACTTTTTAGACCCCCTAGACACTAAATCACACAAAAAAAGTTCTTAAAAATTGTCATTTTTGATAGAGAGCCAATTATTGGAAAACTTAAAAAAAAAAAACTTAACAAAAAAAAATGTCTTTGGGTTTATTGTTTGGGGGGTCTAAAGGTGTACCTGTGAAGTTTCAGCTCTGCAGCATGTCCAGAACCAGGAAAAAAAGATCATATAGGTGTAAAAGGGGTTCCCACCATCCCTGCTCTACTGAAAAATTATCTTTTTTTTCTGGTTCTGGACATGCTACAGAGCTGAAACTTCACAAGTACACTTTTTAGACCCCCTAGACACTAAATCACACAAAAAAGTTCTTAAAAATTTTAATTTTTGATAGAGAGCCAATTATTGGAAAACTTAAAAAAAAAAAAAAAACTTAAAAAAAAAAAAATTCTTTGGATTTATTGTCTGGGGGGTCTAAAAAGTGTACTTGTGAAGTTTCAGCTCTGTAGCATGTCCAGAACCAGAAAAAAAAATAGAATCAGGGTTAGGGCTAGGGTTAGGGCTAGGGTTAGGGTCAGGGCTAAGGTTAGGGTTATTTTTAGTGCTTAGGGTTAGAGTTAGAGGGGTAGGGGTAGGGCTACTAACTCTAACCCTAAGTATATCACCGTAACCCTAACCCTAGCCCCTAACACTAAACCTAACCCTAACCCTCTAACCATAACCCTAACCCTCTAACCTTAACCCTAACCCTCTAAGCCTAACCATAAAAATAACCCTAACCCTAACCCTAGCCCTAACCCTAGCCCTAACCCTAACCCTAACCCTAGCCCTAACCCTAACCCTAGCCCTAACCCTAATTCGTACTTTTTTCTGGTTCCGGACATGCTACAGAGCTGAAACTTCACAGGTACACTTTTTAGACCCCCCCCCCCCCCCAGATGCTAAATCCAAAGAAATTTTGTATTTTTATTAATTTTTCCAATAATTGGCTCTCTATCAAAAAATTACAATTTTTAAGAACTTTTTTTTGTGTGATCCCTCTCCGGCATGCCACAGTTCAGGTGTTTGTCCCCTTGAAACAACTTTTCCATTATTATTGTGGCCAGAAAGAGTCCCTGTGGGTTTAAAAATTCGCCTGCCTATTAAAGTCTATGGCGGTTCGCAATGTTCGCCGGTTTGCGAACATTCGCCGATGTTCGCGTTCACGAACAGCTAATTTTATGTTCGCGACATCACTAGTGACACACAGCCATTTTTCGTTCTTGTTGCTGCAGCGTATTAAATAGTCTCAAGAATGTCTCTCATCACATTGGGAATCCACAGGTAATGCATTTCCAGGCACATCTTTTTCTGGCTCCTGGGCTAAATTGCAGTTCTGACCAGCATGAAGATGATCTTCACACCCACAACTGGTAACATTTATCTTTATTGGAACAAGATTTCATCCAATCACAATACAGTGACACGCTACATTGGCTACTCTTTACAAGCACTTGTAACACTTCATATAGTGCTTAGTTCTACATTTGTTCTTAGTACATTGTTAACTTTACAAAAAAAAAAAAACTCTTAAAAAAATCATTAACAGTGTGGTAAAACTCACAGCTCTACAAACTTACTGCTCTACAAGCTTTCTCTTGCTCTTCTAAGAACTTCACTATTCAGCAGGTGTGGTGCCAAAGTAAACCATACTTTTGCTCACACATTTCCCCTTGCAACTTCAGGCTACTTTTCAACATGGCAATTCGCCCTGTGTTCTCTCCTACTTATGGATTATGACCCTCATCTGATCCTGCACCAACAGCTGCCATGAAAACAATTAAAAAATGCTAACTCTGGATGCATATTCAAGGTGTCTTGCATGCTGACACAAAATATCTCAGAAACAGTTCAGAAACCATACAGGTTTTAAATAGGAAAGGCAAATGGATATCCAGCCTTCAGGCTAAAGGTGACATGCTTGCAGGTGTAAAACATTTAACAAACATTTATCGATCCATATAAAATGATATCTTAAAGTTAACCTGTGACCAGGCTTGGGACATTCAAAAATTTACAAACTCTTAAGCAGTAAATGAGCTTTTCAAGACAAGCTATTGTTGACCTCTGTAGCTGCAGGCAGTGTGCAGTAATTCATTCTTCAATTTTTAAAGAAACACCAAAGTCGTTCAAGTCATGCTATAAGACACATTTTAGCAGATTAAGTTTCGTCTTCCAAGGGTACCTGTATTTACATTGCTGATATAAAGGCTGTTGAGTTACTGCTGGGAGGAAGAGTGAGCTGAGCTGTTTGAGAAATTGACTTTGGTGCCCCTACTGTGAATTTGAGGATTCATTTATCCACTGAGCCTGCAGCTACAGAGTTAAGTCAGGATTTTTTTATGTATTAACTGCTTTTAAAGACTTTGTATATGTAGTGATGTGATAATTTCTTTGCCCATCTTTCAAGTGTGTGTTCCTGTTATGCAGTGTTTGTTTTGCCCTTTTTCAATATGGCAACGGTGTGCTCTTTATCTCTCTGCAAGAAGGATGAGGTCATCAAAAAGGGCAGAGCAAGGAATGATGGGTAAGACTGTGAAGAAAAGAGACATGAGGAGACAGACATGTTCCTGCTGGAGAACAGACTTGTAAGTGCTGTAACATCCCCTCACTGAGACACACAGAGACACTGCTGATGATTTCATGTTCCTGAGGAAAGTATCTTATGCTGTATGGTTCACTGAATGTTATTTCTTCAATACATGGACATTTAAACACTCTGCTGTGTGGATTACTGTCTATATGGATATGTTTTCTCAATTGGGATTTCACTTGCTAATCACAAGCCCTGATTGAGTGGAGGCACTGGCACTTACTATAAATCCTGTCCTGATCACACAGATTATATACTCTGCTCCTAAATACTACACAGGTGGCGTCATCATACCCCAGTAGCCGCCAAGAGTGATTAAAATAGCGCTACATTTGGAGGCACTGCTGAGATACAAATCTTGGATCAGGACATTAAGGAACGACCATGTCATTGTTATCTACAGAAGCTGTGAGGCAGTGGGCCCTGGAAGAGGGACTGCCACCTAAAAGGACATTTGCTATTTCATATGTACCTATCCGTGTGAGCATCCACAAACTGCAGGAGGCGCTAAAAGCAAATGAAACCTTGCGGTATGCCGCTCCTGTGGATAAAAGAGAGGAAGATGAGAGTTATGAACTGTATACCCATTATCTCTGTCTCAGTGAGGTGGATTTAAATCCAGTTAAAGGGCCCTTTTGTATATATCCGAAAGGGGCTGAAGAAATTGGTTGTGCTGTAGTATTTCCAGTAAGTTCACCTCCAGTAAGGCGGAAGTTACCAGCCCTGCCTGATAAGTGTGAACCATTGAATACAACTGCTGCATCAGGAGAAACTGTAAAGCTGACTGCTGCGGCTGTTAAGCAGGAAACAAATATTGAGCATCTGTTGCTAAAAGTCACTGAAGTCATTGCCCAGAATTTACATGCTGATTCTTATCGCAAATTAAAGGCTTTTTCAGGAGTGCTACCTGTCCCTGTTGGAGAAGAAAGCTTTGAGGTGTGGAGAGATTTTGCACAGCAAGTGATAGAGGAATGGACCTGCTCAGAGGAAAAGAAAAAACAGCGCATCATGGAAAGTTTAAGACCACCAGCATCCATTATCATCAGAGCTTACAAGGAGACTCATGTGAGTACCAGTGCTCAAGAATATATTGATATTTTGACAGATGCTTATGGACTGCACCGTGACCCTGATCAGATGCTTGCTGATTTTAAACAGACAAAGCATAAAGAGGGAGAGGATGTTTCTGTGTTTGTGAGGAGACTAGAAGTACTACTGGGGAGGTTGCTCACTGACAAGGTCATCTCTCCTACAGATGTTGACAGATTAAGGACTGCTCAAATAATAAAGGGGCTACTGCCGCATCACCCAATATCACCAGTTCTAAGAGTGGTTTTGAGGGAGAGGAACTTTACTTTCACTGAAATTATGACTGAAGTAAAGAGACAGGAGTCTTATATTATTTTTAGTACCCCTTCCAAGAGCAAAGTTAAACAGAATTCTGGGGTGGAGCCCACAAATGAGACTGTTGCTAAGAACAAAGAAGTGGGTAGACTCCCACAGCCTAGAGCTCTATCTGCTGATAAAACCTCCAGTGATAAGCCTCTCTTCCACATTAAATGTTTCCGCTGTGGACAAGCAGGCCATACAGTTCGTCAGTGTCCACTGCTTACTGACAGTTCTGAAATTCACAGTAAAGCTGGACATATGTACCAAAGAAAACATGGAAGATCAAGAAAACAAACGTTTACCAAGCTACCTGGGGTAGGCCGCAGATGTACTTTCAATTTGTTTGTTAATGATATACCCACTACTGCTCTGTTTGATACTGGTTCTCAGCTGACAATCATATACAGGCCCTTCTATCAGCAACACTTAAACCACCTCCCTTTGCAACCTGTGGACACTTTGCCTGTTTATGGTGTGGGAGAAAATCCTGTTTTTATGGATGGTTGCCTAGAAGTCGAGCTTCGCATTCCTGGCGTGATAGCTGAGGAGGATCCCCCACTTAAAGTTATTGCTTATGTGAGCCCTCCACCTGGGGGTAATGAGTATGCTCCTATGATTGTGGGTTCCAATGTTGAAGCTGTTGAGGCTGCTTTCATACGGTTTCTTCAGCCTCAACAGGGAACTCCCCTACCTTCACTGCCTGTTGCTCCAGAACTTCAAAATATCTGCCAAACTTTTGCTCCTGATCTTCCTGGAGGGTGTGTGGGAAATCCATGGCGTCCCATAGAGCTTCCAGCAGGGGGAGTGAGAGTGTTGCGGGTTTATGTGGAAATCTCACCAAGTGCAAATGGTAGTTTCTTTTTGCTAGAGACTGATACAAAAGAGGCTGCAAAGAATGGCTGGGAGATAGTACCAGAAAGGAAAGACTATCGTGTAAAATGTCCAAGAATGGATGTTGTTACTGTTCGGAACATTACCACACACCCAGTTATAATACCAGCCTGGAAAGAGGTAGCCTATTGTTACCCAGTGGAAACCATTAGCTCCTACACTGCTAAAGTCAAGGAGAAAGAAACCAAATTAGACTTTCACTTGAATGATGCTGATAGTCCTGCAGAGCACCAACAAGCACTAGGAGAGCAGCTAATGGAATACAATGATGTTTTCTCTACCGATGACATGGATGTTGGGTGTGCAAAGAGTATTCAGCACAGTATTCGCCTAACAGATAGCACCCCATTTAGAGAAAGATCCAGGCGCATACCTCTTAAAGATCTGGATGATGTTCGAGAGTGCTTGCACAAAATGAAAGATGAAAACATCATTGCTGAGTCTAAAAGCCCGTATGCATCCCCAATAGTGGTAGTCAGAAAGAAAAATGGTGGAGTGCGAATATGTGTTGACTACAGGACTCTAAATCGGCGAACAGTCCCAGATCAATACACGCTACCTCGCATTGAGGAAGCTCTTGATGCCCTGCAAGGCAGTAAATGGTTCACAGTAATGGACTTAAGATCTGGTTATTACCAGGTACCAATGAGTGAGGAAGATCAAGAAAAGACGGCTTTTATTTGCCCCCTGGGATTTTTCCAGTTTGTTCGCATGCCTCAGGGCATTAGTGGTGCACCTGCAACCTTTCAACGTCTAATGGATCGGACCCTGGGAGACCTTTGTCCCACTCAATGTATCGTCTACCTTGATGACATAATTGTCTTTGGCTCCACTCTGGAGGAGCATGACCAAAGACTGTTTAAAGTGCTAGATCGTTTGGGGAAAGAAGGTCTGAAACTTTCACTGGACAAATGTAAGTTTGCTCGTTCTTCAGTAAACTTTGTGGGTCACATCGTATCTGCAGAAGGGGTAGCAACTGATCCTGCTAAGGTGGAGGCTGTGGTAACCTGGCCCCGTCCCACAAATCTGACAGAACTGAGGTCCTTCTTGGGATTTTGTGGCTATTATCGTCGATTCATTAGAGGCTATTCCAAGACTGCTCGGCCTCTTAATGACTTGCTCAAAGAAACCCCTGGCATGGACACAAACCGCAAAACTCATTTCAGTGAGAGATGGACTTCTGCTTGTGAGGAAGCTTTTCTACAGCTTAAGAAAAGTCTTACAGAAGCACCAGTGTTGGCTTATGCAGACCCACAAAAGCCATACATTCTGCATGTGGATGCCAGCTATGATGGATTGGGAGGAGTCTTACATCAAGAGTACCCAGGAGGACTTAGGCCTGTTGCTTATATAAGTCGCAGTCTAAGCCCAGTAGAAAAGAATTATCCTGTTCATAAACTGGAATTTCTTGCCCTGAAGTGGGCTATTGTTGAAAAGCTGCATGATTACTTGTATGGAACTCAGTTTGAGGTGAGAACCGACAACAACCCCCTGACTTATGTTTTGACTACAGCAAAGCTAGATGCCACTGGTCATAGGTGGCTTGCTGCCTTGTCTAATTATCAGTTCACTCTCAAGTACAAGCCTGGTCCCAAGAATATTGGGGCTGATGCTCTTTCTAGGCGCCCTGGATTACCCATGAACTTGGAAGAAAGTGACTGGGAGGAAGTACCTGGGCCTATTGTGGCTGCCTATTGTGCTACAGCTGCTGTACAAGGAGACAATATTGTTTTCTCTGACCTACGAGCTATTGATTCCCTGGGAGCTGGTGAAGAGTGTATTCCAAACATGTATTGCTGCCCCACTGCTTTAGGGGTGCCAGAAAACATCCAGCTGCAAAAGAAAGACATGATCCTTCTACAAAAAAGAGATCCAATAATCAGACATGTCAGAGAGTCTGTTTTCCGCAAAGATCCTAACTACATGAGAAAATACCTACCTGAGCAGAGTACCTACTATTTTAAGGAATGGGAGAAGCTCAAAATAATTGATGGACTTTTATACAGGGTACATTTGTTTCATGATCATCCTGGAAGGAGACAGCTAGTGCTGCCTCAAGTCTATAGAAACTCTGTTATGAGAAGTTTGCATGATCAACATGGGCATCTAGGAGTTGAAAAAACCTATGGATTAATCCAAGACCGATTCTTTTGGCCACGAATGAGGGAAGCTGTTGTGGACTATTGCCGCCGTTGTGTGAGATGTCTGCAACGGAAAACTCTGCCTACTCGAGCTGCTCCTATGGAACACTTGAAAAGTTCTGGTCCCATGGATTTAGTGTGCATGGACTTTTTGTGTATTGACAATGACAGCAGTGGTGTGGGAAATATTTTGATTGTGACTGATCACTATACTCGCTATGCTCAAGCCTATCCCACCAAAGATCAGAAAGCAGTAACTGTAGCCAAAGTGCTGTGGGAGAAGTTTTTTGTTCACTATGGATTGCCAAATCGACTTCACTCTGACCAGGGGCGGGACTTTGAAAGTCGCCTAATTAAAGAGCTGTTAACATTGCTTAACATCAACAAGAGCCGCACCACCCCTTATCATCCAGAGGGTGATGCTCTCCCTGAACGTTTCAATCGTACCTTGTTGAACATGTTGGGTACTCTCCCTAATGGTGCTAAGCAGACCTGGAGCCGACATGTTGGAGCTATGGTACATGCCTACAATTGCACCAGACATGAATCCACTGGCTTTTCTCCTTATTTTCTTATGTTTGGGAGAGAAGCCCGTCTCCCTATTGACATTCAGTTGGGCGTGTCTACTGATGGAGTGGAACAGAGAAATCACTATCAGTATGTGGCACGACTTAAACAGAGTTTGAAAGAGGCCTATCAGATGGCTGAGGAAAATGCTGCGAAATTAAATGCTGCCAATAAAAGGCGTTTTGATTCCAAAGTTCGTTACAAAGACTTACAACCTGGTGATAAAGTGTTTCTCCGCAATTTGGGACCCTCAGCCAAACATAAGTTAGCTGATCGCTGGAGAAATGAGTTGTTTGAAGTTGTGGAAAAACTGCCTAGGATTCCAGTATACAGGATTCGAGGACCTGAGGGTCGGATCAAAGCCTGGCATAGGAATCATTTGCTTCCGGTACCACAAAGTGCAACTGTTGATGAGGAGCCACAATCTGACATTGCTACAGATTCTAATGATGTGCCTTGTGGCAACAGCGGAGACCAGAGTGATGACAGTGACTGGTTTACACCTCCACCAGAGTCTCCTGCACAGGTTCCTTCACCTAGCATTGATGGGGGCCTTCCTCAGAGGGGAGGTTTGAACCCAGCTACTCCGGCTTTTGAACCAACAGCCCAAAATTTTATGCCTACAGTTCCAGGCATAGTTGGAGCACCAAGTTTTCCCACTAATGCTGTCCCAGAGTTTTCTGGATTTATGCCTGAGGGGTTGAGGAGAGGAGATCGTGTTCGACGTCCTCCACCGGTGTTTACTTATGACACTTTGGGAAGACCCTGCTATGCTGTGCAGAACTATGTACAACCTCATGTTCTGACGGACATGATTGCAGCTCATTCTAGACTGGTTAGCATGATGCCTATTTGTTTTTAACCATACTTTCTTTGCAGCTAGCTCTGTAATAGATTGCTTCTGGAGAAGTGGTCTGCAGAAGGCGACAACGATGTTAATTTTTGTTGTTATTTTATGTGTATATCCTTGCCGGGTCGGAAGGATTTTCAGCAGGAGGAGAATGTAGTGATGTGATAATTTCTTTGCCCATCTTTCAAGTGTGTGTTCCTGTTATGCAGTGTTTGTTTTGCCCTTTTTCAATATGGCAACGGTGTGCTCTTTATCTCTCTGCAAGAAGGATGAGGTCATCAAAAAGGGCAGAGCAAGGAATGATGGGTAAGACTGTGAAGAAAAGAGACATGAGGAGACAGACATGTTCCTGCTGGAGAACAGACTTGTAAGTGCTGTAACATCCCCTCACTGAGACACACAGAGACACTGCTGATGATTTCATGTTCCTGAGGAAAGTATCTTATGCTGTATGGTTCACTGAATGTTATTTCTTCAATACATGGACATTTAAACACTCTGCTGTGTGGATTACTGTCTATATGGATATGTTTTCTCAATTGGGATTTCACTTGCTAATCACAAGCCCTGATTGAGTGGAGGCACTGGCACTTACTATAAATCCTGTCCTGATCACACAGATTATATACTCTGCTCCTAAATACTACACAGGTGGCGTCATCATACCCCAGTAGCCGCCAAGAGTGATTAAAATAGCGCTACATATATATTTAAATTCCCATAGACTGGTCACAGATTTACATCCAGCATAATAGTGATGTTAACCTTCATTATACAGCCTTACGAAAATGCTCCAAAATATTCATAAGTGGTTGATTCAGTCCTCAGAAATTCAATAAATTTCAATATTCATGTACAGCACAGCATTTGTGACCCTACATGAGGCTTTATAGTAACTAAACTTTCAGGCACAGATGATGTAATTGATTAAAAATCATCTAATTTGATATAATGATTATTAATTTTTCTTAAGTAATTTGGACCAATAGGATGCTTAGTAGCAAATATTTCCACCATGATGAAATATTTCTACTGACGATGTAAGAAATGTTTTGTAGCTTCATAACTTTCCTGCTTAAGAATTTATGACCCCCTGTGTTATACAGCTTTGCTAGTGATACTTGTACACAAAATCTGGTATGAAATCTGGAGTATAATTATTATTCTGCTCTACAGATTTTTTTGTTTTATAGCTTTAACTATCCATATAAAACTTACATCCTGATCGTCATGAAAATTACTCTGTTTTGTAAAGGAATTTTAAGGACACAGCAACTTTATTTCAAGAAAAGATTAGAAGGCCAGAACTCTGAAATAAAAGAATGAAAAAGTCAGAGTAGAACGCAGGGACCATTAAATTCTTAAAATAGCAATCTGTTCAGTTGACTATAAAAGAACAAATGTTTCCTTTCTCTTTACAATTACACAGGAATTCTGTTTCTGTTTTCTAGCTATGATATATGTTCTGTTTTTAGTGTTAGTGGCATATTTATTGAAAGAAGCTAACATTTCTGTGAATAAATTAATATAGTTACTGGCCCTAATAGGCTATTCTGTCTTTAGGTTTGCAGTTTGGGCTCTGACTTTGACTTACCAAGGCAATCTTCAAAAGGAGAAAATTATACTTACAGAGAACACTCAGCCATTATCAGTCCCTAAAGTCCAGTACACACAGGACAAATGTTGGACGGCATCGTTCAATAGAAGTTGGCTGAAATTTGACCTGTGTGTACTGGAGTCAAGCCGACAGATGCTGTTGGCCCAGCTTCGGTAGAAGGGGCATGACAAAAAAAGGTCTGCTGATCATCTCCCGTCAGCACTCTCAGCCAATGGCTAAGAGCGCTGACAGGAGTGTTTTGGTGGGGAGCCATCCCACTGTTAGAACACTATAGAACAGCAGAAGGAATCACTGTACTAACGTCAGATGGTTAGTACAGCAGCTCCTTCTGAGCTGTCAGGTTTTTTTTTGTTAAGCCCTGCAGGGTTGAACGAGAAGAAAACTACTAGTGTGTAGGCTTAAGTCTAGAGAAGCTTACAAACTATTGGCACAACCTCAGTCACACAAGCTGCATCTATTTAAGGCAAGAGCTAATACCACAGTCTAAGGCTGGTGATACCTTATACAATTTTCCTTTAGATTTACCAAAACCATATAATATGCTGTTAAACCTAAACACATTCAATTTGGATTCAATCAGGCAGGATCTTGCACTAGATAGTTTAACCACTTCAATACAGGGCACTTTCACCCCCTTCCTGCCCGGGCCAATTTTCAGCTTTTAGCGCTGTTGCATTTCGAATGAACCTGTACCAAAACTAAATTTATGTAATTTTTTTCCCACAAATATAGCTTTCTTTTGGTGGTATTTGATCACTGCAAGGTTTTTTCTTTTTTGCTTAATAAATAAAAAAGACCGAAAAGTTTGAAAAAAAAAAAGTTTGTTGTTTATGTTATAACATTTTGTAAATAAATACATTTTTTCCTGAACTGACAAGCACTGATGAGGCCGTACTGACAGGCACTGATGAGGAGGCACTGATGGGGTGGCACTGATGATGAAGCACTAATATGCAGCACTGATGGGCACTGATAGACAGCATTGATATGCAGCACTGATGGGCACTGGTGGGCAGCACTGATAGATGGCATTGATGGGCACTGGTGGGCAGCACTAATAGATGGCAATGATGGGCAGTACTGATGAGGAGGGCACTGATAGGCTCCCTGAGCACTGATTGGCATTCCTGGTGGCATGGGTGGGCATCCTTGGTGGCCATGGGTGGGCATCCCTGGTGGCCATGAGTGGGCAATCCTTGGTGGCTCTAGTGGCATCCCCCAAGGGTCTGCACTCATAATCAATGCTCTGATTACCAGCACAGACCCCCGCTGTCAGGAGAGCCGCCGTTCGGCTCTCCTCTACTCGCGCTTGTCAGGCGCGAACTGAAGAAAGCCGATAAACTTCCTATTTACTATGTGACACAGCTGGTCACATGGTAAAGAGCCTTTGTCATAGGCTCTTTACTGGGATCGAAGATGCGGTGTGTCATATGACGCCCAGTCAGGATAGTGCAACCACTTAGCGGCATCATTTTGCTATATGACGGGCGGGAAGTGGTTAAGGTGAGCCTAAAGGGAATTGAACAAGAAAATTGTGTAGTGAATGGCCAGCTTAACTTAGCCAATTTCATAGAGTCTTACTCCTCTAACTGTTGCAGAAGTAATTATATGCTCCTTTGCCTAATTCAATGACTTAGGCACTTTCTAAATGAACAATATGGAACAAATATAAGGATTAGGAGTTCTGCCTACACTCCTCCAATTTCTAACTTACATATTTGTTTGAGGTTGGTAACTTAAATTAGAAAGTACACATGCAGACAGGCAGTTAGCATTTTTCCAAAGATAGAAAGCAATGGCTGCTTCAGGTGAGCAAAGTCAGGAGTTCAGAAGAGATTTATTTCTCAAGTTTCCAAGTATACACATTGTAAAAGGTAGTTATTGGCTTCTGGCAAATACATAAAAATTAAATGTAACCCACCCGACTAAACACAAGACAACTAAGTCACATGACCCGATTCCTTCATATCCGTCTACTCATAATTAAACAACAAGTTCCAGACCCGCAACCCTTTACCCTTCAATGGCTGTCCCCCTCCATTACTTAAATATACTTCACACTCCTCGAGGAGTAGCAGGCATATACTACTACATCTGGGATGGGAGTAAGAGATGGTCCCCCCCACCCCATGCTTTTTTTTTTACCCCTCTCTCCTCTCTCTCTCACTATCTACTCCCTCCTATCTTTTTTTTTTTTTCCTCCCATATCTTCTTCTCCTACTTCTCTCTCTGTACAACTCCAAATAAATAGATATGTGTCCATTCACCGCTTAACTATGCACTCCTTTAGTCTATTCCTCCCCAAATATTTATGAGACATCCGCCATACTAGGATGTATCTCGCCTCCCAGTTCAACCTAGCTGACCTAGACCTTTCCTAAGAACCATACAATGTTATAGTTATCTCTGTAACCGACAGTGTTTACTATTTATCTGGTTCCGGATCACCCAACACTGTCATACTCTTAGGTCATTAGCCCGAATACAAAAGACTTACACAATCTGTCAAACCAACATTAAGGTATCTGGTGCTTCATCCACCTGGCTCGCTAGCATTGCCTTATCCTTAATTCTGATCATTCTCCATTCAGGTCGAGAATGATTACACTTTCACTGGTCTATGCATGATTAATACAATAATACTTGTTGTACTATTCTATGTACCACATTATTTTTTTTTTTTTTTACTGCTCACTGTTCATGCATGCTTTCTTCAAATAAAATTTATGGAAAAAAAAAAATATGAAATTGTCAGTTTTTCCAGGAGGAAACGTGTAAACTACTTTGTGTCCCTGCTGACCACTGACCATGCTGTATTAAGGAAGTTCATCATTTTATATACCTTGTTCTTTCAGCAGAATCTGGACCATGTGGCTTCTTACATCACAAGGAGAACGACAGTACAATAAAGACCGTATGCCAAATGAGCTTAACTAAACATAGACAGTTTATCTATTTTAGGTACATTGTTCTGCCCTGTAATACACAGCTGTAATCATTTTAGGTTATTTTATATATAAAGTTATCCAGTATTATAGAGTCTTTGATATATCTCAGGGAGAAATAATGGCTTTCCTTGTTTAACCATTTTCCTTGCAGGCCACCTAATGAATCTTCAAATAATGAAAGAACATATGCAAATATGAGAGAAAGGGAAATTGCTGCAGTTACCTCAACATATTAAAGACCTGAAACGCTGGCTTATTTTGTGACCACAAATATTTACATTTTCAGCTGTGCATCTTGTCCAAACTGTAAAAGAATAGCCTAGCATTATTAGAATATAAAATATGTATCCAGAACTGAGTTAGCACCTTCATAACTTTGTATTTTGTTTGGAAATCAGGCACAGTTTTAAAACAAGAACCATTTTCAACATATAGTGCTTTACAGTAGAACATTGTCATTTTAATACAATATATGGAAAATGATACAAATATAATTTGGCCACACACAGTGCCAGGACCTCTGGCACCCAAAGCGAGGAAGCCAAAGTGCATAACAAAACCTAACGCAAATTTAAAACAATTTGTAATAATAAATACGATTTGAAATTTGAAATTAAAACAGTAAAAATATTTGAAAAACAGTAAAAAAATATGATAGGAGAATGAAGAGTTTGATAAAAATATTTAGGAATAACTAAAATTTTAGGGTTAAAAAAACAAATTGGGGTAACTACAATTTTATTCTCTTTTATAAAGTGACTAGAACTTGTTTCTGGTCTAAAGCTTCTTTTTTTAATTTGGTGCTACAAACAAAAACAAATGTTCGTTGTTCAAGGCATTCAATGTTTCTTTTTAAAAAGTTTTGTTTATATATATATATATATATATATATATATATATATATATATATATATATATATATATATATATACTCATAAAAGTACAGTAGCTTTCATTCATAAATAAATGCAGAGCAGGGCCCAAGCTGTTCAACTAATAGCACAGTCCTACAGATTACACAGAGAGAATGCAGCCCTCACATAGCTAATTGTTTGAGCTCTGTGATAGCTGGGCTCTGTGCTCTGTTTTCTAGGAGCAAACAGAGCTCCTGATACAAGTGGTTGTCACATTGACAGGAGTGCAGTGCCGCTGGTTACACAGTGTGAGCTGCAATCTCCCTACGTAACCTGCAGGACAGAGCTATCAATTTGAAAGCTCAGATCCTGCACAGTGCAGGATATGGCTAGCAATGCACAAGCAGGAAAGGCTCCCACCCGAGATACCCCCCTGCAGGAAGGTTCAACACACAGCCATTTGTTGCAAAACTGTGCTTTATTAAGTACTCTTATCACCGTTATTTCTGTCTCATTTTATGGATTTGTGGATTTTATACATGTGTAATTTAATGTTTTTTTTTTATATTTGTCTGTTTAATTATTGATATTATTATTATTATTGTTGTAGAGTGATATTGGCAGTCTGGGATTCCCTTGACGTGATCTGCCCTGTGGCCACTAGATGGCGCCGGTCTCTGGTAGCTAAACATTTTGTTTTTTCTTTGCCATATATGGTTTAAATACCATCATTAATACCAATTTGTGTTGCGGCCTTTAATGGTCTAATTCACAATACGGTAAGTTGTTTATAATTATCAGGGAGTTAGCTGCTGTTTTTTTCAATAAAGATGCCGGTTACTGTCCCTATGCGTTCATTTCCGGGTGATGAAACGCCTCTTCCGATGTTCGGCTTCCGGGATGAGTTTGATGATCCGCCCGTCTCCATGGTTATATATGCAGCAGCGTCGCCGTACTGCCACACCCCTTGACAACGTCAGCCTATGACGAAACGCATCGGGAGGAGCCTACGGCGAAGCTAGCCACCACGAGGAGACACGGCGGCCATCTTGTTGGTGGTATACACAGACGCGGACCGCAACATACAGGGGATTTCCACTCTGCTTTGAAAGTTTGACTACCATGTAAGCAGTATTATTTTTCGCGTGCAATAAAACACTTATTTACATAATACGCTATGAGGATACTTCTGTTTTGTTTCCTTTTATGGAGGGGATCGTACCTGTCATCCTGGGAGGAGTGCTGATGTGATCATACAAGTGAATGCTGGACATGACCTTTGTAATGAGGGTCTATGTCTTCGGGTAAGAGGCAGTGTGTCTTCTAGCTTGGTGGTGGGTTTTGGACCTTTAACCCTTGCACATATTTGTGTGGAGTGGACACTTCCATTTTGTGGATTTTCCCTTATATGTGGACTTGCAATTTTTGCTCTTTCACCTAATTTGATAAGCGCTACACCTTTATTATACTTGTTTCATTGATCTATGTCTAGAATTAAGATCTGTGCTAGTTGCTTTTCGCCTTGTCTATGATGTTTAGTACATTGTTTTTAAGCGTAGCAATACCCACATATACACAGCCATTGACTAGACCACTGGCAACAAAAGTCAGTACACCCTTAAGTAAAACTGTCCAAATTGGGACCAGGTGTGTTAATTGGGGAGCAGGTGTGTTAAATTTGGTGTTATTGCTCTCACTGGTCACTGGAAGTTCAACTTTGCACCTCATGGCAAAGAACTCTCTAAGGATCTGAAAAAAAGAATTGTTGCTCTACATAAAGATGGCCTAGGCTATATGAAGATTGCCCAGACCCTGAAACTGAGCTGCAGCATGGTTGCCAATACCATACAGCGGTTTAATTGGACAGGTTCCACTCAGAACAGGCCTTGCCATGGTCGACCAAAAGAAATTGAGTGCACGTGCTCAGCGTCATATCCAGAGGTTGTCTTTGGGAAATAGACATATGAGTACTGCCAGCATTGCTGCAGAGGTTGAAGGGGTGGAGGGTCAGACTGTCAGTGCTCAGACCATACTCTGCACACGGCATCAAATTGATCTGCATGGCTGTCATCCCAGAAGGAAGCGTCTTCTAAAGATGATGCACAAGAAAGCCTGCAAACAGTTTGCTGAAGAAAAGAGAACTAAGGGCATGGATTACTAGAACCATGTCCTGTGGTCTGATGAGACCAAGATAAACTTATTTGGTTCAGATGGTGTCAAGTGTGTGTGGTGGCAACCAGGTGAGGAGTACAAAGACAAGTGTGTCTTGCCTACAGTCAAGCATGAAGGTGGGAGTGTCATGGTCTGGGGCTGCATGAGTGCTGCCGGCACTGGGGAGCTACAGTTCATTGAGGGAATTATGAATGCCAACATGCACTGTGACATACTGAAGCAGAGGATGATCCCCTCCCTTCAGAGACTGGGCCGCAGGGCTGTATTCCAACATGATAACGACCCCAAACACACCTTCAAGAAAACCACTGCCTTGCTAAAAAAGCTGAGGGTAAAGGTGATGGACTGGCCAAGCATGTCTCCAGAACTAAGCCCTATTGAGCATCTATGGGGCATCCTCAAACGGAAGGTGGAGGAGCGCAAAGTCTCTAACATCTACCAGCTCCGTGATGTCGTCATGGAGGAATGGAATAGGATTCCAGTGGCAACCTGTGAAACTCTAGTGAACTCCATGCCCAAGAGGGTTAAGGCAGTGCTGGAAAAGAATGGTGGCCACACAAAATATTGACACTTTGGGCCCAATTTGGACATTTTACCTTAGGGGTGTACTCACTTTTGTTGCCAGCGGTTTAGACATTAATGGCTGTGTTGAGTTATTTTGAGGGGACAGCAAATTTACACTGTTATACAAGCTGTACACTCACTAGTTTACATTGTAGCAAAGTGTAATTTCTTCAGTGTTATCACATGAAAAGATATAATATTTACAAAAATGAGACGGGTGTACTCGCTTTTGTGAGATACTGTACCTAAACAATTTTTTTTTTTTTTTTACCCTCTTCCGCTACGTGCCTTTTGCGTTCTATTTTAGCCCCCTGATTTTGCTCTTACATTTCTTATTGCATTCTTTGTAATGCTGTCAATGACCCCTCAGCCTTGTATTTTTGAAGGCCCTTTCTTTAGTTTTATATGCATTTTTATGTTGGAGTTTAACCACCCAGGATTTATTTTAGCTCTTTTAAACGTATTGCCCATTGGAATGCACTGGCCAATACCTTTATTCTTTGGACTCTCTCCAGTTCCAGCACATCCTTTCTGAGGATTGGCGACCAGAACTGGACAGAATACTCCAGGTGTGGCTGGACCAGGTTTTTATAAAGTGGTAGGATTATAGCTTTGTCTCTGGAGTATATCCCTTTCCTTATGCATGTTAATATTCTGAGGCCTTTGACAGCTGAAGCTTGACATTGCATGCTATTACTTATTCTATCTTCTACTAGAACCCCCAAATCCTTCTCCATCCTGGATTCCCCCAGAGGTTACCCCCTAGAGCATAATTTGCGTTTATGTTTTTTGCTTCCCACTCCTCTCCCCCAGACCTTCCTGACCTATGCAACTTTGCTTCTTCTCCCCTAGACTGTCTGTTCCCTCTGAAAGTCCCTTTATCAACTCCTTCTATTTAACCATTTACTAACTGATCTACTAGTAGTAAATTCCATTTTTTTTATCTTGTATCTACAGGTAAGCCTATAATAGGGCTTACCTGTAGGTACTGTGATGGCATACCATCCATTGAGAGAGTTGTGCTGTGACCATGACTCTTGTGCACATGCATATGAGTTACATCATCGCAGTTTGGCCAAATGACTGGAACCCAAGAACCCAGAGAGAGGACCAGACGAAGATGGAATCCCTCTCAGTAGTGACAACACACAGCTGGAGAGATCTGTTTTTAGGTAAGTCTGCCATAATAATATTTCACAAAAGCCTGCCCCCCCCCTTTCTTACAGGGTTGTTATTTTTTTTTTTTATATAATTAAGGGCTCATTCACACAGGTACAAATCCAGGTAGCTCAAGCCACATAAATGAACCACTGATTCACACTGTACAGACCACAGCACCCATGTATATGAGCCCCAAGACCTCATTCACAAACAGAGCTTTATTTATCTAATCTTTGTTCCGTCTTTTAGATTTAACAGGAATTCTGTGAGTTATGTTGTATTTGCATCTATTAATAATGATTTTATTGCATTTTTATTGAAATATAGCTTTAATATTTTCCTGGGGGGGGGGGGGCTGTCAAGTTGTCTGTACAGGGCCCAATGATTTCTATCAGTAGCCCTGCACTCACCAGACCTACATGGTCCCCTTAGCCTAATAGGTGGGTCCACAATAGCTTAGATTTACATTGTCCTTCCAGGCAGCCTTCCAAGTCACCACCTTCCTGCTTCTGATATCCGCACCCTTTAGTTCTCAAAATGCAATTTGGCCATCACGAATAAACAATAAAATATAAAGCCATAGTGCAGTCATTTTTATGCAATAGTAAAAATAAAAACACTTCCAAGTGTACACTCACATTAAAATACAAATGCCAGTATTCAATATGGTTACTATACCGCACGGATCCAGAATGGCAACCGCTGACCCAACATTCTGTTTACTTTCTGTTACATAGTTAGTCAGGTTGAAAAAAGACACCATCTGGCTCAACCAATAAAAAACAAACCAAAAAAAAACAGTAACAGAAAAGAAAACGCAACCATACAATCCCAAATACACAATCCTATACCCGCAGTTGATCCAGAGCAGGTGAAAAACCCCCAGCAAAGCATGATCCAGTTTGCTACAGCAGGGGTAAAAAGGTCCTTCCTGATCCCCCGAGAGGCAATTGGATATTCCCTGGATCAGCTTTACCTATAAATATTAGTACCCATTTATATTATGTACACCCAGGAAATAATCCAAGAAGCCAGAACCACCTCTGGAGGGAGTCTATTCCACATTTTCTCTTACGGTGAAGAAGCCTTACCGTATTTAGAGACTAAATCTGTTTTCCTCTATATGTAAAGAGTGCCCCCTTGTTAATAACTCAACACCAATTTCACTATATGGTCCCCTTATGTATTTATACATGTTGATCATATCCCCCCTTCATCTCCTCTTCTCAAGAGAGAATAAATTCAGTTCCTCTAATCTCTCCTCATAGCTGAGCTCCTCCATGCCTCTTATCAGTTTGGTTGCCCTTCTCTGCACTTTCTCCAGTTCCCCGATATCCTTTTTAAGAACTGGTGCCCAAAACTGAACTGCATATTCCAGATGAGGTCTTACTAATGATTTTTACAGGGGCAAAATTATATCTCTTTCTCTGGAGTCCAGCCTCCGGTAATACAAGAAAGGACTTTGCTTGCTTTGGAAACCGCAGCTTGGCATTGCATGCTATTATTAAGCTTAGGATCTACCAGAACACCCAGATCCTTCTCCGCTATGGATTCCCCCAGATCTACTCCCCCTAGTATGTATGCTGCATGCATATTCTTAGCCCCCAAGTGCATAACTTTATGTTTATCATCATTTGCCATATAGTTGCCTATATGCATTGAGGTCAGCTTGTAGGTTGGAGACATTCTGTAAGGAAGTTATTCCACTGCAAAGCTTGGTGTCATCTGCAAAGACTGAAATGGTACTATTAATCCCAGACCCTATATAATTTATTAATGAAAAAGTAAGGGTGACAACACTGAACATTGGGGTACACCACTGATAAAACTTAGACCATTCAGAGTAAGAATCATTAACCACTATTATCTGAATTCTATCTTTTAGTCAATTTTCTATCCATTTACAAACTGATCTTTCCAAGCCCGTAGACTTTACCTTACACATTAGCCACGTGTGTGGAACTGTATCAAACGCTTTTGAAAAATCCAACTATACTACGTCTACAGCCACCCCTCTGTCCAAGGTTTTACTTACCTCCTCATAAAAAGAAATCAGGTTTGTTTGACATTTTCTATCTTTCATGAATCCATGCTATCTGTTGCTTAAAATATTTTTTTCCAGCAAGAACTCTTATATGTGGTCTTTTATTAAACTCTCCACTATCTTATCGACTATAGAAGTTAAACTAACAGGTCTATAGTTACTTGTCAAAGACTTTGATCCCTTTTTAAATATAGGCACCACATTGGCCCTATGCCAATCCAGTGGTACTATTGCAGTCCTTAACGAGTCCCTAAAAATTAGAAACAAATGCTTTGAAATTACAGCTCTTCTGTGTTTATTCCATAGACTTAAAGGGATGTAGCAAGTGAAGTGAGATTTGGATAAAGAAAAACTGGAGTTTTTAGAGATACAATTTATTTAAGTATAAAGGACACGTTGGATGGACTTTGATTTCACTTTGTGTTTTTTATTGGATACTTGTCATGTTAAATGAATTGATTTATCATATAACTTTTTTACATGTTCCACTTTAAGAATAAGAGCATGGTATTTATAAATATAAGGGAAATGCAGCACTTTATTGTATCATAAACTAACTTTTATCCACTTAGATAAGGGGGTATGTGGGTTCACAGTGCTATCAGCCTCCAAAAGGCATATCAGAATCTTTAAGTCTGGTAGGAATTTATAGGGGGGGTATCTTATGAAAAAAAAAAAAAAAGCATGAGGTCCCCAAGAAATCCATGCCAGACCCTTAACCCGAGCATTCAGCCTGGCTTGCCAAGAAAGGGGGGAGGGGCAATTGTGCAGCTCCCACCTCCTTAACCATGTTAGGCTGCAAAGGCCTCTTCTCGTAAACCCGGACCAGTAGTTGCTGGGGTCTGTAGATGGGGGCTTATTGGAATCTGGAAGCCCCCTTTAATAATAAAGGGGCCCCAGATACCGCCTTTCCTCACATAAATGAGTGCGGGGTACACCTAATTCACAAAAGAAAAATAAAAAGGTTTCGCCTAAAAGACACCCAAAAGTTTGACAAGTCATTTATTAACCAGTTCTGGACTGGAAGGATTTGCCCCTTAATGACCTAGCCAATGACCTGTTTTTTTCAACCTTTTAGGCCAATTTTTATCCTGCTACATATTTTGGTTAAAAAAAAATCCCAATTGTGAGCCTAGGGGAGTGTTTACTAACTGTGAGGGGAGGGACTTGTAAAATGATCATACCTGTTATTCTATATAGAATGATCACAGGCGCTCTGTGATCATTTAAGAGAGAACAATGGTCAGCTGTGTTTACAACAGCTTACTGTCCTTTTCTCTCAGTGGGGATCGATCCGGTGAGCCCGGTGGCAATCTTTGCCACTGGTCCCGTGGATCAGCATCCCTGCTGCCTAGTGGGGGCAGAAGCGTGTTGGCAGCGGTGCGCGCTTGCCCCCAGGAGCGCTCCCACGGTTTGTCATACAGGTATGGCGATTCCCCCAGCCAAGCCAGCCTGTCCAAGTATATATGCGGCAGGCGGTCGGCAAGTGGTTACTAAAGGAGGCCAAAAGTGGCCATATTTGGACAGTAATGCCGTTGCTGTCCCCACCCCTTTGGTTACATGGCCAGGGATTCCTTGTGCTGTCAGCAGTTTAATGTGCAAGCCCTCACTGCTTCCTTAGCAACCAGTAACAGGGGTATGCTTTCATATATAGAAATGGTAGAAATAATGAATGGGCAAAAGTTTCTGGAGGTGGAGGATCTTATTCATTAAGGTGTACTCAACATGTGCTGCTTATTTGGGCTGCAAAAGTTCACCCTTGAAGTTATGTTTGGTGGGTTGACTGAATTCTTCCATAATTGTGTCAGATTTATCTCTACACCAACACTGCAACCAAGCTTGTTAAATAAATAAGAGCACATTCCTTGAAGGCTGTGGTTAAAATCAACCACTCAATTCTTGAAGTAAGACACCTTTTTCCTTGCTTATATAGCCACAAATTAAGGATAGATCACACTCCAGGCCAGAGTGCAGAATCCCCTTTTGAAATACAATACAAATTTTAAGGTCCGGGGGGGGGGGGATGGGTGTCCAAGATGGCGGCATGAGCAGACTTGCTTCCCAGATCTCTGCTAGAGTAAATCCATTTACTTCCCCTTACCTGGTTTGACTCTCTCCTGCTCTGGGTGAATTGACCCGTTATGCCTTGCAAATTATCTGGCTGATTGATGGGCGGTAAGAAGCTCTGTTTTCCCCCGTGTGTGCTTGATTTAATCAGTCCTGTGCCGTGTGTGACGGGAAGCCCTGGGAAGTGTTCCAATATGGCCACCCAGACAGAACTTGTGGAAGACACCACCGCACCCTCTCTCCTGGGCATAGCCAAGGTTATGGTGGCTATAACGGCCTGCCGGACTGTCCTGACTGGGAAGACAGAGGCAGTGCAGCTGAATACTGGTCCTATTAGACAGGACCTGGACATGATCCGTACCTGACTCACTAATGGCGAGCAGTGAATCGGCCGTGTGGAAGATGTCTCAGAGGAGTATACCACAGCAACTCGCACCTTACAAACTAAGGTGGGAGCCTTGGAATATCAGGCTGAAAAAGTTGAAAATCGTAGTAGAAGGAACAATATACGCATAGCTGTCCTGGCGGAGGGAGCTGAAGGCAAGAACCCCTCTATCTTTGTGAAGGATCTGCTGTGTTCCATATTTCCTTCGGGCCAGTTCTCTCCATACTTTACTGTGGAGAGGGCACATAGGGTGCCACCACAACCGGGCATTGCAGGCTCCCCATCCCGCATGCTGATCCTCAGGATACTGAACTTCAGGGACCGAGACGAGATTCTGCGGGCCACTCGGGCTGCAGGGGAACTCTCCAATCAATATAATAGATTGCTCCTATTCCCAGATTACACCATGGAGACGCAGAAACAGCGTAGATCATTTGACGCTGTCATTTGACGCTGTGGGCTAAAGGAATCAAATATTATATCCTGGTGAAGCTGCGGGTGTTGGATGGTGAAAAAGTCAGATTTTTCACTAATCCCTAGGATGCTGCTTTTTTTTTTGCTGGAGTCACTGCCACCCTTCTCCCGTCTTATCCCTTTTACCAAGGGGGGGGATTTTCTCTTTGATTTTAGGGCATCTCGCTGAGCCTCTGTATTTGACTGGAGCCTTTTAATTGATCTGAAGGGTTGAAACTGTACCCTAGGGTATAGCTGTTTGACCTTTCACCTGTTTTATGACTCTCTTGTTTTGATTTCATATCACGATATATGGCCATTCTCACTCCAGGCTTTTGCCCAGCTATGTTCGATTCATTGAACTGTTCCAGGTTTCTAGGCAACAGAAACTAGACTTCCAAGTTTTTGCCCCTCGCTAGTCCAGGTGAACTTAACCAACTGTTTTTCCCGTATCTCTAGCACCTCCTATTGGGACTAATGGTGAGTGCTCTCTGTCACTAAACAAAAAACTGACCTAAGTCAGTAAGTCAGCGCTCACTGACTCACAGTGGAAGGTGAATGCATAGACCATATGTGCAAAAAACACACACAAGCATATATAAACATATAAAATGGTAAGGCAAAAAATTCTAAAGAAAGAGGGGGGGGAGGGGAAATGTATATATAACAAACAAGTCAATGATGGGAGTGCAAAAACCTCATCTATGAACGAAGTCCTTCCACAGTCCGGAAAAAATCACAGTGTAGATGATTCCTTGTAGTGGATGGTCATGGAGTCCAAATCAAGGTGTATGTGCATATAGAGTGCAGGCAGCTCCTCGGGAGGTGAGGGACCCTCCAGGCATATAGCAAAAAAGGAAGAAGACAAAGGACGCCAGGTCACAATATAGTATGAGAAATATGACAATTTATTGTAGTGACTTACATGTACAAACGATCCAAAATACAGCCAGTAAACCATGAACAACGGTACTCGCAATGGGACACATCCGGGATGATCAGATCCGGGGACCTGCTGAACGATCCTGTCCTTCATCAGGCAGCTGCCTGATGAAGGAGGAGGACCTCCGAAACGACGTTGCGGCCCGCCCTTCACACTCTATCCAGCTCTTTGGTTCCTGTCAGACTCCGTGGAGGAACTGACAGGTCACTGACATCACTTCCGGTTCCGGGTCACTGCTTCCATCGACCCTGCTGTACACAGACATCTGCAAGGCTGCCCATCCAGGGAGCCTGCGCCATCTACAGCAGTAACCGGCACCTGTATCATAGACACTGCCACACAGCACAGGATCGTTCAGCAGGTCCCCGGATCTGATCATCCCGGATGTGTCCCATTGCGAGTACCGTTGTTCATGGTTTACTGGCTGTATTTTAGATTGTTTGTACATGTAAGTCACTACAATAAATTGTCATATTTTTTAAAATACTATATTGTGACCTGGCACCCTTTGTCTTCTTCCTTTTTTGCTCTCTGTCACTGGTGGCTATAATCCCCCCTCTGTGAGTTCACTGTAGAGGGATGATTTACTGTCTCCTGCTGATTGGCACATGCCTCCTCTACTTGGTTATCCTATGGGATTGGTTTGGGGTTCTATGCAAGAATCCAGTTTGAAGGATCTGAGGGTTGGGGGGGGGGGGGGGTTGTATGGTTAGCCGTTTTGGACTTCTATTGTTTTTGTTTTGGTTATTTTTTCACCGTTTTTTTTTTTTCTGCTATGCAAAATTATTTTATGACATGTCTTTACTAACTGTAATTTCAAACATCTCTGTGTACATTGTACTGTATTGGGAAGAGACTTATCTCCTGCCCGGACAGGTTTAGGGTCTCCAGTGGCCTTGGATTGGTTCTGATGATGATCTAGCTCTCCTGCAATTTTTTATTTTTAGACAATATGGCAATGTTTTCAATGCTATCTTGGAATGTCCACGGTCTGAACTTAGCTGTTAGGCATTCCCTTGTCTTTACATACCCAAAAAAATACACCCCACAACCGTGTATCTTACAGGAGACCCACTTGGTGGGATCTCAAATTCTTATTCTCAAAAAGGCTTGGGTAAGCTGTCATTATCACTCTACCCATAAGGGGGGGGGGGGTGAGCATTTTGGTGTATAGGTCCCTTACTATTTAGCTTATTGATGTTAAAACTGATCCAGGTGGAAGATACATTATTGTACATGGAATTTTTGCTACTACTACATATGTACTGTAATATGCAGTATACATATAGTAATATGCAGCTTGTGTTGCAGTATGGGGCTCAGAATGTACTGATCATTTTTAATTTGGCTCCATGTCTGGCCCCTGACAGACTCCACCCATCTGCTAGATGGTCCCATGATCTCTCACACACAGTGGGCCTCCACTTTTGTGTTGCTGGAAGCCAGGCGTCATTATAATCCATCAGACAGGGAGTACACTTGTCACTCCTTTACATTCCAAATACTCTCCTGCATAATAGATCTGGCGTTTACTACTCAAGCTTTGCTGCAGAGGATATCGGAAGTGTACATTTTCCCTAGGGATATTTCAGACCATGCCCCTCTTATGATCACCTTACTTTTGGGTCCTACTGTTGGATGTGAACCATGGACACTGTCTGGGCACTGTATAGAAGACCCAAACATTCAAGAGGATATGCCTGAGGCTCTGTGCCATTATTGGTAAGTTAATGAAGATTCCTTGGATCTTTTGATGGTGTGGGATGCTTTTTTAAGGGGTGGCTCAGGGTAAATATACCTGTATATCCCACATTTCTAAAGCAAAGAGGGAGTCTGTGCGATATTTGGCGGAGCTAGAGGGAGACCTACACTGTAGGGAGGTGAGCTATGTTGCTGATCCTACTCCCCTGAACGATAAGTCCTGGCAGTATGCAGTGAGGACAGGAAGAACTGCATAGAATTGAAATGACTAAGACATCAATGCTAAGTGCAGCCCAGCAAATATTTGAACATGGAGACAAAAATGGTAAGATGTTGGCCTGGTTGTCTTGGGCGCATCTCTCAACCAACCATATTGGTAGAGTCTTAGATGAGAGGGGAGTTCCAGTGGTATGGCCCGAAGAAATTAATAATCGATTTATACAAGGAGAGAGCGCCGATATATGTGGAATATGTAGGCGTCTCCCAAATTTGTACACAAAAACAGAGGAAACGGCCCATGGGACTTTTAAAGAGACACGTACCAAATGTTAAAAAAATACAAGTTTATTGCACATCATAATATACAATTTAAAATCCAGAAATTACAACATGGTAAATTCATCAATGTAAACAACATAATAAAACACAAAATAATAATATACACCACTTCATATATAAATAACAGTTTTAGCTATATAGATCTCGTTATGCACCATATTATCCAAGAACAACAGTCTGTGCTGCATGGATCTCAACGCGTTTCACAAACTCTTAGATGATTCGCTTCATCAGGAGAAGCACAGATGTATATCTAAAAGGAAAGAAGCATAGTATGAAACCTAAACCCCCCCCCCCAAAAAAAAAAAAAAGAAAAAGGGGAAAGGTATTATCCTACCCCTGCCCAAGTGTTACAACATATAAATGATATTCGGATCATAGCAAATGACCAAACGGGGGTCTGTAGCATCCAAACGGTCATCCCATCAATGAAAGTTATCGACAAGGGTGACAGGGAAGTCCTCCCAAAAAGATAGAGGTGCCTAGATATCTTCCCCACAGGAGTTGGGGAGAGGAGAAAGGTCCAATAACAGGTGTATTATCAGCGTCCCCTAGAAAAAAACCCATATTATGAGTAGTGGAACTGGGTCCTGAAACATAGCTAAAAAGAAAGGCGAAGAAGAAGAAAAAGAAATTCTATAATGACAGGGAAATCCCAACAAAATGGTGAAAAAAGGGGAGTAAAATTCACTCTTTTATCTTCACTGTGGTTGGCATATTTCATCCGATTCCATTATCGCATCGCTTATTTATTTTATTCATCTCACATTTTCACTCATCTCTAGTTTTTTCACTATTTTCTTTTTCTTTTTATTTATTTATTTATTTTTTTCATGCTATTCATTCATTGTAATTTTGTTCTTTTCACCACATTCCCTGTCTTTTCTTAATTTTCATTTTTCAATCCTCTCACTTCTGCACATAGTACTTTTTTCAAAAATTATTTTTGTATCAGGATTCATAATATCTTTATATTTATTCCATTCACCTTTTCTATGTGCACCCTGTCTTAAAATGTTTTTTACTGGTCATTTATTTCTTCTGATTGACTGGCACATTGGGTATATATTTCACTTCCCTTTTTTCACTGTTTTGTTGGTGTTTCCCCGCCATTATAGAATTTCTTTTTTTTTCTTCCCCTTTCTTTTTAGCTATGTTTCAGACCCAGTCCCACCACTCATAATGTGTTTTTTTTTTTTAGGGGACACTGGTAATACACCTGTGATTGGACCTTACTCTTCTACCGGACTCCTGTGGGGAAGATACTTAGGCACCGCTCTCTTTTTGGGGGGACTCCTGTCATCCTTGTCACTAATTTTCATTGATAGGATGACCGTTTGGATGCTACAGACCCTCGTTTGGTCATTTGCTACGATCCAAATTGCTGTATCATTTGTAAGTTGTAACAAGGGTGGGATAATACCTTTCCCCTTCTTTCTTTTTTTTTTCTTTCTTTTTTTCTGAGGGTTTAGGTTTCTTACTATGCTTCTTTGCTTTTAGATATACAGTATCTCACAAAAGTACACCCCTGACTTTTTTGTAAACATTTTATTATATCTTTTCATGTGACAACACTGAAGAAATGACACTTTGCTACAATGTAAAGTAGTACAGCTTGTATAACAGTGTAAATTTGTTGTCCCCTCAAAATAACTCAACACACAGACATTAATGGCTAAACCGCTGGCAACAAAAGTGAGTACACCCCTAAGTGGAAATTTCCAAATTGGGCCCATTTTAAGGTCACCCATGCTCTGCCCCTTTTCAGCAATGCTATTAAGGGGAGGGGCATATTCATTATACTTATTTTAAATATTTATTTTTAAAGAGCAAACAGCAGCATTTTTTTTTCAAGCATTTGTTAACCTAAAAAAAAAAAGTTGATCCTGTTCCCTTAAAGCATGTTATACAGCACAGTGCTTTGCTATGTAATTTGGCCCCTTCTATCACCTGAAATATCTGGCTTATCCTGCCTGGCTATGTCCTCCTCTCTTTAAACTGACCACGGTATACCATGGCTGCTGAGCCCTGACACTGTTTTCAGTTTACGTGCCTCCGTCATCCTGAGCCCTTCTGTCCTCCTCTGTCCTCTCTCCCCCCTCCCTCCCTGTCTGTCTGTGTCAGTGCCTGCGCCCCCTCTACTCCTGCTGCTGTAGTTTCATTTAAGTACAATCTTTTTAATAATCCTGTGTGCACCTGCGTCTATGTTTTATAGTTTTATAAAAATAAGCGATTCTTTACAGGTTTTCAGAGTGCCACTCATCGCTCACGTGACCCACCGCCTCTCTCCTCTTCTCCCCCTCTCCTCCTCCTCTGCTCCCAACTGACATCCGTGAGGAATTCTCGGCTCCGCCTGCTACAGGCAGCTGTCAGACGGGGAGAGGAGAGAGACCGACGGGTAACGTGAGCGGTGCTTGGCCCTCTGAAAACTGGTAAAGAACGGCTTATTTTTTTAAAACACATACACACAGGATTATTAAACAGACTACACAAGATGGTATAAAGTGGCTTAACAACCATTAGAAAGGGGAAGTTGAGATTCCAGGGGGGGGGGGGGTATTTGCCCCCCCTTGCTCCTACCTGCGGATGCCCATGTTGGGCATGGAGTTCACCAGAGCTTCACAGGTTGCCACTGGAGTCCTCTTCCATGACAACATCACGGAGCTGGTGGATGTTAGAAACCTTGCGGTCCTCCATCTTCCATTTTAAGGATGCCCCACAGATGCTCAATAGGGTTTTAGGTCTGGAGACATGCTTGGCCAGTCCACCTTTACCCTCAGCTTCTTTAGCAAGGCATTGGTCATCTTGGAGGTGTGTTTGGGGTCGTTATCATGTTGGAATACTGCCCTGCAGCCCAGTCTCTGAAGGGAGGGGATCATGCTCTGCTTCAGTATGTCACAGTACATGTTGACATTCATAATTCCCTCAATGAACTGTAGCTCCCCAGACCATGACACTCCCAACACCATGCTTGACTTGTCTTTGTACTCCTCACCTGGTTGCCGCCCCACACCCTTGACACCATCTGAACCAGATGGATTACCAGATTCTAGTAATCCATGTCCTTAGTCTGCTTGTCTTCAGCAAACTGTTTGCAAGATTTCTTGTGCATCGTTTTTAGAAGAGGCTTCCTTCTGGGATGACAGCCATGCAGACCAATTTGATGCAGTGTGCAGTGTATGGTCTGAGCACTGACAGGCTTACCCCCCACCCCTTTAACCTTTGCAGCAATGCTGGCAGCACTCATGCGTCTATTTTCCAAAGACAACCTCTGGATATGACGCTGAGCACGTGAACTCAACTTCTTTGGTCGACCATGGCGAGGCTTGTTCTGAGTGGAACCTGTCCTGTTAAACCGCTGTACGGTCTTGGCCACCGTACTGCAGCTCAGTTTCAGGGTCTTGGCAATCTTCTTATAGTCTAGACCATCTTTATGTAGAGCAACAATTCTTTTTTCAGATCCTCAAAGAGTTTTTTGCCATGAGGTGTACAAGTGGTTATTAGATTATGACTATATTTGGGGATAATTAGCTATTGTTAAAAAAAAAAAGAAGCTAAGGGAAGCTGGGTGTGCACCATTGCCAATATTTTTTTGGGGGAATAGCATGGAAAAAAAAAATTATTTAAAAATATGTCTTGTTTGGGCATCATAACAAACCCATCCCCCTGTACAATTTGACAGTGGCAGCAAAGTTTTTAAAACCATGAGTAGGCCAAAATGTAATGTATTAAAGGCACAGGCCCCATATCTCTCATTCAAAAGACTGCATATGATAAAGTAGTGTAAAATTAGCCATTGAAAGAATGGGCTTGCTGTCCTTTTCTTCCATTTCTTTGGTCTGCCAGAGATACGTAGAGATCCTAAGTTTACACTATTAATTCTTTAACCGCTTGCCGACCGCCGCAAGTAAATTTACTGCGGCGGTCAGCCCCTGCCAGGCAGAGTGACGTTAATTAACGTCACTAGCCTGGGAGGGTCTGGGGAGCGAGCGCGCGCCGCCGGAGGCGCGCTCCGGCTCCCGCGCGGTCACGGACCCCCCCGCGCGTGTGACCGGCGGACCCGATGTCCGCCGCTCACTCGGCGATCGTCGGGGGAGAGGGAGAAAGTCAGGCAGCTAGTGTAAACAAGCTGCCTGTCATTCTCCTCGGTGTTAAAACACTGATCAGACAGATCTACTATGTAGATCTGTTGATCAGTGTCCTTTCACCTCAAGCCACAGCCAATCACAGTAGAAAGCACGCCCCTAGGGACACACACAGCCCCTCCCTCCCAAATAAAGTTAACCCCTTCACTACCAGTGTATTTTTACAGTAACAGTGCATATATATAGCACTGATTACTGTAGAAATGTCACTGGTAACCCCAAAAGTGTCAAAAATTTCAGTCAAGGGTCCGATCTGTCCACCGCAATGTCGCAGTACCGCAAAAAAATCGCAGATCGCCGCCATTACGCGTTAAAAAAAAAAACAACAAAAATGACAAAAATCTTTCCCTTTGTTAGTAAACGCGATAACTTTTGCGCAAACCAATAAAAATACGCTTTTTGCAATTTTTTTTACCAAACATAGGTAGGATAAAACAAATTGGCCGAAAATGTTAAAAAATTTAGATTTTTACATTTTTTTTGGGGAATTTCATATAAAAAAATGTGAAAAATATTGTTATTTTTGCAAAATTTACGCTCTTTTTTTGTTTATAGCGCAAAAAGTAAAAATCGCACAGGTGATCAAATACCACCAAAAGAAAGCTCTGTTTGTGGGAAAAAAAGGACGTCAAATTAGTTTAGGTACAGCGTTGCACGACCGCGTAATTGTCCGTTAAAGTCACGCAGTGCCGAATCGCAAAATACCCCCTGGTCGTTTAGCAGGAAAATCCTCCGGGGCTTAAGTGGTTAAAACATGCCCAGCCAAAATGTAAAAAATACCTGTGAAAACAAATGCCTTTGTTCCCTTTGACAAGGATGTATACCACAAGTCATGGCATTCAAAGGCAAAAGCAGCCATGAGCATTTTTAAAAAAAAATACAGCAGCCTCTGAGCTTTTATGTAGAAGTGATCTGGGCAGTTGTAAAGCCACCATTACTTCTACATTTGTGGCCTTTATTGTGTTTGTGTGTTCTAAAGTTAGTTTTAGTACATTTTTTTTACTAAAATATAGGTTTGATAAACTCTTATCTTTGTTGGAGATGCGAAACTGAGCCAGGCTCTATGCTACACATATGGTGGCCATGCTCAAAAATACAAACCTTTTGGAAAGAAGTACATGAAACTCTAATGAAAATAACCATATACACTCTGGATTTCACTCCTACACAATATTTACTTCATCATTCCTCTCTTCCAAATTCCACACATTACAAGTCCCTTGCCTTACAATTTGTGAATGTGGCAAGACACTGTATTCCTTTAAAATGGGGCACCTTTACTCCCCCAACACTTGCAGACTGGCATCGCTACATTTGCCAAACAGCAGATATGAAAGAGTTGAAAAGCATTGCAAAGGACAACCCTTCCAAATTTACCCACACATGGGCATGCTGGCTCCATTTTCAAGAATCCTTGAATCTCTAATCATAATCAAGAAGTTGGCTGATAGCTAACTAACATCTTCACCAAGAGGGGTCGTCTGGGAGGTAAAGGATCACCCCACCCACCCAATCCCTTTCTCTTCCACCCCAGTATATTATCTTCCTCTTTTCTCACCCTTATTCCTATCCCCCCCCCCCCCCCAACTCTGAGAGAGAGTATACAGGATACTAGCTATATAGCTTGTCCTCAATAAACAATAATTCCCAATGATCATGCTACCCCCCTCTTTTTTTTCCTTTTTCTTTTTGGACAAGACCAGAAGTTTACTATTGTTAAGGCAAACCCTATTTTGTCATGTTAAAGGAACTTCTTTCAAACTGCAATACGCATAGATGCAATTAACAACTGTTTACGTTATCATACGTTAATATGTTTTCCTTATATTATGCACTAAGCTATTTGAACTATCTTCTGCATTGTTGCTTCCATATGGTTCTTTGTCATTTTATAGCTACGATATGATACCAGTTCAATGATATGTTGTTTTTTTACATCTAAATCACACAATGCCGCATAAAAAGGTTCAGCTACCATATCTTTTTGTATAGTTCTTCTGCTTTCAGAAAATATATAATTTTTGCACATTTTAACAAGTTGCAAATAAAAAAAACTTTCAGCAGCGAAATAATTATTGAACACAGTGTCATTGCTCATGTCAATTTCCTAGTTACCATTCATACCAGTTCTTTCTGCCAAACTGCTGATAACGCACTTCCTGCTCAAGGGTGACAATGCTGTACAGTCACTGGGAAATTATACACAGCGATGTCATGATGTAGAAATCAGCTGGCCGCTCTCAAAGCTGCACTTTGATGGCAAGCCCCACCCAACAGGGCCATTTTCTTTAACAATGCAAGGTCTGCAGGTAAATAAGGATCATAGAAGAGGTTGTTCTCCCCCCTTCGACTACATTTACTGGAACTTACTCTAACATGTTACAAGTCCCAGCCCACCACTGTAACCTCTATGCTGAACAGTGAGAAAGGAAGCTGTGTTACAACCTTTACTTTAAAATGTATGTATAGTATTTATTTTTTTTGCTGTGTATAAAGTAAAGGAAGACTTAAAATGTCCGTTTATTTATTGCTAGTTTGCAGTCTATTAAATTGCATTGATATATCTGCACTATTCAATGATATGGAATATACATGTTTTGGGAAATGCACCAAATATGCAGCAAACTGACTTTTATTTATTTTGTTATTTTACTGCACCACACAAAACACAGATGTTTCAATATACTTTAGGGCAAGATAATGAAGTGAAAGAGCTTACAGTCTGTTAGAACATAAGGGATAAAACATAAAGTGGAAAAACGTACATCCTGATAGGATATAAGGGTGGATATGGAAGCTAAAAGAACTTACAAGCTATTGGGGTACATAATGGGGATAAAGAAAGTGGGGTATATATTAGGGTTATAAAAGGTGGAAGGGTTTACAATCTATTAGAATATAAAAAAGGATATAAATAGTGCAAGAGTTTACAGTGTATTAGTGCATATGGGAGGATTTAGAGGGTCAAAAAGCATACAATATATTAGGATATAAGGGAGGGTTATCAAACATGGAAGGGCTTGCAGGCATTTAGGGTATAAGGGAGGAATATGAAAAGTGGAAAAACTTGTAGTCTACTAGAGAATAAAGTAAGAAAAAAATGTTTGAAGCACTAAGAGTCTATTAGGGGGAGAGAAGGATAAAACAGAAGGAAGATATTATAATCTATTAGGTTATAAGGGATGGATACAGAAGATGGAGGAGCTTAGGATATAGGAGATAAAAGAACTTACAATCTTTTAGGACAGTGATGGCGATCCTTGGCACCCCAGATGTTTTGGAACTACATTTCCCATGATGCTCATGCACTCTGCAATGTAGATGAGCATCATGGGAAATGTAGTTCAAAAACATCTGGCTAAGGTTTGCCATCACTGCCATAGGGTATAACAGAGATTGTACATAAAATAGAACAGCTTATGATCTATTATGGTACAGTAAAACTTTAGATTGCGAGCATAATTAGTAAAACGTACTTGTATTCCAAAGCACTCATATGACAAAGTAAATTTCCCCATAAGAAATAATGGAAACTCAGATAATTCATTCCAAAACCACAAAAAAAAAAAAAAAAGTGTCAATAGGGAATGCATAAAGCAGAATCCAGCAGGAGCTACAGAGTATAAAAGAGAAGAGAGGTGCCTCTAAGTGTAGCAATGTAATGAACAAATATACCAAGCGCTCAGGGAGATCAAGTATTAGTCTGGTGATGGAAGATACTTGGCAGAGTAAAAGTCCATAAGGGGTAATAAAATGTCTATAAAAAACTGAATAGTCCGCTGGTGGTAAAGGAGTATGGAACACTTGAATAAAGGCAGCTATTCTCTGGGGACACTCTGGGGACCGGTGATCGTCTGCTTTATGCACACCCTTTAGTGTCCTGTTACTTCACTCAGGAGACCGGGCTGCAGCTACCGCACATTTCATCTGGAGATCCCCGCAAGACCATAACTTGATGCCTATATGTCGTGATTCACATGTGAGTGTAAAATCTACTTCTTATTAAAAGTAATATCTTGAACGTATTACACCATGCGAGGTCTCTTTTTCCTACATGTGACATGACTATATGTCCCCACGAGAGGATATTGTTTGATGGTACTAAGGCAGTTCTTTGCTGGAGGTGATCCTTTACATGTACAAGAATCGAGGAGTGCTGTGGAGTGTGAGGAGCCCTTGTTGCAAGCGCTATATGATCTCTGTCATGGGGATCATATAAGTCTGGTAAGAGGCTATTACTTTGGGTGTTTTGGTGAAGGTCACATCTATTCAACACACCACCTGAGCTTCCTGTTGGACGTTTTTCCTCTCCACGGACTCTTCTTTCACTGTTTTTCTAGTGTACATTGATATATTGTGACACTATGTATCTAATATAGATTGCTCATTTTTTTGTGTTTTCCACCAAGCGCTGCATACTCTTGTTTTCATTCTACTGGGTTGAGGTACAACAACTTTCTTATGCCAGCAGCTGGTAATATCAAAACACTATTTTTCTTTGATCTAGCGCAGTATATACCTGTTTTTATACACTCTGGAAAGGATACAGTATATACAGTGTTCCATCTGAGTAGAGGCGCTTTTCTCACTTTTTATATAAGTGTAGCAATATAGTTACATTTAATAAAGGCATAAAATTTATCAACTCACATTAAAAGAGGCACATCTAAGTATGCAGGCATCTGGGGTAAAGTGGTCCACACAGACCGCCCTTCGCACTGCCACCGCCATAGATGTCATCCCTTTCGATGCTGCGCTCCAGGAACACTTTAAGCCTCGCTCTTTTTTTTTTTTTTTTTTTTAACAATAGTCCTTATTAGAAATTTTCAAGATTTTTTTTTTTTTTTATACATACAAACAAAAATACAACATTTATCCCACACAGAACCCCAGCAGTGAAAAATAATAATAATAAGGGTAAGAAAAAGAAAAAATTATATAAAATAATTTCTCTATTCCTCTCTCTCTTTGTCAGTCATTTTCATCATACCATAATAACATTGTCTTTACCTTCCATTACCAATAATCCATTTATCCTTCGTGGCAATACACAAGGATCCCTGTTAACCCAGTCTGACTATACATAGGAAAAAAAAAAAAATCATATCAGGGTACACTAACCAAGGCTCCCATATTTTATAAAATTTTTGTTGATTTTTCCTATTCTTGTACATTTGTTGTTCTCTCAGCAGAGCGTCATTTACTTGAAATCTGTAATTCTCCAAGAAGGGCGGGGATAACCATTTTGCTGAAATACTTTTTCGTGCAATAAATAATAACCTATTTAGTAATATTTCGACCATAGGCGATAATGTGTCATCTGGAAAACCACTCAAAAGACATATTTTAGGATCCATCGAAATCGGAATTCTGAGTACTCTATTTATTATGTTCACCAGATCACCCCAATACCTAAATAACTTGGGACATCATATCAACATATGTAAAAACTCGGCCAATGTTTGTCGGCATCTTGGGCAGTCCAGAGATTCCTGACTGCCCCATCTAAACAGCATAATAGGTGTATAGTTACATAGTTACATAGTTAGTGAGGCTGAAAAAAGACACAAGTCCATCCAGTTCAACCTATGATGTGTGTGTGTGTTTGCTAACCGTACATTGTATACCCCTGTATGTTGTGGTCTTTAAGGTGTCCATCCAATAGTTTTTTGAAACTATCAAGGCTCCCCGCTGATACGACTGCTTGCGGAAGAGAATTCCACATCCTTACTACTCTTACAGTGAAGAACCCCTTACGCACTTTAAGGTTAAACCGCCTTTCCTCAAGTTTTAGTGAGTGGCCACGTGTCTTATTTTATTCCCTTACTCTGAATAGTTTGTTCCTTATGCTAGGGTCGCCAGTACAGTATTTGTACATTGATATCATATCCCCCCTCAATCGTCTCTTCTCCAGAGAGAATAAGTTCAGTGCTTGTAGTCTTTCCTCATAGCTGATGTCCTCCATTCCCCTAATTATTTTTGTTGCCCTTCTCTGGACTTTCTCCAGTTCCAGCACATCCTTCCTGAGGACCGGTGCCCAGAACTGGACAGCATACTCCAGATGTGGCCGGACCAGAGTTTTGTAGAGTGGAAGAATAATCTCTTTATTTCTGGAGTGAATCCCCTTTTTTATACAACCCAGTATTCTGTTGGCTTTGCTTGCAGCGGCTTGGCATTGCATGCCACTTCCAAGCCTGTTGTCTACCAGTACCCCCAGGTCCCTTTCCATCCTAGACTCACCCAGAGGTTCCCCCCCTAGTGAGTAGCTTGCTTTCTGGTTACTGGCCCCCAAGTGCATTACTTTACATTTTTCTACATTAAACCTCATCTGCCATGTAGTTGCCCACCCCGTTATTTTGTTCAGGTCTGCTTGCAAGATTTCCACATCCTGTATAGAAGATATTGGCATGCCTAATTTAGTATCATCTGCAAATACTGAGATTGTACTAGATATCCCCTCCTCTAGATCATTTATGAATAAATTAAACAGGATTGGTCCCAGGACAGAACCCTGGGGGACCCCACTTTCCACACCCGCCCACTCAGAGTACTCCCCATTAATCACCACCCTCTGGACTCTCCCCTGGAGCCAGTTCTCTATCCAGGTACTCACCTTATGGTCCATACCTACCTTCCTTAGTTTGTACAGTAAGCGTTTGTGGGGAACGGTGTCAAAGGCCTTTGCAAAGTCCAGATACACCACATCCACAGGCTTACCTTTATCTAAGTGGCAGCTCACTTCATCGTAGAAGGTTAATAGATTGGTTTGGCATGAACGATTTTTCATGAATCCATGCTGATTACTACTTATAATACCGTTTTCATTACTAAAGTCTTGTATGTGGTCCCTTATCATCCCCTCCAAAATTTTGCAGACTACTGATGTTAGGCTGACCGGCCTATAGTTACCCGGGATATATCTCGGCCCCTTTTTAAATATTGGTACCACGTTGGCTTTTTTCCAATCAGCTGGCACCATACCTGTCTGTAAACTATCCTTAAAGATCAAGAATAATGGTCTGGCAATCACCTGGCTGAGCTCATTAAGAACCCTTGGGTGCAAGCCATCCGGTCCCGGGGATTTATTTATGTTAAGTTTCTCTAGTTTAGCTCTAAGTCTATCCTCTGTTAGCCATGGCGGCACTTCCTGAGGTGTATTATTTAGTTCGGCCTTACAAGCTGGGTTCGTGTAGCCCCCCGATTCCTTTGTGAAGACTGAAGAAAAGAAATTATTTAACACTTCCGCCTTTTCTCTGTCCTCTGTGGCCATTTTTCCTTTATCATCTTTTATGGGGCCAATGTGTTCTGGCCTCGCTTTCTTACTGTTTATATACTTAAAGAACTTCTTGGGGTTCTTTTTACTCTCCTCCGCTATATGTCTCTCGTGTTCTATTTTAGCCGCCCTGATTTCATCTTTACATTTCTTATTACACTCTTTGTAGTGCTTAAATGCTGCCAATGACCCCTCAGTCTTGTATTTTTTGAAGGCCTTTTCTTTATCTCTAATATACATTTTTATGTTGGAGTTTAGCCACCCAGGGTTTAGTTTTGCTCTTTTAAATTTATTTCCCTGTGGAATGCACTGGCCCACCCCCTTGTTAAGTATGCTCTTGAAGCACTCCCATTTTTCCTCCGTGTTCTTTGTTCCCAGGGTTCTATCCCATTTGATATTTTCTAGCAGCGAGCGCAGTTTAGGGAAATTGGCTCTTTTGAAATTCAGTGTCCTTATATTACCCTTGTGTTTCCTATGTATGATATGTTCTTTCAATTGCTGTGTGGGTACTAAGGAAACTGTCAATATTTTTCGTAAAATATTTTCCCACCCCCTTCTACCCTGCTCCATCTTAATGTATTGTGTCCTATGTTGTAGTTTATCATATAAAGAAGAGATAAGGCCTTTTTTCTCATCAATACGCTCAAGAAGTGACATTATTACCATGGGTCTCGGAGTCGTTTCTTTGTTTTTAATCTGAGTTTGAAGTGTGTGTCGTACCTGTAAATACTTAAAAATATCCTGGTGAGGAATCTGATAAATCCCCTGCAAATTTTCAAATGACTTTATGGTACCCTCTGTATACATCTGCGAAACAATCTGGAGCCCCCCCAGATGCCATTTATCAAAACCTTTTAATTTATGAAGTATAGCATAGTTTTTATTCCCCCAGATAGGTGTATAAACTGAAATCCCATTGTAACGCATCAAATCTTTCATTGCCTTCTAATTTTTTGCATTAGTGTAAGAAGTGTTCTATCTCTAGTAAACAGCCCAGCCTCCAGCTGTGCCATAAGATGATACCGAATATTACCATCCATTAATAAAGATTGTATAGGGTCTTATTTCACCCCAACCCGCAAAATGCTGTAATTGGGAGGCAATAAAATACATTTTCGGATGAGGGACTGCCAAGCCTCCTGCCTCCCTTGGTCTTTGAAGGACAACTAATCCTATTCTGGATATACCCCCCTTCCAAATCAACCCTCGGGACAAGGATTTCTATTTGTTTAGAACATATGGAGGGAATCCAGATAGGTGAATTATGAAATATATAAAGCAATTGAGTAGTCCAAAACATTTTAATTAAGTTAGCACAGCCAACAACGGATAAAGGTAGTCTAGACCATACTTTACTTTTAGCCTTAAGTCTATGGAGAAGGGGGGATAGATTATATTTCAGATAGTCCTTTAACTGGGGATAAATCCATATCCTGAGATACTTAAAACTATGTTCTATCCTAATACACTGAGTTTCTGATGGCAATGATAAATCATGGATGTCTAAGGGGAAAAGAACCGACTTTTCCATATAAATAACAAACCCAGAACAGGAGCCAAAGGTCTGACTAAGGTTCATAAGACACAGCAGGGATCCCTCTGTATCTCCCAAAAATAAGAGCGCGTCATCCGCAAGCCTCGCTCATAAAATGCTCTACTGCAGGGTAGTCTTCCCGGTCATGATTGCAGACTGACAGTGTTGAGAGCTGGCTGTTTGGACGACAATCTACTGTACGTGGACAGCTTTAATACAGATGCTTGCATACTAAGATGTGCCTGTTTTAATCATCAACCATGTGAGTTGCTAAATGTTGTACCTTCAATAAATGTAACCATATTGCTATACTTAGAGGCACCATTTTTACTTGAGCCTGAAAGAAGTTAAATATTAAGCCTTTGCTAGTTAATCTTTTGTTCATAACATCACTGGTCCTCCCTGTGACAGGGACAGCCGCTCTCACTGAAGTCATATGAAATTGTTACAAAATCTCACAGAAATAGTGCTGAAGTAGTGGTTGAAGTCAGGCTTTAAATCACACTACTTTAACCATTTCAAGACCAGGCTTTTTTCTGACATTTGTTGTTTACAAGTTAAAATCAGAATTTTTGCAAGAAAATTACTTAGAACCCCTGAACATTATATATATATATATATATATATATATATATATATATATATATATATATATATATATATATTTAGCAGAGACCCTAGAGAATAAAATGCCGGTCATTGCAATATTTTATGTCACACTGTATTTGCGCAACGGTCTTTTAAACACAATTTTTTAGGGAAAAAATACACTTCAATTAATTAAAAAAAAAAAAAAAAACTAAACAGTAAAGTTATCCCAATTTTTTTATATAATGTGAAAGATGATGTTACGCAGAGTAAATAAATACCTAACATGTCACGCTTTTAACGGTTACTTTTTTAAAATTAGAGGAAGTTTTGTGCTAGAATTATTGCTCTCATTTTAATGATCTCAGTAATAACTCACATGTGTGATTTGAACACTGTTTACATTATTTAGAATGTAAGTACAGAGGGAAGAGGCGCTTTCATTTTTTTTTTTCTTATTCATTTTATTTATTTATGTATTTATTTTCACAATGTCCCTTTAAAAAAAAAAAAAATTCTGATCACTTTTATTACTGTCACAAGGAATGTAAACATCCCTTGTGACAGTATTAGGGAGTAAGAGGTACTCTTTATGGAGGGATCTGGGCTCTAAAAAACCCCAAACCCCTCCTCTGCACCTAAAAGTATTTAAAATCAATGTTTTTGAATGCTGTCAATTTTTAAAACTGGTGCCGTTGGCTACCGAGCAAACCAGAAGTGACGTTGTGATGTCACATCTGGGTTTCTACATCGGACCCCCAACCAAAGTCGAATCCAAACTTCAGCCAGCCGGGTGGACGTGTCGGCTGGTGGCTCGGGTCTCCTGGTGGGACAGGAGACCCAGGCAGAGTGGAGGGAGGCGGCGGGAGGGGGGGGGGGGGTACATCCTCTACCTCTCCTTGTAATAGCAGCTGCAGGTATCACTCTGGTACAACCACTTCAGCAAAATGATTTACAGGTACATGATTTTGCGGGAAGTGGTTAAATTTTACCCGGTGTAACCGCAGGCTTCTACGCAGTTGCTACGCGTATTGCAAGACATAGCACGTTTATCAAGTTAAAATTAATAAAACAATTTTGCTCATAAAACACATTTGCAAACCAAGTTACTCGCAATCAAAGCATTTACTGTATAATATACCAGTAATGGAAAATGTGTGCCACTCAGGCTACAAGGGAAAGCAGTCTAGTGTATGCCACTATGAGTGCAGGCCAGGGAAGGAGCTTGCCTCGGCTCTAAACAACTGTTGAGCAAAAAGAACAAACAAATTCTCCTGCGCTCAAAAGAGATGTGGCGGTGATGAGGCTCTTTGGCTCCGGGTATATGCACGACAAACTTTGCTGCCCTCCTGGGGTCAGGGGAAACCCCAATGGAAACACTGTAAAAAGAACAAAAAGAGGGTGCACCACCCTTGCGCATTACCCAAGTGGCGTTTTATTGATAAAAGAGAAAGGAAACATACTCACAAACACAAAAATCTTAAAAGTGTATCCAGTCCACAAAGGACACAAAGCAACCAGGCCACCAGGACAATGTCCAGCATGCCAGAGGACCCTCCAAATGGCTGACACGTTTTGAGGGAAGATTCCCTCTTCCTCAGAGCCAGTCTATAATGTTGTATTGACACATTTAATATATAGTATAGGTCTTGTCACATGGTCAAGGGACCCCACCCAAAAGTGGGTGGAAATGGGAGTGGTATAAAAGTAAACCCCACTGCAGTGCATGAGACTGATCATACCGACAATGGCAAACTCTAAATAAAGGAACAACTACTATAAATAGTTAGCACCTCAAATCTGCATTAAAATAAAAAAAAAAAAAGGTGGGGGGGGGTGAGAAGCCAATCGCATCAAAATGCAAAAGCACATACAAAAGGCATAGCCTACCCATGGTTGCTGACTGTCACCAATCATACTGGGTGTGGAGGAGCTGTATGAGCAGGTCCCTGAAGCTGCAAATGTGCCGTTCAAGTACAGAGTCTGGAACGCACGCTGGTGCGCTCCACCCGCCACTTTCTACATCCAGGGCATGCCAGCCATGAAGTTTAGAAAGCCAGGATGTGCAGCCCACATGGAGCCAACGGGAGGGGGGGCAGATGCTTTTGTATTTTGATACAATTGGTATGCCTTCTCCACCCCCCCCCACTTCCTTTTTTTTTTTAGTGGAAAATGATTGTCACTTGTGAATTGGGATAGCCGCAGGAATCCATGTGTGTGAAAAACCACAAACACGGATGGCAAAAAAAAGACCATAATAGCCAGTTTCCTGAAAAAAACATCCAAAAACATCCAAAAGCACTCAAAGTATAGTCAAAAAGGCACAAAAAGCAAATATGCACAAATCCCCCCCCCCCCCATAAAAATAAAAATGTATTATAATTCTGATTAAAGATAAATAATCAATAAGTCATCTTTGTATTGTTATTCATTGATCTATATCACTACCAAGAAGCATATTGTACAGTACTTGCAATTTGATTCTTGTACAACCTTAAATTTAAAAATGCAATTGATGTTTTGCATTGTTTTTTTTGCAAAACTCAATAAAAACTAATAGAAAAAATAAATAAAGTGACAAAATTGAAATGATTTACAAATGAATAATTAAAAGGAATCCCCAACAAAACACTCTATACCTACCTATGATGAGTTTGTGGTCTATTAGTGCAGTGTTTCTCAACCTTTTTTCAGTCAAGGCACCCTCCAAAATTATGGATAGTCTTGAGGCACCCTCCAAAATTATGGACAGTCTTGAGGCACCCTCCAAAATTATGAACAGTCTTAAGGCACCCTCCAAAATTATGGAGAGTCTTGAGGCACCCTCCAAAATTATGGACAGTCTTGAGGCACCCCATTCTAAAATGTAAAAACTATTCTGACAGTTTTACATAATGTAGCAACATCCACACGTAGGACATTGAACGTTAGAGGTGATTTATTCTTCCAAAGCAAATACACTTTTGAAAACTGGAACTGACTAGAATTCCAATGACATCCTCCTTATCAACTGATGATGTCATTGATCATTAGTACAATGAAAACCTGTGGCTTTGTGTAACCAAAAGGCAGGCTTTATCCACCCACCAGCTTGTATACAATTTTGAGGAACTTTTTAGGCATTTTTCCAAGGCACCCCTGAAGAAACCTCAAGGCACCCCAGGGTGCCTGGGCACCCTGGTGGAAAAAGGCTGTATTAGTGAATATAGTAGGATATAGCAAAGAAATGGTTGAAGCATTGGAAGTCTGTTAGGGGGAGAGGAGGATAAAAAGGATGATCTATCAGGTTATAAGGGAGGGATACAATTAATTACGGTATAGGAGAGTATATTGACCATAAAAAGCTAGCAATTTAATTGGGTATAACAGAGATTGTACAAAAGTTAGAACAGCTTATGATTTATTATGGTATAATATAAAGTATTCTGACAGGGAAACACTTGGCCTTTCCTGATACTGTTAAAATTTGCTAAACCCTTTCATTGTAAAGGGTTAGTAAGCATGTGTGGTGGCAGGGCTTGGCACCAAACTTTGACATTACTCTGTAGTGCTAACGTTTTGTCTCCCAGAATGGCTCGATATTGAACCATGATGGAGTGGTTTGGGAGGTTTCTACAGCCATATATTTCCCTTCCCTTCCGTCTCTTTAGAATTGGTCCCCTTCTCTCATAATGCAAAATAGGTGCCTTAGCAAACTATAGAGAGGTAACTGAGAGTGTTGCCAACTCTCCTTATATTTACGGACAGTTTGTAAAAAAGAGGTGGATTTCTGTTGTCCCTTAACGCCCATGGGACTGTACAAGCTGTCCATAAATATACGGATATTGGCTGCACCTGTCACATGGCTGTGTGTCTCTGTTCCATTCTCACAAAGCCCAGCCAGCACAGCGTGTGGATAGATAGTACTGTGGATAGAAGGACTGTGCCATGTGTGGGCATACAGTGACTAGACTCAGCTTCTGTTTAATTATCCCCCTTTAACCACTTTACCACCGGAGGATTTTCCTGCTTTACGTCCAGGCCACTTTTTGCAACTTGGTACTGCGTGACTTTAACGGACAATTGCGCGGTCATGCAACGCCGTGCCCAAATTAAATTTACGTACTTTTTTTCACACAAATAGAGCTTTCTTTTGGTGGTATTTGATCACCTCGGCGCTTTTCAGTTTTTGCGATATTAATAAAAAAAGAGCAAAAATTTTGCGAATAAATTGACATGTTCTACTTTGACAGTTAAAAAATATCCAATATATTAAATTTTTGTCATATATTTAGGCCAAAATGTATTAAGCTACATGTCTTTGACAAAAAAATCCTCAATGAGGGTATTTTTAACCGCTTTAAGACTGGAAGATTTTACCCCATTCCTTTATTCCATTATTTTGCGATTCGGCACTGTGTTAATTTAATGGACAATTGTGCAGTCGTGTGACACTGTACCCAAATTAAATTTATGTCCTTTTTTTCCCCACAAATAGAGCTTTCTTTTGGTGGTATTTGATCACCTCTGTGCTTTTTATTTTTTGCGATATATATAAAAAAACGCGAAAATTTTGAGAAAAAAAAACAATATTTTTTACATTCTGATATATAACATTCCCCAAAAAATGTATAAATCAAATTTTTTTAACATTTTAGGCCAATTTGTTTTCTGCTATATATTTTTTTATTTTTTTTTAAAAATCACAAAAAGCGTATTTTGATTGGTTTGTGCAAAAGTTATTGCGTTTACTAACTACGGCAAAGATTTATCTCATTTTTATTGTTTTTTTTTTCTAGTAATGGTGGCGATCTGCAATTTTTTTTGCAGGACAGCGACATTGCGGCAGACAGATCGGACCCCTAACTGACATTTTGACACTATTGGGGGTACCAGTGACATTACTACAGTAATCAGTGCTATAAATATGCACTGTTACTGTAAAAATGACACTGGCAGGGAAGGGGTTAACTTTTATTGATGATCAAGGGGTTAATGTATGCCTGGTGCTTACTGAAGGGTGTGGGGGAGGGGACTGTGTGACATAGGCACAGATCGCAGGTTCAGCTATGCTGAATCCTGTAATCTGTGACTGCCTGTCACTTAGGAGATCCGCCCGCTTTGTTTACACAAGCGGGCAGATTTCCTCACTCGATCTCCGATGATTGGGGAAGAGCGGCGGTGATCACCGCCTCTCCTCTCCTGGCCCGACTCCCGCTGTGTATGAATAAACTGGGAGCGAGGGGAATGTCTGGTGACGTAGGTCTACGTCGCCAGACGATAACGAGCCACTGTGCCGCAGTAGAGGCACAGTGAGCAGTGGTAAAGAGGTTAAGCCACTCCCATTGTTACACATATCCTGACCATCACCTTTGTTTGCCACGGCATGCTATGTGTACCACAGGACATGTTTTTTTGCTTCATCCTAGGGTTCCCTAGGTCCTTCATACTCCTAGACATGCTCATGTTTTGTCTCGTTGTTTTGATTTTTCATTGTAAAACCAAACAGATTGCTTGTTACTGACATTGTTAATATTTACATATTGTTTATATGCTTTGAAATACAAATTATTTGAACTATTTTGGTTCTTTCTGCCATATTTACGGTTGTCAGTAAAAAATTTGCTCTGTCAGTACATTTTCTCCATTTTGTCAGTAAAAAAAAAAAAAGTTGTGGGGGGTTGATAACACTAGTGACTGCACTGATTTTTGTGATGCTAGGCTCATTGGATTAATTGCTGACTGCACCATGCTAGCTCTTCATTTACCAAAATTTAAGGTGTATACCTTTATGACACCAGCCATTACATGACAACATTTGCTATACAGTATATTGTGGAGGCAGGTTCTCTACTTTGCAAGTTTTAAATGTGGCCTCAAAAATTTTTATATGGGGTGGCTGCATTCGTTTTCGTTTTTAAAAGATTTTTTTCTACTTTCACCTGGTGATAACACCCACTGATTGTACTATATCAATAAAGGAGAGGTGTTAACATAGGCATCACTTACGTAGGACAACAGTTTACCTCCCCCTCTCCACTCATCCATAACATGTAGGGAAGGTGTTCTTCTTAACCACTTAAGCCCCGGAAGATTTTACCCCCCTTCCTGACCAGGGCATATTTTGTGATTCGGCACTGGGTGATTTTAACGGACAATTGCACGGTCGTGCGACGCTATACCCAAATAAAATTGACGTCCTTTTTTTCCCACAAACAGAGCTTTCTTTTGGTGGTATTTGATCACCTATGCCATTTTTTGATCATGCGCTATAAACAAAAAAAGAGCGACAATTTTGCAAAAATAACAATATTTTCACATTTTTTTTATATGAAATCCCCCCCCCCCCCCCCAAAAAATGTAAAAATCTAAATTTTTTAACATTTTAGGCCAATTTGTTTTCTGCTACATACAGTGGGTACGGAAAGTATTCAGACCCCCTTAAATTTTTCACTCTTTGTTATATTGCAGCCATTTGCTAAAATCATTTAGGTTCATTCTTCTTCCTCATGAATGTACACATAGCACCCCATACTGACAGAAAAACACAGAATTGTTGACATTGTTGCAGATTTATTAAAAAAGAAAAACTGAAATATCACATGGTCCTAAGTATTCAGACCCTTTGCTCAGTATTTAGTAGAAACCCCATTTTGATCTAATACAGCCAGGAGTCTTTTTGGGAAAGATGCAACAAGTCTTTCACACCTGGATTTGGGGATCCTCTGCCATTCCTCCTTGCATATCCTCTCCAGTTCTGTCAGGTTGGATGGTAAACGTTGGTGGACAGCCATTTTTAGGTCTCTCCAGAGATGCTCAATTGGGTTTAAGTCAGGGCTCTGGCTGGGCCATTCAAGAACAGTCACGGAGTTGTTGTGAAGCCACTCCTTCGTTATTTTAGCTGTGTGCTTAGGGTCATTGTCTTGTTGGAAGGTAAACCTTCGGCCCAGTCTGAGGTCCAGAGCACTCTGGAGAAGGTTTTTGTCCAGGATATCCCTGTACTTGGCCGCATTCATCTTTCCCTCGATTGCAACCAGTCGTCCTGTCCCTGCAGCTGAAAAACACCCCCACAGCATGATGCTGCCACCACCATGGGACTGTATTGGACAGGTGATGAGCAGTGCCTGGTTTTCTCCACACATACCGCTTAGAATTAAGGCCAAAAAGTTCTATTTTGGTCTCATCAGCCCAGAGAATCTTATTTCTCACCATCTTGGAGTCCTTCAGGGGTTTTTTAGCAAACTCCATGCGGGCTTTCATGTGTCTTACACTGAGGAGAGGCTTCCATCGGGCCACTCTGCCATAAAGCCCCGACTAGTGGAGGGCTGCAGTGATGGTTGACTTTCTTCAACTTTCTCCCATCTCCTGACTGCATCTCTGAAGCTCAGCCACAGTGATCTTTGGGTTCTTCTTTACCTCTCTCACCAAGGCTCTTCTCCCCCGATAGCTCAGTTTGGCCGGAAGGCCAGCTCTAGGAAGGGTTCTGGTCGTCCCAAACGTCTTCCATTTGAGGATTATGGAGGCCACTGTGCTCTTAGGAACCTTAAGTGCAGCAGAAATCTTTTTGTAACCTTGGCCAGATCTGTGCCTTGCCACAATTCTATCTCTGAGCTCTTCAGGCAGTTCCTTTGACCTCATGATTCTCATTTGCTCTGACATGCATTGTGATCTGGAAGGTCTTATATAGACAGGTGTGTGGCTTTCCTAATCAAGTCCAATCAGTATAATCAAACACAGCTGGACTCAAATGAAGGTGTAGAACCATCTCAAGGATGATCAGAAGAAATGGAAAGCACCTGAGTTAAATATATGAGTGTCACAGCAAAGGAGGGGGGGGGTCTAAAAAGTGTACCTGTGAAGTTTCAGCTCTGTAGCATGTCCAGAACCAGAAAAAAAAGATCATATAGTTATAAAATGAGGGTTCCCACCATCCCTGCTCTACTGAAAAATTATATTTTTTTCTGGTTCTGGACATGCTACAGAGCTGAAACTTCACAGGTACACTTTTTAGACCCCCCAGATACTAAATCACACAAAAAAAGTTTTTAAAAATTGTCATTTTTGATAGAGAGACAACTATTGGAAAAATTAAAAAAAATTCCTTTGGATTTATTGTCTGGGGGGTCTAAAAAGTGTACCTGTGAAGTGTCAGCTCTGTAGCATGTCCAGAACCAGAAAAAAAAAATTAGAATTAGGGTTAGGGCTAGGGCTAGGGTTAGGGCTAGGGTTAGGGTCAGGGCTAAGGTTAGGGTTATTTTTAGTGCTTAGGGTTAGAGGGTTAGGGTTAGAGGGGTAGGGGTAGGGTTACTAACTCTAACCCTAAGTATCTCACCGTAACCCTAACCCTATCCCCTAACACTAAACCTAACCCTAACCCTCTAACCCTAACCCTCTAACCCTAACCCTCTAAGCCTAGCCATAAAAATAACCCTAACCCTAAACCTAACCCTAAACCTAACGCTAGCCCTAACCCTAATCCTAACCCTAACCCTAACCCTCTAACCTTAAACTTAACCCCCTAACCCTAGCCCTAACCCTAGCCCTAACCCTAACCCTAGCCCTAACCCTAATTCGTCATTTTTTTCTGGTTCCGGACAAGCTACAGAGCTGAAACTTCACAGGTACACTTTTTAGACCCCCCAGACACTAAATCCAAAGAAATTTTTTTTTTTTTTAAATTTTTCCAATAATTGGCTCTCTATCAAAAATAACAATTTTTAAGAACTTTTTTTGTGTGATTTGGTGTCTGGGGGGTCTAAAAAGTGTACCTGTGAAGTTTCAGATCTGTAGCATGTCCAGAACCAGAAAAAAATTAGAAGTTAGGGCTAGGGTTAGGGTTAGGGCTAGGGTTAGGGTTTTTTTTAGTGCTTAGGGTTAGAGGGTTAGGGTTAGAGGCGTAGGGGTAGGGTTGCTAACTCTAACCCTAAGTATCTCACCATAACCCTAACCCTATCCCCTAACACTAACCCTAACCCTTAAAGCCCAGTTCCTGTCCCATTTTGGTCGGTTCTGGCCTGTTTGCGGTTGTTTGCGGTGCGTTTAACAGGGAGTTTGGTCTGTCAGAGTTTGGTCTGTCACTGTGAAGCGGGCGTAACCCTTACACTACCTGATCGATACAACATCATACCTGATCGTATACACACACTGGATGTTTTAAAGCACGTTATTCCAAACAATTTAGGAATGTTAGGTGATTTATGCCCTTTATGGATTAAAACCCGACTCTGCGTCAACTACGTAATTTTCCATGGGAGTTTTGCCATGGATCCCCCACCGGCATGCCACAGTCCAGGTGTTAGTCCCCTTGAAACAACTTTTCCATCACTATTGTGGCCAGAAAGAGTGCCTGTGGGTTTTAAAATTCGCCTGCCTATTGAAGTCTATGGCGGTTCGCCTGGAAGTTCGCCGTTCGCGAACATTAAATTTTATGTTCGCGACATCACTAGTTATGTACACTCAATGGCCACTTTATTAGGTACACCTGTCCAATTGCTTGGTATAAGAAATTGCTAATCAGCCAATCACATGGCAGCAATTTAATGCATTTAAGTATCTAGCCTAGCATCAGACCGAGATTTTCATGCACAACCATCTCTAGGGTTTACAGAGAATGGTCCAAACAAATTAGATTTTTTAACTCACTGTAAAATCAATTTCTTTGAGTTTATCGATCGACACAGTACTCTTAAAATCATGCCTTTGGGATTATATCACCTCCTGCAGGAGTAGGACTAGGCAGAACAAAAAACTTGGCTACCCCCATGGGCCGTCCTCAGCTGGTATATAATTCTCTCTGTGACAGGAGTTACTTTGGGCGGGTGGCTTGTGGAACCCAGCTTACCGTTGAGAACTCTAGAAACCCATTTTCCAGCTCCTCCGGGCCATCTTATGTGTAATTCACCATGTGTCTATTAGGGGCACAGGTTGACCGAGAACCCCAGTTGGGTCTACACTAACCAGACTCACCATACTACCACACCGGACTCAGCATTTCATTTTATCTCTGAACAATATGCCTCAATAAATATATGAAGATAAATAATTCCACCTTTCAGACCACTTGAATATTGTAGGGGTGTCTCATAGACCATTTCAAGTTATTTTGGGATGGGGTGGGGGTTGTTAAGTGTTTATTCTTAAGTGGATGTATCCAGGGGTCAAGTCCTGGGAAATAAAGTGTGGGAACTCACCCAAGATTACCACCCCCACCCTCACAAATAAAAAAAGTGTGTGTTCATGTATACCGTATATACCTCTCTGTCTGTCGGTCTCTCTCATGTCTCGCCTTCCCTTCTCTCTGTCTCTCTCTCATGTCTCTCCTCTCTGTCTCTCTCTCATGTCTCTCCTTCCCTCCTCTCTGTCTCTCTCTCATGTCTCTCCTTCCCTCCTCTCTGTCTCTCTCTCATGTCTTTCCTTCCCTCCTCTCTGTCTCTCTCTCATGTCTCTCCTTCCCTCCTCTCTGTCTCTCGCTCATGTCTCTCCTTCCCTCCTCTCTGTCTCTCTCTCATGTCTCTCCTTCCCTCCTCTCTGTCTCTCTCTCTCCTTCCCTCCTCTCTGTCTCTCTCTGATGGCTCTCCTTCCCTCCTCTCTGTCTCTCTCTGATGTCTCTCCTTCCCTCCTCTCTGTCTCTCTCTCTCCTTCCCTCCTCTCTGTCTCTCTCTCTCATGTCCCTCCTCTCTGTCTCTCTCTCTCCTTCCCACCTCTCTGTCTCTCTCTCTCTCATGTCTCTCCTCTCTGTCTCTCTCGCATGTCTCTCCTTCCCTCCTCTCTCTCTCTCATGTCTCTCTCATGTCTCTCCTCTCATGTCTCTCCTTCTCTCCTCTCTGTCTCTCATGTCTCTCCTTCCCTCCTCTCTGTCTCTCATGTCTCTCTCCCTCATGTCTCTTTCTCATGTCTCTCCTCTCATGTCTCTCCATCCCTCCTCTCTGTCTCTCAT